>NC_092086.1:11788840-11906340 GCF_045679555.1 Salvelinus alpinus
CAGGTGCATCCTGTTTCCGTTGATCATCCTTGAGATGTTTCTACAACTTGATTGGAGTCCACCTGTGGTACATTCAGTTGATAGGACATGATTTGGAAAGGCACACACCTGTCTATATAAGGAATTGTCCGAAGAGCAATCAGGCCTTTATGGTAGAGTGATCAGACTGAAGCCACTCCTCAGTAAAAGGCACATGACAGCCCGCTTGGAGTTTGCCAAAAGGCCCCCAAAAGTCTCTCAGACCATGAGAAACAAGATTCTCTGGTCTGATGAAACCAATATTGAACTCTTTGGCCCGAATGCCAAGCGTCATGTCTGGAGGAAACCTGGCACCATCCTTACAGTGAAGCATGGTGGTGGCAGCATCATGCTGTGGGGATGTTTTTTACCTGCAGGGACTGGGAGACTAGTCAGGATCTAGGGAAAGATGAACGGAGCAAAGTACAGAGAGATCCTTGATGAAAACCTGCTCCAGAGCACTCAGGACCTCAGACTGGGGCGAAGGTTCACCTTCCAACAGGACAACGAACCTAAACACACAGCCAAGACAACGCAGGAGTGGCTTCGGGACAAGTCTTTGAATATTCTTGAGTGGCCCAGCCAGAGCCCGGACTTGAACCCGATCGAACATCTCTGGAGAGACCTGAAAATAGCTGTGCAGCGACGCTCCCCATCCAACCTGACAGATCTTGAGAGGATCTGCTGAGAAGAATGGTAGGAAGTGTCACGCCCTGGCCATAGAGAGGCTTTTATTCTCTATTTTGGTTAGGCCAGGGTGTGACTAGGGTGGGCATTCTAGTTTCTTTATTTCTATGTTTTGTATTTCTATGTTTTGGCCGGGTATGGTTCTCAATCAGGGACAGCTGTCTATCGTTGTCTCTGATTGGGAATCATACTTAGGCAGCCTTTTTTACTTTGGTGTTTGTGGATAGTTGACTTTGTTAGTGGCACTGTAGCCCTGTTAAGCTTCACGGTTGTTTCTTCGTTTCTTGTTTTGTTGGCGTCATTTACAATAATAAAAGAAAATGTACGCTCACCACGCTGCACCTTGGTCTCCTTCCGACGACGGCCGTGACAGGAACTCCCCAAATACAGGTGTGCCAAACCTGTAGCGTCATACCCAAGAAGACTCAATTCTGTAATCGCTGCCAAAGGTGCTTCAATAAAGTACTGAGTTAAGGGTCTGAATACTTATTTAAATGTCTCATTTCTTTTTGTTTATATATATATATAAATGTGGGAGAAAAAAATCAAAAACCTGTTTTTGCTTTGTCATTATGGGGTATTGTGATGTCATTATGGGTTATTGTGATGTCATTATGGGGTATTGTGATGTCATTATGGGGTATTGTGTGTAGATTGATGAGTGAAAAACAACAATCTAATCCATTTTAGAATAAGGTTGTAACGTAACAAAATGCAGAAAAAGTCAAGGTTTGTGAATACTTTCTGAAGGCACCAGAAGTGTGTGATAAGTCCCTCTAAGTTTGGACTAATAGTCAGGTAAGAGTACAGGTGGCTAGAAACAGGTTATAGTGAGAGTAGACTACTGCTGAGAAACAGGCCCAGCCCTACTACATGCCAACAAACACAAAACACACGGAAACAAAGAACACACAGAGAAAACACACTCAGGGTGTATCCCAAATGGTACCCTATTCCCTATATAGTGCACTACTTTGGACCAGGGCCCTGGATGGAAAAGGGATGGGCCCTGGTCAAAAGTAGTGCACTATATAGGGAATAGGGTGCGACTTTGGAACGCACATTGAGACGGGCCCTGTACAGTATCATCCACCCAGGAAGATTCCTATGACATATTTAGGACTAGGTTAATGAGGGGGTGGGACTTGGATAAGGGGGCGGGGCCTGGGAGTGGATAAGGGAAAGAGGGAAGCAGAGAGAGAGTTCTCCGTACTATCAACAGCTTCAACACATATCTATCTACACAGCTGGACAGGTAAGACTCTCTCTCTGAATTACATTCATTATTGTTGTTGTTAGACAGGTTAAATAAAGGTTAAATTAAATAAATAAATAAAAGGTAAGAATCTATACTGAATGACATTCATTGTTATGGTCGTCGGGGTTGACCTGCGGCTTTCAGGTGATTTCAGGTGTGAGGTTCAGGCCGCTTGATAACTTAGAACCCACTGGGCCAGAACTGGTTGAATCAATGTTGTTTCCACGTCATTTCAACCCCCAAACATCTATGTGATGACGGTGAATCAACGTGGAAGACTGATTGGATTTGCATAAAGTCATCAACGTAATGAAATTATTATAATTTTTTTTCACCCAACTTCGAACCTAAATCCAATGACATGGGGACATTTATTGTTGATTTCACACTGAATTCACGTTAGTTGACAACTCAACCAAATGTAAATCAAAACTAGACGTTGAACTGACATCGGTGCCCAGTGGATAGTTTCCATAGATTTTACACCGAAACCGATCTGAGACAGGCTACAGAAACTAAACCAAGCTGTTGAAATACTAATCATTCACTATCCACCTGTGAGACTTAGAGAGCGATGAGGTGTCAAAGTGTGTGATGTCATCAGGGGGTTAGGTGCTTGGGAGTTGTCTCTCTGTCATATGGAGTAGGTGTCTGGTCTGAGAGTTATAGAGCAACTGCCTTTAAAAAGCAACACATCCCTTTGAAAACGTCCTATGGGGTGTCCATATGGAGTAGGTGTCTGGTCTGAGAGTTATAGAGCAACAAATCCCTTTGAAAACGTCCTATGGGGTGTCCATATGGAGTAGGTGTCTGGTCTGAGAGTTATAGAGCAACAAATCCCTTTGAAAACGTCCTATGGGGTGTCCATATGAGTCAGAAACAGTTATTCTAGTGTCACAATTGACTACAAAGTGGAAATAGGATAATTTTGGTCATAAAGTCAGTTTTGTATAAAATGGAGTTTGGAACATCCATGCATCACAATGGGTAAATGAATGCTGGGCTTTGATTTGTTGATGTCCTTTCGCCCACTAACATGGGTTGAACAGCTGTCGTGATCGCTCTCTATGCGATGGCACAGACAGTGAGACAGACCTGTTCAGCAGCTCCGACTGTTTACGTGAGACAACACGTAGACAACACGTTTTTACTCCAGAAATACTGCACCAAACACCTTGGTTCGATGTAAAATTGCGCAACTAAAAAAAATCCTTGACAAATCGGCTACGGTGTCTCATGAGGGACAAACATCCCTAACCAAATGCAGAATCGGTCAGGAAAAAATCTATTTTTTCTAATGAGCAACAGAAAAACAGGTGCCAATCGGCGTGTTCAGTGGATCTATAAGGGTTCATTATAAACTGGGTGGTTTGAGCCCTGAATTCTGATTGGCTGAAAGCCATGGTATATTAGACCATATGCCACGGGTATGACAAAACATTTATTTTAACTGCTCTAATTATGTTGGTAACCAGTTTATAACAGCAATAAGGCACCTCGGGGGTGTGTGATATATGACCAATATACCACGGCTAAGGGCTGTGTCCAGGCACTCCGCGTTGTGTCGTACTTAAGAACAGCTCTTAGCCGTGATATGTTGGCCATGTACCACATCTCCTCGGGCCTTATTGTTTAATTATAGACTACCCTGACTTTCTCTGTTTCCTATTTCTATCATGTTAACTATTAACCACTACCAGTATGGACTGTCAGTCGGTCTAATAAGCCAATTTACTGTTAGTTCCCTCCGGTTGGTATAGTCTACATCACCATTCCATTTAATAACATTGTTTCATTTGTCTTCATTTGCTTCCTCTGTAAACACACTCATTGCCATGTCGTTGTTGCTGAGGATCATTAGTAACAGTTGATAATACATATTTTTTAAACGAATATTGAGGCAAATGAAATCGGTTATGGAGCAGAGCACAGATGAAGTCGTAACATTTTGTACCTGACTTGTTGTCATCAACACAATATCACACGCAATTCATGCAAATATGTCCAAAATGTATTTCAGCAGATTTTGGTAAATTTTTGTGTGGTTTTGTGTGGCTTAATTTGTGTGAAAATACACACATTTTCAGAATAGTCTTTTGGCAGTTATTGGACCAATGCATGATGGGCAATGGAGTTCTACACTTGCTTTTTTTGTGTCCCACATTTATTTATATAAAAAAACAAACGTGTTAACAACCCAATATTGTTAATTAACCAGGTTTTCACAGAAATAATTATAATAGTAGCCTTACGTTGTTTTATTATTATATTATATATTTATTAAATTATTATTATTAATGCCAATACTGTTTTCTATGCTTGTTTTCACTTAACACTTTGGGATACTGGTGCTGGGTCGGATTTTATGAGGGATGGCAGATTGGAGTAAAAAGCTGATTTTGTCAGTTTTTTTTTTTGTGGTATCGATGAAGGTATCTGATTGGGAAATGGGGATACATGTTCATGATGGGAAATGAATTCATCAATAAAAGTGGGGAATTTTATTTTATTTAACCTTTATTTAACCTTTATTTAACTTTATTTAGCCATATCAATAACAAGTCTGGACTATGATCAATTAAGCCATATCAATAATAAGTCTGGACTATGATCAACTAAGCCATATCAATAACAAGTCTGGACTATGATCAATTAAGCCATATCAATAATAAGTCTAGACTATGATCAATTAAGCCATATCAATAACAAGTCTGGACTATGATCAATTAAGCCATATCAATAACAAGTCTGGACTACGATCAATTAAGCCATATCAATAACAAGTCTGGACTATGATCAATTAAGCCATATCAATAACAAGTCTGGACTATGATCAACTAAGCCATATCAATAACAAGTCTGGACTATGATCAATTAAGCCATATCAATAACAAGTCTAGACTATAATCAATTAAGCCATATCAATAACAAGTCTGGACTATGATCAATTAAGCCATATCAATAACAAGTCTGGACTACGATCAATTAAGCCATATCAATAACAAGTCTGGACTATGATCAATTAAGCCATATCAATAACAAGTCTGGACTATAATCAATTAAGCCATATCAATAACAAGTCTGGACTATGATCAATTAAGCCATATCAATAACAAGTCTAGACTATGATCAATTAAGCCATATCAATAACAAGTCTGGACTATAATCAATTAAGCCATATCAATAACAAGTCTGGACTATGATCAATTAAGCCATATCAATAACAAGTGGACTATGATCAATTAAGCCATATCAATAACAAGTCTGGACTATGATCAACTAAACCATATCAATAACAAGTCTGGACTAGGATCAATTAAGCCATATCAATAACAAGTCTGGACTATAATCAATTAAGCCATATCAATAACAAGTCTGGACTATGATCAATTAAGCCATATCAATAACAAGTCTGGACTATGATCAATTAAACCATATCAATAATAAGTCTGGACTATGATCAACTAAACCATATCAATAACAAGTCTGGACTAGGATCAATTAAGCCATATCAATAACAAGTGGACTATGATCAATTAAGCCATATCAATAACAAGTGGACTATGATCAATTAAGCCATATCAATAACAAGTGGACTATGATCAACTAAGCCATATCAATAACAAGTCTAGACTATGATCAATTAAACCATATCAATAATAAGTCTGGACTATGATCAACTAAACCATATCAATAACAAGTCTGGACTAGGATCAATTAAGCCATATCAATAACAAGTGGACTATGATCAATTAAGCCATATCAATAACAAGTGGACTATGATCAATTAAGCCATATCAATAACAAGTGGACTATGATCAACTAAGCCATATCAATAACAAGTGGACTATGATCAATTAAGCCATATCAATAACAAGTCTGGACTATGATCAACTAAGCCATATCAATAACAAGTCTGGACTATGATCAATTAAGCCATATCAATAACAAGTCTGGACTATGATCAATTAAGCCATATCAATAACAAGTCTGGACTATGATCAACTAAGCCATATCAATAACAAGTCTAGACTATAATCAATTAAGCCATATCAATAACAAGTCTGGACTATGATCAACTAAACCATATCAATAATAAGTCTAGACTATGATCAACTAAGCCATATCAATGAAGTTAAACAGGTTAATGTAAAATAATGATTTATGTTGGCTTACACTTACGGCACTTCCAAGGCCGTTTCATGATGATTATTACGGTCCTGTCAAACATGTTATATAATTAGGCTGTTGTAACAAGGCATATGCCAGCATTGTTGGACTACTGCCTCTGCCCAGAGGCCTACAAGACTTTCACGGCACCGGCCGTTAGAGCTCACTTTGCCACGTATGAGTCCTGGTTAGAGTCCGTGTTGCAGCTTTCACTGTCTTCCGCTACACTGGTGGCAGCGTTGGGATCACGTCCAGCTCAGGTCTAGTTATGTGACCTAGTGGTGGGAAGCGTTCTGTTTTTCAACATTGTGTTGGATGTAATTACGTTGATGTACATATCTAGTGAACAATGGATAAGCAGCAATGGGCGTGATGGATAGAAGTCGTCACGACAGGTGTGAACAAGGTGTGAACAAGCCTTACAGGTGTGAACAAGCCTTTCATCAAAGTTGCCTGAAGCTGAATAGGAAAGTGTTATGACCCGACCAGTTATTGAGAACAACATCCACTGTGACTGTCTCATTTACATAAGTTCACTTACCAGTGTGGACCCAAAACAAACACATTCTACACATTTACAAACTACCTGTTTAAAGTGTTATATAAAACCAGGGCTCCCGAGTGGCGCAGCGGTCTAAGACACTGCATCTCAGTGCAAAAGGTCCCTGGTTCAAATCTAGGCTGTATCACATCCGGCTGTGATTGGGAGTGCCGTAGGGCGGTGCACAATTGGCCCAGCATTGTCTGGGTTTGGCTGGTGTAGGCCGTCATTGTAAATAAAAATTTGTTCATAACTGACTTGCCTAGTTACATTTTAGTATATATGTGTTGATTAATTATTGTGTTGATTAATTATTGCTTTCTTCAGTGGAAATACAGAATATGTATAAAAATACCAAATATACCAAAAGCTAAATCAAGCAGAGACTCTTTAACCATGTAATAATTACTGCAACATTCAAACTACAAACATTTAAGTGAAAACAATCATAGAAAACAGTATTGGAGTGAATAAATTAAACAGCGTAAGGCTACTATTATAATTATTTCTGTGAAAACCTGGTTAATTAACAATATTGGGTTGTTAACACGTTTGTTTTTTATATAAATAAATGTGGGACACAAAAAAAGCCTGTGTAGAACTCTATTTCCCATCATGCATTGGTCTAATAACTTCCAAAAGTTTGTTCCAAAAATGTATTCTCTTATGAATGAAGTCGCAAAGAACAATTGTGTATTTTCCTACGAATTACATCACACACATATTTTTTCTTTGTGCATAAAGGCTCACCAAACCTGTTTTCATGATTCATAAATACTATCCTAACCATAAATAATCTACAAGGTAAGAGGTTTTTTAAACTACCAATTGGTGCTGAAACGGAGAGGAATGTGCATATACACGACTTGGCCGAAAGTGGAAAAAATGTGTGGATTCAGCTATTTCAGCCACACCCGTTGCTGACAGGTGTATAAAATCGAGCACACAGCTCTGCAATCTCTATAGACAAACATTAGCAGTAGAATGGCCTGTACTGAAAACCTCAGTGACTTTCAATGTTAGTTCGTTCAATTTCTGCCCTGGTAGAGCTTTCCCGGTCAAATGGAAGTGCTGTTATTGTGAAGTGGAAATATCTAGGAGCAACAACGGCTCAGCCGTGAAGTGGTAGGCCACACAAGCTCACAGGACGGAACTGCTGAGTCCTGAAGCGCGTAGCGCGTAAAAATCCTCTGTCCTTGGTAGCAAAACACTCTCTACTGAGTTCCAAACTGCCTCTGGAAACAACATCGGCACAAGAACTGTTCGTCAGGAGATGACTGAAATGGGTTTCCATGGCCGAGCAGCCACACACAAACCTAAGAGCACAATGCGCAATGCTAAGCATTGGGTGGAGTGGTGTAAAGCTCGCCCACATTGGACTCTGGAGCAGTGGAAATGTGTTGTGTTTGGCGGAAGCCAGGAGAACGCTACCTGCCCCAATGCATAGTGCAAACTGTAAAGTTTGGTGGAGGAGGAATAATGGTCTGGGGCTGTTTTTACTTCGTTCGGGCTAGGCCCCTTAGTTCCAGTGAAGGTAAATCTTAATGCTACAGCATACAATGACATTCTAGACAATTCTGTGCTTCCAACTTTGTGGCAACAGTTTGGGAAAGGCCCTTTCTTGTTTCGCCCCTGTGCACAAAGCGAGGTCCATACAGAAATGATTTGTTGAGATCGGTGTGGAAGAACTTGAATGGCCTGCACAGAGCCCTGACCTCAACCCCATCGAACACCTTTGTGATGAATTGGAATGCCTACTGCGAGCCAGACCTAATTGCCCAACATCAGTGCCAGACCTCACTAATGCTCTTGTGGCTGAATGGAAGCAAGTCTCCGCTAAGGCAAAACTGTAGAGATGGACAGTATATGTTTACCTTGTATTTCCTCGTTTAGAGCCTGATCCCAACTTAGGAATTTATACCTTTCCTAAGAACGTCTTTCCTACGCAATTCTCAGTATTTGGCATTCAGACTTCCCTTTTTCAGTCGTGTAATGCTCTCTGAATACATTTCATTCAACCACTGAAAACCCTTTTCATTCAGTAGAGTTTTCAGGACATTTATCTTAAGGCATCCCTTCAAATACGGGGAAGCATCCTGCAGGGCACCAGAGGAGACAGAAAGACAGGGAAGCATCCTGTAGGGCACCAGAGGAGACAGACAGGGAAGCATCCTGCAGGGCACCAGAGGAGACAGACAGGGAAGCATCCTGTAGGGCACCAGAGGAGACAGACAGGGAAGGGAAGCATCCTGCAGGGCACCAGAGGAGACAGACAGGGAAGCATCCTGCAGGGCACCAGAGGAGACAGACAGGGAAGCATCCTGTAGGGCACCAGAGGAGACAGACAGGGAAGGGAAGCATCCTGCAGGGCACCAGAGGAGACAGACAGGGAAGCATCCTGTAGGGCACCAGAGGAGACAGACAGGGAAGGGAAGCATCCTGCAGGGCACCAGAGGAGACAGACAGGGAAACATCCTGTAGGGCACCAGAGGAGACAGACAGGGAAGGGAAGCATCCTGCAGGGCACCAGAGGAGACAGACAGGGAAGGGAAGCATCCTGCAGGGCACCAGAGGAGACAGACAGGGAAGGGAAGCATCCTGCAGGGCACCAGAGGAGACAGACAGGGAAGGGAAGCATCCTGTAGGGCACCAGAGGAGACAGACAGGGAAGGGAAGCATCCTGTAGGGCACCAGAGGAGACAGACAGGGAAGCATTCTGCAGGGCACCAGAGGAGACAGACAGGGAAGGGAAGCATCCTGCAGGGCACCAGAGGAGACAGACAGGGAAGCATCCTGCAGGGCACCAGAGGAGACAGACAGACAGGGAAGCATCCTGTAGGTCACCAGAGGAGACAGACAGGGAAGGGAAGCATCCTGCAGGGCACCAGAGGAGACATACAGGGAAGGGAAGCATCCTGTAGGGCACCAGAGGAGACAGACAGGGAAGGGAAGCATCCTGCAGGGCACCAGAGGAGACAGACAGACAGGGAAGCATCCTGTAGGGCACCAGAGGAGACAGACAGGGAAGGGAAGCATCCTGTAGGGCACCAGAGGAGACAGACAGGGAAGGGAAGCATCCTGTAGGGCACCAGAGGAGACAGACAGGGAAGCATCCTGTAGGGCACCAGAGGAGACAGACAGGGAAGGGAAGCATCCTGTAGGGCACCAGAGGAGACAGACAGGGAAGGGAAGCATCCTGTAGGGCACCAGAGGAGACAGACAGGGAAGGGAAGCATCCTGTAGGGCACCAGAGGAGACAGACAGGGAAGGGAAGCATCCTGCAGGGCACCAGAGGAGACAGACAGGGAAGGGAAGCATCCTGCAGGGCACCAGAGGAGACAGACAGGGAAGGGAAGCATTCTGTAAGGCACCAGAGGAGACAGACAGGGAAGGGAAGCATCCTGCAGGGCACCAGAGGAGACAGACAGGGAAGGGAAGCATTCTGTAAGGCACCAGAGGAGACAGACAGGGAAGGGAAGCATTCTGTAGGGCTGCATTCCTCCTCTTCTGCTCTACGGGTGTATGACTGCTTCCACCAAGGTGTCTGTGTGTGTTTATTTGTCTGTGTCTATTCCATATGTGTGTGTGTGTGTGTATGTGTATTTACATGTGTCTGTGTGTGTCTGTAGGCCTCTGGTCCCCACCCTAGTGTATGTGTGCGTTTACATGTGTCTGTGTGTGTCTGTAGGCCTTTGGTCCCCACCCTAGTGTCTGTGTGTGTCTGTAGGCCTTTGGTCCCCACCCTAGTGTATGTGTGTGTCTGTAGGCCTCTGGTCCCCACCCTAGTGCATGTGTGTGTCTGTAGGCCTTTGGTCCCCACCCTAGTGTCTGTGTGTGTCTGTAGGCCTCTGGTCCCCACCCTAGTGTCTGTGTGTGTCTGTAGGCCTCTGGTCCCCACCCTAGTGTCTGTGTGTGTCTGTAGGCCTCTGGTCCCCACCCTAGTGTATGTGTGCGTTTACATGTGTCTGTGTGTGTCTGTAGGCCTCTGGTCCCCACCCTAGTGTATGTGTGTGTCTGTAGGCCTTTGGTCCCCACCCTAGTGTATGTTTGCGTTTACATGTGTCTGTGTGTGTCTGTAGGCCTCTGGTCCCCACCCTAGTGTATGTGTGCGTTTACATGTGTCTGTGTGTGTCTGTAGGCCTCTGGTCCCCACCCTAGTGTATGTGTGTGTCTGTAGGCCTCTGGTCCCCACCCTAGTGTATGTGTGTGTCTGTAGCCCTCTGGTCCCCACCCTAGTGTATGTGTGTGTCTGTAGGCCTTTGGTCCCCACCCTAGTGTCTGTGTGTGTCTGTAGGCCTCTGGTCCCCACCCTAGTGTATGTGTGTGTCTGTAGGCCTCTGGTCCCCACCCTAGTGTATGTGTGTGTCTGTAGGCTTCTGGTCCCCACCCTAGTGTCTGTGTGTGTCTGTAGGCCTCTGGTCCCCACCCTAGTGTATGTGTGTGTCTGTAGGCCTCTGGTCCCCACCCTAGTGTCTGTGTGTGTCTGTAGGCCTCTGGTCCCCACCCTAGTGTATGTGTGTGTCTGTAGGCCTCTGGTCCCCACCCTAGTGTATGTGTGTGTCTGTAGGCCTCTGGTCCCCACCCTAGTGTATGTGTGTGTCTGTAGGCCTCTGGTCCCCACCCTAGTGTCTGTGTGTGTCTGTAGGCCTCTGGTCCCCACCCTAGTGTATGTGTGTGTCTGTAGGCCTCTGGTCCCCACCCTAGTGTCTGTGTGTGTCTGTAGGCCTCTGGTCCCCACCCTAGTGTCTGTGTGTGTCTGTAGGCCTTTGGTCCCCACCCTAGTGTCTGTGTGTGTCTGTAGGCCTCTGGTCCCCACCCTAGTGTCTGTGTGTGTCTGTAGGCCTTTGGTCCCCACCCTAGTGTATGTGTGTGTCTGTAGGCCTCTGGTCCCCACCCTAGTGTCTGTGTGTGTCTGTAGGCCTCTGGTCCCCACCCTAGTGTATGTGTGTGTCTGTAGGCCTTTGGTCCCCACCCTAGTGTCTGTGTGTGTCTGTAGGCCTTTGGTCCCCACCCTAGTGTATGTGTGCGTTTACATGTGTCTGTAGGCCTTTGGTCCCCACCCTAGTGTCTGTGTGTGTCTGTAGGCCTCTGGTCCCCACCCTAGTGTCTGTGTGTGTCTGTAGGCCTCTGGTCCCCACCCTAGTGTCTGTGTGTGTCTGTAGGCCTCTGGTCCCCACCCTAGTGTATGTGTGTGTCTGTAGGCCTTTGGTCCCCACCCTAGTGTATGTGTGTGTCTGTAGGCCTCTGGTCCCCACCCTAGTGTCTGTGTGTGTCTGTTGGCCTTTGGTCCCCACCCTAGTGTATGTGTGTGTCTGTAGGCCTCTGGTCCCCACCCTAGTGTCTGTGTGTGTCTGTAGGCCTTTGGTCCCCACCCTAGTGTATGTGTGTGTCTGTAGGCCTCTGGTCCCCACCCTAGTGTATGTGTGTGTCTGTAGGCCTCTGGTCCCCACCCTAGTGTCTGTGTGTGTCTGTAGGCCTCTGGTCCCCACCCTAGTGTCTGTGTGTGTCTGTAGGCCTCTGGTCCCCACCCTAGTGTATGTGTGTGTCTGTAGGCCTCTGGTCCCCACCCTAGTGTCTGTGTGTGTCTGTAGGCCTCTGGTCCCCACCCTAGTGTATGTGTGTGTCTGTAGGCCTCTGGTCCCCACCCTAGTGTATGTGTGTGTCTGTAGGCCTCTGGTCCCCACCCTAGTGTCTGTGTGTGTCTGTAGGCCTCTGGTCCCCACCCTAGTGTCTGTGTGTGTCTGTAGGCCTCTGGTCCCCACCCTAGTGTCTGTGTGTGTCTGTAGGCCTCTGGTCCCCACCCTAGTGTATGTGTGTGTCTGTAGGCCTCTGGTCCCCACCCTAGTGTCTGTGTGTGTCTGTAGGCCTCTGGTCCCCACCCTAGTGTATGTGTGTGTCTGTAGGCCTTTGGTCCCCACCCTAGTGTCTGTGTGTGTCTGTAGGCCTTTGGTCCCCACCCTAGTGTATGTGTGTGTCTGTAGGCCTCTGGTCCCCACCCTAGTGTCTGTGTGTGTCTGTAGGCCTTTGGTCCCCACCCTAGTGTATGTGTGTGTCTGTAGGCCTCTGGTCCCCACCCTAGTGTCTGTGTGTGTCTGTAGGCCTTTGGTCCCCACCCTAGTGTCTGTGTGTGTCTGTAGGCCTCTGGTCCCCACCCTAGTGTCTGTGTGTGTCTGTAGGCCTCTGGTCCCCACCCTAGTGTCTGTGTGTGTCTGTAGGCCTCTGGTCCCCACCCTAGTGTATGTGTGTGTCTGTAGGCCTCTGGTCCCCACCCTAGTGTCTGTGTGTGTCTGTAGGCCTCTGGTCCCCACCCTAGTGTATGTGTGTGTCTGTAGGCCTCTGGTCCCCACCCTAGTGTATGTGTGTGTCTGTAGGCCTCTGGTCCCCACCCTAGTGTCTGTGTGTGTCTGTAGGCCTCTGGTCCCCACCCTAGTGTCTGTGTGTGTCTGTAGGCCTTTGGTCCCCACCCTAGTGTATGTGTGTGTCTGTAGGCCTCTGGTCCCCACCCTAGTGTCTGTGTGTGTCTGTAGGCCTCTGGTCCCCACCCTAGTGTCTGTGTGTGTCTGTAGGCCTCTGGTCCCCACCCTAGTGTCTGTAGGCCTTTGGTCCCCACCCTAGTTAAAATAGTCATCCTTCATGTTGCATAGTGTATAATCCCACTGACAGCAGAGGACTGAGTGACAGACAGTTAAAAATCTTTGTCTGATGGATGGGCAGGGTGTGTGTGTGTGTGCGTGTGTGTGTGTGTGTGTGTGTGTGTGTGTGTGTGTGTGTCTGAACCTGGGGTAGAGTTAGATTTGGGTCAGATAGATAATTCCATCTCAGGTCAGGTTTAACAGGTACAGGATAGAGAGTCAGTCTTCTAGCTTCCAAATGGAATTACAACATTCTGAACCTTTTGTCCCAGAATTCCCTGCTTTGCAGAAGGTTGCAGCAACACAACACTGATCCAGTAATGAGATCATCTCACTATATAAATGTTCTGCTGTTTGTGGATTGGGGTCAGAGACAGTGAGCTACAACAGTATCGGAACAGTGACACATTGGTTGTTATTTTGGCTCTGTACTCCAGCACTTTGAAATTATACGATGACTATGAGGTTAAAGGTCAGAGTGCAGACATTCATTTGAGGGTATATTTTCATCTGTATCAGGTCAACCGTTTAGAAATGACAGTACTTTTTGTACATAGTCCTCCCCCCCCCCCATTTTACGGGACCAAAAGTAGTTGAACAAATTCCCTTGTGTGTATTAAAATAGTCCAAAGTCCCATATTTGGTCCCATATTCCTGTGGTTGTTTTGTAATGTTACTTCTTTGTGGAATTCAGGAAGAGTAGATGTTGCCATAGTAACAGCTAATGGAAACCAAATATATATAGCTCTCTAAATGACAGTGACTCATAACCAACACAGTGGAGCACTACTCTGGGTACCAGTCTGTTAGGCCGTCATTCCACTCATGCTAAACATCTGACACGGAGTACAAGGAGAGGAATGTCAGCTTAACAGACTGGTACTGAGACTAGTGAAGCCTCGCCTGTAACCTTCAGAAGACGACACTCCCTGAACAACTACAGGACACTGAGGTTGTTCTGCTCATTCTTACCATAACTATTAGACTGTAGAATGACAGGTTTCAGGTGTGTGTGTGTGTGTGTGTGTGTGTGTGTGTGTGTGTGTGTGTGTGTGTGTGTGTTCTCCGTACCTGGTGTTGTAACACCACCTAGTGACTGAATAGAGCATTATGTCAGTCTGGGTTGGACTATCATTATGTCAGTCTGGGTTGGATTGCATTATGTCAGTCTGGGTTGGATTGCATTATGTCAGTCTGGGTTGGACTAGCATTATGTCAGTCTGGGTTGGACTAGCATTATGTCAGTCTGGGTTGGACTAGCATTATGTCAGTCTGGGTTGGACTAGCATTATGTCAGTCTGGGTTGGACTAGCATTATGTCAGTCTGGGTTGGACTAGCATTATGTCAGTCTGGGTTGGACTAGCATTATGTCAGTCTGTGTTGGACTAGCATTATGTCAGCCTGGGTTGGACTAGCATTATGTCAGTCTGGGTTGGACTAGCATTATGTCAGTCTGGGTTGGACTAGCATTAAGTCAGTCTGGGTTGGACTAGCATTATGTCAGTCTGGGTTGGACTAGCATTATGTCAGCCTGGGTTGGACTTGCATTATGTCAGTCTGGGTTGGACTAGCATTATGTCAGTCTGGGTTGGACTAGCATTATGTCAGCCTGGGTTGGACTTGCATTATGTCAGTCTGGGTTGGACTAGCATTATGTCAGTCTGGGTTGGACTAGCATTATGTCAGTCTGGGTTGCACTAGCATTAAGTCAGTCTGGGTTGGACTAGCATTATGTCACCCTGGGTTGGACTAGCATTATGTCAGTCTGGGTTGGACTAGCATTATGTCAGCCTGGGTTGGACTAGCATTATGTCAGTCTGGGTTGGACAAGCATTAAGTCAGTCTGGGTTGGACTAGCATTATGTCAGTCTTGGTTGGACTAGCATTATGTCAGCCTGGGTTGGACTAGCATTATGTCAGTCTGTGTTGGACTAGCATTATGTCAGCCTGGGTTGGACTAGCATTATGTCAGTCTGGGTTGGACTAGCATTATGTCAGTCTGGGTTGGACTAGCATTATGTCAGTCTGGGTTGGACTAGCATTATGTCAGTCTGGGTTGGACTAGCATTATGTCAGTCTGGGTTGGACGAGCATTATGTCAGTCTGGGTTGGACTAGCATTATGTCAGTCTGGGTTGGATTAGCATTATGTCAGTCTGGGTTGGACTAGCATTATGTCAGTCTGGGTTGGACTAGCATTATGTCAGCCTGGGTTGGACTAGCATTATGTCAGTCTGGGTTGGATTAGCATTATGTCAGTCTGGGTTGGATTAGCATTATGTCAGTCTGGGTTGGACTAGCATTATGTCAGTCTGGGTTGGACTAGCATTATGTCAGTCTGGGTTGGACTAGCATTATGTCAGTCTGGGTTGGACTAGCATTATGTCAGTCTGGGTTGGACTAGCATTATGTCAGTCTGGGTTGGACTAGCATTATGTCAGTCTGGGTTGGACTAGCATTATGTCAGTCTGGGTTGGACTAGCATTATGTCAGTCTGGGTTGGACTAGCATTATGTCAGTCTGGGTTGGACTAGCATTATGTCAGTCTGGGTTGGACTAGCATTATGTCAGTCTGGGTTGGACTAGCATTATGTCAGTCTGGGTTGGACTAGCATTATGTCAGTCTGGGTTGGACTTGCATAGTTTTACAGGGGCTGACTTCATATCTAAGGCCTCACTTCAGTCCCACTTTAAACCAACTACAACGTGTAAAGGCTTCATAGAGCACTACATAAATGCTTCTCAAATCATCTATATGTGTATGTTATCCTCTATAAATGGTGTGTAAACATAGTGCTTCATGTCACATCTGGCACTTCAACCTATAATGGTACATATGTCACCCTTTATGCACCATTTATAGAGGTTGACAAGCGCTGATAGATGATTTGTGAAATAATAGTTTTTTATGTAGCGCTTATGAAGCCTCTCACTCCAGCCCTGCCTGTAAAAACACCTGATTCAAGTCTTGATTAGACATGATGATTGGTTGATTCAGTCCTGATGAGCCTGGCTTGCTCCAGAGGACGATGCTGATGTGACAGTGCTTATGGTAGACACACCTAACCTCTGACCCCTCTCACAGAAAGCCCAGGCAGAAGACAATGAGCGTAAATGGAAAAGAACCTCCCCCCTACAACATACCAGGTACGTCAACATTCTGCTGTTCGCTGTAACATGAGGACTGTAAAGTTGTATTGTACAATTACATACTAGGTTGTCACTATACTGTACCTGTGTATCATATAGGTTACGTCCCAGGTTGTAACTCTACTGTAGCTGTGTATCATATAGGTTACGTCCCAGGTTGTAACTATACTGTACCTGTGTATCATATAGGTTACGTCCCAGGTTGTAACTCTACTGTACCTGTGTATTATATAGGTTACGTCCCAGGTTATAACTATACTGTAGCTGTGTATCATATAGGTTACGTCCCAGGTTGTAACTATACTGTACCTGTGTATTATATAGGTTACGTCCCAGGTTGTAACTATACTGTACCTGTGTATCATATAGGTAACGTCCCAGGTTGTAACTACACTGTAGCTGTGTATTATATAGGTTACGTCCCAGGTTATAACTATACTGTACCTGTGTATCATATAGGTTACGTCCCAGGTTGTAACTATACTGTACCTGTGTATCATATAGGTTACGTCCCAGGTTGTAACTACACTGTAGCTGTGTATCATATAGGTTACGTCCCAGGTTGTAACTCTACTGTACCTGTGTATTATATAGGTTACGTCCCAGGTTATAACTATACTGTAGCTGTGTATCATATAGGTTACGTCCCAGGTTGTAACTATACTGTACCTGTGTATTATATAGGTTACGTCCCAGGTTGTAACTATACTGTAGCTGTGTATCATATAGGTTACGTCCCAGGTTGTAACTATACTGTACCTGTGTATCATACAGATTACGTCCCAGGTTGTAACTATACTGTACCTGTGTATCATATAGGTTACGTCCCAGGTTGTAACTATACTGTAGCTGTGTATCATATAGGTTACGTCCCAGGTTGTAACTATACTGTACCTGTGTATCATATAGGTTACGTCCCAGGTTGTAACTATACTGTACCTGTGTATCATATAGGTTACGTCCCAGGTTGTAACTCTACTGTAGCTGTGTATCATATAGGTTACGTCCCAGGTTGTAACTATACTGTAGCTGTGTATCATATAGGCTACGTCCCAGGTTGTAACTATACTGTAGCTGTGTATCATATAGGCTACGTCCCAGGTTGTAACTATACTGTAGCTGTGTATCATATAGGTTACGTCCCAGGTTGTCACTATACTGTACCTGTGTGTCATATAGGTTACGTCCCAGGTTATAACTATACTGTACCTGTGTGTCATATAGGTTTACGTCCCAGGTTGTAACTATACTCTACCTGTGTATCATATAGGTTACGTCCCAGGTTGTAACTACACTGTAGCTGTGTATTATATAGGTTACGTCCCAGGTTGTAACTATACTGTACCTGTGTATCATATAGGTTACGTCCCAGGTTGTAACTATACTGTACCTGTGTATCATATAGATTACGTCCCAGGTTGTAACTATACTGTACCTGTGTGTCATATAGGTTACGTCCCAGGTTGTAACTATACTGTACCTGTGTATCATATAGGTTACGTCCCAGGTTGTAACTATACTGTAGCTGTGTATCATATAGGTTACGTCCCAGGTTGTAACTATACTGTAGCTGTGTATCATATAGGTTACGTCCCAGGTTGTAACTATACTGTACCTGTGTATCATATAGGTTACGTCCCAGGTTGTAACTACACTGTACCTGTGTATCATATAGGCTACGTCCCAGGTTGTAACTATACTGTAGCTGTGTATTATAAATGTTACGTCCCAGGTTGTAACTATACTGTAGCTGTGTATCATATAGGTTACGTCCCAGGTTGTAACTATACTGTAGCTGTGTATTATATAGGTTACGTCCCAGGTTGTAACTATACTGTACCTGTGTATCATAAGTTCCAGGTGTCACTTGCTATAGATTGTCCTCAGTCTATTTTACATATTGGAGCCATCTAATCAAACTCTCTCTTTCTCTTTTCCTAACTCTCTATCAACCCCCCTGCAACTCTCTCCTTCTCTTCCCCCTCCCTCTCTCTCCTTCTCCCTCTCCCTCCCTCCGTCCCTCCGTCTCGCTCTCTTTCTCATCTCTCCCCCGCAACTCTCTCCTTCTCTTCCCCCTCCCTCTCTCTCCTTCTCCCTCTCCCTCCGTCCGTCCCTCCGTCTCTCTCTCCTTCTCATCTCTCCCCTCCCTCTGTCTCCCTCTCTCTTCCAGTTGAAGGACAAGGTGATACTGGGGTGAAGGTATATCATGTCCATACCCCCTTCAACCCTCCTTCCTCCACCATCCCCTCCAATAACTACTCTGTGTCTCAGTCTCAGGGCAAACCAGGTAAGCACTTCCTGTCTTAAGCCTAATTTATACTGTACGCAAGCACACAACACCAGAACTGTAGCGACATCAGCTAGCTCATCTAGCTAGCTAAAATGTACATCTCATTGGTTGAAGAATTGTTCTGACTTCAAAAGAAACCTGAACACAATCATGGCGTATTTATAACCGGGGAAAACCCCCCAGGTTCCAAGGGGGACATTTTGAAGGCAGCATAAGTCTCTCTCTTGTCTCTACCCATTATACCATCTTTCTCTCCCTTGTTCCCATCTATACCAGCAGTGTTGGAGCCAGACAAAATATAACTTGTCCTCTCTCTCTCTCTTCCCCTAGTGTACACCAGTGGAGGAGGTGGTATTGGAGGAGGTGGTGAAGCTCCTCCTCAGAGGTTTGTGAGTTATGACGAAGAACTGGGCCGTTCAGAGGGCATGACCACCTGTACTTCCTGTCAACAACAGGTGATGACGAACGTCACCTATAAAGTCGGAGCCTTCGCCTGGCTATCGTGCATCCTCTTCATCCTCTGTGGGTGAGTAAAGAAGGGGAGGGTGGGAGGGATAGAGGGGAACAGAGGGACCCATAAAGTGGTCTTCATCCTCTATGGGGGAGTAAAGAGGAGGAGGAGGAGGGTGGGAGGGATAGAGGGGAACAGAGGGACCCATAAAGTGGTCTTCATCCTCTGTGGGGGAGTAAAGAAGAGGGGGAGGAATTATAGAATGTCTTGATTCTTTTGAGGGAAGTAGACATGTCTAAAATCAACTGAACACCATGTCTCTCTCCCACCCTTCTCCCACCCCTCTCTCTCTCCCCCTCAATCTCCCACCACCACTCCACTCTCCCCGTCTCCCACCCCTCCTATCCCCCCCTCTCTCTCCCAGGTTGGTAGTGGGCTGCTGTCTGATCCCGTTCTTCTTCAAACACTTTAAGGATGTGTACCACTCCTGTCCTCGCTGTAACCGCATTATCCACGTGGAAAAGCCACGCTGCTGCTACCGCCATACCACCACCCGCCACTAGGGGAGCTGCTGCTGACCGCCATACCACCACCCACCACTAGGGGAGCTGCTGCTGACCGCCATACCACCACCCACCACTAGGGGAGCTGCTGCTGACCGCCATACCACCACCCACCACTAGGGGAGCTGCTGCTGACCGCCATAACAACACCCACCACTAGGGGAGCTGCTGCTGACCGCCATACCACCACCCACCACTAGGGGAGCTGCTGCTACCGCCATACCACCACCCACCACTAGGGGAGCTGCTGCTGACTGCCAATATGCTTTACTACCAGCAGGGGAGCTGTGGCTCTGCTCTCAGTCTGACCACTGGCCACTCTCTCAGTCTGGGCTGGATTCCATTAGAAATGCATCAGTACAGTGAAATGCCTTTCTCACAGGAAACATGCTCCCTTTCCCTCATGCACCCACAGCTCGGTGGAGGAATTGGAGAGTGGTTATATTTATCCAGCCCCATCCCTCAGCTGTTTACCAATGCAGTGGCGGGGTCAGGGTGACCGTTTGGTAGTTCTTTGAATTGCAGATTGCCCTTTAAAATGTGGGTTTCAATACTGCTCTTATCTACACTCTTTCATAACAGCGAGGGAGAGGAAAAGGGGGGATGTTTTCAGAATGGAATCCAGCCGAAGGGAGAGACCCCCTAGCAGCAGCCCCACAGAAACCTACAGGATTACACAGTCATAGGATGAATCCCAAAATGGCACCCTACTCCCTATATAGTGCACTACGTTCGAGAGGGAGCTAGTACAAAGTAGTGCACTACATAGGGAATAGGTTACAATTTGGTCCGCACATTAGTTTAAATGCTGACCTAATTTACTGTACCAGAGGGTTGTAAATAGTATAAATCTGTAAACTATTTTTTGTAAAATTAAAATAAAAACAAGCTAGCAGATGAAGATGTGGTAGAGCTCAACCTGGACCTTGTTCACAGAGGGAGCAGGGATGCACAATAACCTTCCCAGGTTTCCCACAAACCCAGGTTGGTAAATGTATACATTACTATCTATATTCCCTTGAATAAGGCCCTGGGTTGATCAACCGACAGACATGATTCCCTGGTAAATGTATACATTACTATCTATATTCCCTTGACTAATGCCCTGGGTTGACCAACCGACAGACAACGAGCCCAATATTCAGATAATTATCATTATAACTATGATTCCTACAATCGGGCGTCATTTAGGGCCCTCCCCAGGTCTTCCCCCTTTTCACAAAGCTGTTATGTACATAAAGGACTGGGTGTTTTACCTTATTTTAGAATAAACCAAATTTGATTTTATTGATAAAACTCATCAGCCTGTCAACTACAATGACGTGCAACATCATACAGCTAACCTGATGGAGTTCTGTTATATTGTGTAACACCACACAGCTGACCTGATGGAGTTCTGTTATATTGTGTAACACCACACAGCTGACCTGATGGAGTTCTGTTATATTGTGTAACCACACAGCTAACCTGATGGAGTTCTGTTATATTGTGTAACACCACACAGCTGACGAGACATGGAGTACTGTTATATTGGTGTAACACCACACAGCTGACCTGATGGAGTTCTGTTATATTAATGTGTAACACCACACAGCTGACGAGACATGGAGTACTGTTATATTAATGTGTAACACCACACAGCTGACCTGATGGAGTACTGTTATATTGATGTGTAACACCACACAGCTGACGAGACATGGAGTACTGTTATATTAATGTGTAACACCACACAGCTGACGAGACATGGAGTACTGTTATATTAATGTGTAACACCACACAGCTGACGAGACATGGAGTACTGTTATATTGATGTGTAACACCACACAGCTGACGAGACATGGAGTACTGTTATATTGATGTGTAACACCACACAGCTGACGAGACATGGAGTACTGTTATATTGTGTAACACCACACAGCTGACGAGACATGGAGTACTGTTATATTAATGTGTAACACCACACAGCTGACGAGACATGGAGTGTTATATTGCTTATATAGATTATATGCCTCTAATAAAATATGTTATCATTTTTTTTGTGTGGTTTTTAACTGACCCCCTTGGTTAAAATAAACAAGTTGTTTGAGCTAAAGACAAAAGGTTTATCACATACAGTGCATTCAGATAGTATTCAGACCCCTTGACTTTTCCCACATTTTGTTACGTTACAGCCTTACTAACATTTATTCAATCGTCCCCCCATATCGATCTACACACAATACCCCATTATACAACAAAAAAAATACAGAAAAATCACATTTCCATAAGTCAGACCCTTAACTCAGTACTTTGTTGAAGCACCTTTGGCAGCGATTACAGCCTTGAGTCTTCTTGGGTATGACGCTACAATCTTGGCACACCTGTATTTGGGGAGTTTCTCTAATTCTTCTCTGCAGTTCTGCTTAAGCTCTGTCAGGTTTGATGGGGAGAGTCGCTGCACAGCGAATTTCAGGTCTCTCCAGAGATGTTCGATCGGGTTCAAGTCCAGGCTCTGGCTGGGCCACTGAAGGACATTGAGACTTGTCCCGAAGCCACTCCTGCGTTGTCTTCGCTGTGTTCTTAAGTTCGTTGTCCTGTTAGAAGGTGAACCTTCGCCCTCAGTTTGAGGTCCTGAGTGCTCTGGAGCAGGTTTTCCTTAAGGATCTCTGTGTACTTTTCTCTGTTCATCTTTCCCTCGATCCTGACTAGTCTCCCAGTCTTTGCCGCTGAAAAACATCCCCACAGCATGATGCTTCACCATAGGGATGGTGCCAGGATTCCTCCAGACGTGACACTTGGCATTTAGGCCAGAGTTCAATCTTGGTTTCATCAGACCAGAGAATCTTGTTTGTCATGTTCGGAGTCCTTTAGGTGCCTTTTGGCAAACTCCAAGTGGGCTGTCATGTGATTTTTACAGAGTGTCGGCTTCCGTCTAGCCACTCTACCATAAAGGCCTGATTGGTGGAGTGCTGCAGAGATGGTTGTCCCTCTGGAAGGTTCTCCCATCTCCACAGAGGAACTCTGGAGCTCTGTCAGAGTGACCATCGAGTTCTTGGTCACCCCCAATTTCTCAGTTTGGCCATGTGACCAGCTCTAGCTCTACTGTGTTCTTGGGAACCTTCAATGCTGCAACAATTTTTTGGTACCTTTCCCCAGATCTGTGCCTCGACACAATTCTGTCTCGGAGCTGTACGGACAATTCCTTCAACCTCATGGCTTGGTTTTTGCTATGACATGCACAGTCAACTGTGGGACATTATATAGACAGGTGTGCACCTTTCCAAATCATGTCCAATCAATTTAATTTAGACTCCAAGTAGTCTAAATTCCAGGTAGACTCCAATCTAGTTATAGAAACATCAAGGATTATCAATGGAAGCACGATGCTGCTGAGCTCAATGTCGAGAGAAGACATTTCTGTTTTTAATACATTTGCAAACATTTCTAAAAACCTTTTTCACTTTGTCATTATGGGGTAGTGTGCTTATGAAAAACCAATATTTAATCCATTTTAGAATAATGCTGTAACTTAACAAAATGTGGAACAAGTCAAGGGGTCCTACACACCACAACTCACCTGTACCTACACACCACAACCCACCTGTACCTACACACCACAACTCACCTGTACCTACACACCACAACCCACCTGTACCTACACACCACAACCCACTGTACCTACACACCACAACTCACCTGTACCTACACACCACAACTCACCTGTACCTACACACCACAACTCACCTGTACCTACACACCACAACTCACCTGTACCTACACACCACAACTCACTGTACCTACACACCACAACTCACCTGTACCTACACACCACAACCCACTGTACCTACACACCACAACCCACCTGTACCTACACACCACAACCCACTGTACCTACACACCACAACTCACCTGTACCTACACACCACAACTCACCTGTACCTACACACCACAACTCACCTGTACCTACACACCACAACTCACCTGTACCTACACACCACAACTCACCTGTACCTACACACCACAACCCACTGTACCTACACACCACAACCCACTGTACCTACACACCACAACCCACTGTACCTACACACCACAACTCACCTGTACCTACACACCACAACTCACCTGTACCTACACACCACAACTCACCTGTACCTACACACCACAACTCACTGTACCTACACACCACAACTCACCTGTACCTACACACCACAACTCACCTGTACCTACACACAACTCACCTGTACCTACACACCACAACTCACCTGTACCTACACACCACAACTCACCTGCACACCACAACCCACTGTACCTACACACCACAACTCCACTATATTTTCTTTAAACATAAAATGGTATATTTCTGGAAGCAGGCCTTACAAGACAACTTGCTAGTCGTGGTGCTGTCCTTCTCAGCATTGTTTAAACACATACACAATGTACAAAACATTAGGAACACCTTCCTAATATTGAGTTGTGCACCCCCCTTTTCCCACAGAACAGCCTCAATTCGTCGGGTATGGACCGTACAGTGTGGAAAGCGTTCCACAGGGATGCTGGCCCATGTTGACTCCAATACTTCCCACAGTTGGGTCAAGTTGGCTGGATGTCCTTTGGGTGGTGTAGCATTTTTGATACACAGGAATCTGTTGAGTGTGAAAAACTCAGCAGCGTTGCAGTTCTTGACACAAACTGGTGCGCCTGGCACCTACTACCCTACCCCGTTCAAACGCACTTAAAATCTTTTGTCTTGCCCATTCACCCTCAGAATGACACACATACACAATCCATGTCTCAATTGTCTGTAGGCTTAAAAAAATCCTTCTTTAACCAGGTCTCCTCCCCCTTCAGCTACACTGATTGAAGTTTTTTTTATTTATTTTTTTATTTTATTTTTAATTTTAAACACGTGACATCAATAAGGGATCAAAGCATTTCACCTGGTCAGTCAACATCAGGGAAAGAGGTTAATGTTTTGTCCACTCTGTCTCTACACTCGCTCCGTATTAAACAGGATGTAACTTGGCTCAGACGGGACGAGCAGTGAGCGGACATGTTTTTATAGAAAATTTTATTCAACATACATTTTCCAGCAAAAAAAAGGCAATATACAGGAGTAGTTGTGGTACACTGCCGCTACAGGGACGAGCTTCAACTGGAAAAAGACCAAATCAAGGAGGAACATGGGTGTTGATCAGGGCCCGTTATCCACCGAGAGTCTCAGGATAGTAGTGCTGCTCTAGCAGCAGTTTGGCCTTCTAGATCGTAAAGGAATAAGCTTCTACGGACAGATCCTAGATCAGCACTCCCTACTCAGAGACTCTTTGTGGATAACGGGCCCTGATCTCATCTAGGATGACAAAACTCCAGTAACTTTCCCAGAATTCCCTGCGTTTCCCCAGAAACTCCTGTTGGAAGATTCCTCTGAATCAGGAGGAGTATACGCAGCTAGTCTGGAATCCTCCAACTGGGATCTGTGGAAAACCTGGGAGTTTTTGGGGGGGGAAAGTTAGCATCGTTTCTGAGCCCTAATCCCACCGGTCGGTACCGCAGCTCGTTATCTTAACCCTTAACATCACTATCAGAACCAACGGGTGCCGTTAGTTAAAACAAACAGGAGAAAACAGAACCAAAAACAACAAGAATCTAAAGAAATCAAGGAACCCTAAACAAACAAACACACTACATAAGGAATATGAACACCTGAATCATTTCAATTTGTAGCCAACCAACAACGTTCTGTGTTTCTCATTTTACATGTTTTTTTTGTTTTTTAATATATACACACAATTTCAAATCTCTTCACAAAGCCAACTATAATGGGTTTTTAGGGGAGGGGCATTCCATCTGTGCTTAAGAAAAACGGTCAGTGTGTTGGTTGTTCTAGTAATAATTATAGTAACACTGGTTCTGTGTATATATGGTGAAACCAGAGGGCTCACTAATGGCCGAGGCTTCCTACTAAAGCAGCGCTGCTCAGTCAAACTCCCCCAACACAAACACCAGAGATACACGCCATCACAAACCCTCAGGGAGAGAGAGAGGGAACGGAACAGGGGAAGAGGAGATACAAACCCTCAGGGAGAGAGAGGGGGGAACAGAACAGGGGAAGAGGAGATACACGCCATCACAAACCCTCAGGGAGAGAGAGAGGGAACGGAACAGGGAGGGTGAAGGAGATACACCCCATCACAAACCCTCAGGGAGAGAGGGAACGGAACAGGGGAAGAGGAGATACAAACCCTCAGGGAGAGAGAGAGGGAACGGAACAGGAGAAGGAGATACACGCCATCACAAACCCTCAGGGAGAGAGGGAGGGAACGGAACAGGAGAAGGAGATACACGCCATCACAAACCCTCAGGGAGAGAGGGAGGGAACGGAACAGGGGAAGAGAAGGAGATACACCCCATCACAAACCCTCAGGGAGAGAGAGGGAACAGAACAGGGCAGGTGAAGGAGATACACCCCATCACAAACCCTCAGGGAGAGAGAGGGAACGGAACAGGGCAGGTGAAGGAGATACACCCCATCACAAACCCTCAGGGAGAGAGAGGGAACGGAACAGGGCAGGTGAAGGAGATACACCCCATCACAAACCCTCAGGGAGAGAGAGGGAACAGAACAGGGGAAGAGGAGATACACCCCATCACAAACCCTCAGGGAGAGAGGGAGGGAACGGAACAGGGGAAGAGATGCACGCCATCACAAACCCTCAGGGAGAGAGAGGGAGGGAGGGAACAGAACAGGGCAGGAGAAGAGGAGAGGAAGGGCAACATTAAAATCATACGTACGACCAAAGTTGCCATTTACCAGTCCTGAGAAACGGCGTTGATATGAAGTGGCAACGTGCAAGATGAAAGTACAGACCACTTGTTCTCTTTTTACATTTATTTTAAACAGATGCTGTGGATTTTTATTTTATTATACAAGAAGATATTGCAGAAAAAAGACAAAAACTGAATTTGTTTTTAAAGATGGAAACACTTTGACTAGTTGACTAAAGGGGAGGGGGGATATGAAGAGGATCACATCAGGAATACTAGTCTCAAGCTTCAACCCTTCTGGTTCTCTTCTTTAAAAGACCAAATCATCCTTCTTGGTTTCTGCTAATGATGATGTCTCTCTTTTCTCTGCCTCGTCACCCCCCACTATATGCAGCAGCGCTCTTTACGTTTTGAAACAACTCTTATTATTAAAAACAAAAACAAACCAGGAAAAAGTAAAGTTCATCATCCTGTCCTTTCTCCAATTTCATTTCTTTCATCCAGACAAAAATAGGCAGTCGGAGTTAGAGAAGCCAAAAACTTAACAGCCTCAAAAACAGTAGAAGGGTGGTGGTGGGGGGGGGAAGAGGGGGGTTTGGGAGGAAGGGGGGGTATAGTATCATCATCATCATCAGCAGCCTGCTAATGGATGGATGGATGGATCCGTGTGACAGAGACAGGAGGAGACATCACGGTGTCTGTCTGTGGAAGGTGTTAGAGGTGGGGCACAGACACTTGGTTGGTTACAGTCTGTGGTTATGGTGGGTTAAGGAGGAGGAAGGAGAGAGGAGAGGAAGAGAGAGGGAGAGGAGAGAGGAGAGAGAGGAGAGGAGAGAGGAAGAAGAGGAGAGAGGAAGAGGAGAGAGGAGGAAGAGAGAGGAGGGTTGCTCAGTTGTGGATCTTGATAGCTTTCTCCAGGTAGGTATAGCGACCTCTCTTCGGGGCTTTGTTGAAGTGGTCCAGGCCTAACCAGGGTCGAGGGTGGGACATGTTACCTAGAGGAGAGAGGTGTTACAAAACCACAGCACATAGTTAACATTCTGAGAGAGAGAGAGAAAGAGCATGGTGGTGGTAGTAGTAGTTGGTAGTAGTAACAGTGGTAGTAGTTAGTAGCAGTGATTGTAGTAGTAGTCGTTAGTAGTGGCAGTGGTAGTTAGTAGTAGTAGTAGTGTCACAATACCACAGCAACAACAACATAATAAAGCGTATTAGCTAAAAGTCCCAGAATAACCCTGGGGCTGATATTTGGTTCTTTCTACCAGTTGTCAACACAACACAGAATATCTTCTCCTCTACATTCCATTTCTTGCCAAAATAGAACACCATGTTCCTGTCTATGGCAATAATATTGGGTCAAATCACATTAATTAGACCATTAATTAGACCTATTAGACCTGGCTAGCTACTGCCCCCCCCTAGAGAAGACAAGTAGCCTGGCTAGCTACTGCCCCCCTAGAGAAGACAGGTAGCCTAGCTAGCTACAGCCCCCCCCCCCCCCTAGAGAAGACAAGTAGCCTGGCTAGCTACTGCCCCCCCCCTAGAGAAGACAGGTAGCCTGGCTAGCTACTGTCCCCCCCCTAGAGAAGACAACTAGCCTGGCTAGCTACTGCCCCCCCTAGAGAAGACAGGTAGCCTGGCTAGCTACTGCCCCCCCCTAGAGAAGACAGGTAGCCTGGCTAGCTACTGCCCCCTAGAGAAGATAAGTAGCCTGGCTAGCTACTGCCCCCTAGAGAAGACAGGTAGCCTGGCTAGCTACTGCCCCCTAGAGAAGACAGGTAGCCTGGCTAGCTACTGCCCCCTAGAGAAGACAGGTAGCCTGGCTAGCTACTGCCCCCTAGAGAAGATAGGTAGCCTGGCTAGCTACTGCCCCCGCTAGAGAAGACAGGTAGCCTGGCTAGCTACTGCCCCCGCTAGAGAAGACAGGTAGCCTGGCTAGCTACTGCCCCCTAGAGAAGACAGGTAGCCTGGCTAGCTACTGCCACCGCTAGAGAAGACAGGTAGCCTGGCTAGCTACTGCCCCCGCTAGAGAAGATAGGTAGCCTGGCTAGCTACTGCCCCCTAGAGAAGACAGGTAGCCTGGCTAGCTACTGCCGCCCCTAGAGAAGACAGGTAGCCTGGCTAGCTACTGCCCCCCCTAGAGAAGACAGGTAGCCTGGCTAGCTACTGCCCCCCCTAGAGAAGACAGGTAGCCTGGCTAGCTACTGCCCCCCCTAGAGAAGACAGGTAGCCTGGCTAGCTACTGCCCCCCCCTAGAGAAGACAGGTAGCCTGGCTAGCTACTGCCCCCTAGAGAAGACAGGTAGCCTGGCTAGCTACTGCCCCCCCCCCCTAGAGAAGACAGGTAGCCTGGCTAGCTACTGCCCCCCCCCCTAGAGAAGACAGGTAGCCTGGCTAGCTACTGCCCCCGCCCCCCCCTAGAGAAGACAGGTAGCCTGGCTAGCTACTGCCCCCCCCCCCCTAGAGAAGACAGGTAGCCTGGCTAGCTACTGCCCCCCCCCCCCCCCTAGAGAAGACAGGTAGCCTGGCTAGCTACTGCCCCCGCTAGAGAAGACAGGTAGCCTGGCTAGCTACTGCCCCCCCCCCCCCCCCCCTAGAGAAGACAGGTAGCCTGGCTAGCTACTGCCCCCCCTAGAGAAGACAGGTAGCCTGGCTAGCTACTGCCCCCCCTAGAGAAGACAGGTAGCCTGGCTAGCTACTGCCCCCCCCTAGAGAAGACAGGTAGCCTGGCTAGCTACTGCCCCCTAGAGAAGACAGGTAGCCTGGCTAGCTACTGCCCCCCCTAGAGAAGACAGGTAGCCTGGCTAGCTACTGCCCCCCCCCCCTAGAGAAGACAGGTAGCCTGGCTAGCTACTGCCCCCCCCCCCTAGAGAAGACAGGTAGCCTGGCTAGCTACTGCCCCCGCTAGAGAAGACAGGTAGCCTGGCTAGCTACTGCCCCCCCCCCCCCCCCTAGAGAAGACAGGTAGCCTGGCTAGCTACTGCCCCCCCCCCTAGAGAAAACAGGTAGCCTGGCTAGCTACTGCCCCCCCCCCCCCCCCCTAGAGAAGACAGGTAGCCTGGCTAGCTACTGCCCCCCCCCCTAGAGAAGACAGGTAGCCTGGCTAGCTACTGCCCCCCCCCCTAGAGAAGACAGGTAGCCTGGCTAGCTACTGCCCCCCCCCCTAGAGAAGACAGGTAGCCTGGCTAGCTACTGCCCCCCCCCCTAGAGAAGACAGGTAGCCTGGCTAGCTACTGCCCCCGCTAGAGAAGACAGGTAGCCTGGCTAGCTACTGCCCCCCCCCCTAGAGAAGACAGGTAGCCTGGCTAGCTACTGCCCCCCCTAGAGAAGACAGGTAGCCTGGCTAGCTACTGCCCCCTAGAGAAGATTCAGACAAATTACGAGACAGACTGGATCCTCTCAATCCGTACACAACATTTGACACAAGCACCAAAAGTAACAGAAAGTGTAGTACCGAACCATTTTTCATGTTCTAGTCTCAAAAGATACCGTGCAAAACTAGTAGTTAGTAGTAGTAGTTGATAGAAGTTAGTAGTAGTGTACCTGGCTGTGGCTGGAAGTCTTTCAGGTTGACCTCGTACTCATCCTCAGTGATGTACTGATGCCGGCCCATCATCACAATCGCAAACTTGAACTGCAGACAAACAAAGAACACAGTGAGTATTCATAAAGCAGTTTAAACTCCACCCTCCTGGTTAAAGGCTATAGATGGCTGACGGAATAGCAGCATAGTGGCCAGGCTATAGATGGCTGACGGAGTAGTAGCATAGTGGCTATGCTATAGATGGCTGACGGAGTAGTAGCATAGTGGCTATGCTATAGATGGCTGATGGATGTAGTAGCATAGTGGCTAGGCTATAGATGGCTGACGGAGTAGTAGCATAGTGGCTAGGCTATAGATGGCTGACGGAGTAGTAGCATAGTGGCTAGGCTATAGATGGCTGACGGAGTAGTAGCATAGTGGCTAGGCTATAGATGGCTGATGGATATAGTAGCATAGTGGCTAGGCTATAGATGGCTGACGGAGTAGTAGCATAGTGGCTAGGCTATAGATGGCTGACGGAGTAGTAGCATAGTGGCTAGGCTATAGATGGCTGACGGAGTAGTAGCATAGTGGCTAGGCTATAGATGGCTGATGGATATAGTAGCATAGCGGCTAGGCTATAGATGGCTGACGGAGTAGTAGCATAGTGGCTAGGCTATAGATGGCTGACGGAGTAGTAGCATAGTGGCTAGGCTATAGATGGCTGATGGATATAGTAGCATAGTGGCTAGGCTATAGATGGCTGAAGCAGCATAGTGGCTAGGCTATAGATTGCTGACGGAGTAGTAGCATAGTGGCTAGGCTATAGATGGCTGATGAATGTAGTCGCATAGTGGCTAGGCTATAGATGGCTGACGGAGTAGTAGCATAGTGGCTAGGCTATAGATGGCTGACGGAGTAGTAGCAGAGCGGCTAGGCTATAGATGGCTGATGGATATAGTAGCATAGTGGCTAGGCTATAGATGGCTGACGGATGTAGTTGCACAGCGGCTAGGCTATAGATGGCTGACGGAGTAGTAGCATAGTGGCTAGGCTATAGATGACTGACGGAGTAGTAGCATAGTGGCTAGGCTATAGATGGCTGATGAATATAGTAGCATAGTGGCTAGGCTATAGATGGCTGATGAATATAGTAGCATAGTGGCTAGGCTATAGATGGCTGATGAATATAGTAGCATAGTGGCTAGGCTATAGGTGGCTGATGAATATAGTAGCATAGCGGCTAGGCTATAGATGGCTGATGAATATAGTAGCATAGCGGCTAGGCTATAGGTGGCTGACGGATGTAGTAGCATAGCGGCTAGGCTATAGATGGCTGATGAATATAGTAGCATAGCGGCTAGGCTATAGGTGGCTGACGGATGTAGTAGCATAGCGGCTAGGCTATAGGTGGCTGATGAATATAGTAGCATAGCGGCTAGGCTATAGATGGCTGACGGATGTAGTAGCATAGCGGCTAGGCTATAGGTGGCTGACGGATGTAGTAGCATAGCGGCTAGGCTATAGGTGGCTGACGGATGTAGTAGCATAGCGGCTAGGCTATAGGTGGCTGATGAATATAGTAGCATAGCGGCTAGGCTATAGGTGGCTGACGGAGTAGTAGCATAGCGGCTAGGCTATAGGTGGCTGACGGATGTAGTAGCATAGCGGCTAGGCTATAGGTGGCTGACGGATGTAGTAGCATAGCGGCTAGGCTATAGGTGGCTGACGGATGTAGTAGCATAGCGGCTAGGCTATAGGTGGCTGACGGATGTAGTAGCATAGCGGCTAGGCTATAGGTGGCTGATGAATATAGAAGCATAGCGGCTAGGCTATAGGTGGCTGACGGATGTAGTAGCATAGCGGTTAGGCTATAGGTGGCTGATGAATATAGTAGCATAGCGGCTAGGCTATAGATGGCTGACGGAGTAGTAGCATAGTGGCTAGGCTATAGATGGCTGACGGAGTAGTAGCATAGCGGCTAGGCTATAGATGGCTGATGAATATAGTAGCATAGCGGCTAGGCTATAGGTGGCTGAAGGATGTAGTAGCATAGCGGCTAGGCTATAGATGGCTGACGGAGTAGTAGCATAGCGGCTAGGCTATAGATGGCTGACGGAGTAGTAGCATAGCGGCTAGGCTATAGGTGGCTGACGGATGTAGTAGCAGATATTTTGGGCTGTTTAGAGATGAATGTGCCTGCATGTTTTCAGTGAATATTGTCCTAGCCTGTATGCTAGATACTTCACCACCTGAGGAAGTGGCAACTCAAAACACATCAGCTATATTGCTCATATGTAAATATGATAATCTCAATGACATACTCCGCCTGTAAAGTAGTGGTATTTCCTCTATATTGACAGTTGACAAATAATTGTTGTATTCACAAAGCATAAACAACTCTTTTTTTTAACAACAGTAGGCGTTTTAACAACTGTCTTCGCCGCAATTACATTACAAAACGTCGCTCAACTGTCAGTATGCTTTTGTGTATCAAAGCGCTCCCTTTACTCTGTGTGCTACGTGGAGGGGAGGGAGAGCCAGCAGAGAAACAAGGGCTGGGTTTCAGACTCATAAAAGACACACCCTTGTCCACTTACCCTCGCCTTATGCTCTTGGGGGAATCCCCCAATTATGTTCACTTCGTGGCCTGAAATGCCCCATAATTCAATTTGCGGTGATTGTACATCCGCTAAGAAAAGTCAGCTGAAACTTAACCTCAACGTCAATACGGAGAAGTGAACATACAAGTGTAAGGTAAAACTAATGTAAAAAGCTTAGCAAATTGTGCTACTAATGCACACGACGGAACAAACACGTCTTGTATAAGTAATTATGTTTTTGTTTGGTTAGCTTTTGGAAATTGTCGAAATAATTTTTTTTCCTTATTCAGAAGTTACAGCTAGGCAGGCTAATGTTAGATAATTAATTTGCTAGCTATCCTACAGTAGGTGTACATTAATAATTATATAGATAATAAGTAGACATGCAATCATAATTGACTGTAACACATATAAAGCATCCACAAGCTACCGATGGCTGAAAACACAATCGCTGGATGAGACGAATTTTCGGGCAGGGGCGGTCCATTTAAAAATCTAAATCATTAAGTTTCCACTTAATTTGAGGGCTGAGGGGAGAGGGTGTGTCTTTTAAGTGTTTGGAATGCAGCCAAGGACAGGGCAGATACTGTCATTGCAGGAAGCAGGTTAATTGTACATTACTGTTGACCAAATAATGGTTTTAGAACCCCAAAAAATCTGCAGATGTGTAGCCTAATCTTAGAAATTTCCGACATGATCAAAATTGCTACGGTAAGACGGTAATGTCGTTGTCAGTAATTTTCGGTTTATCGTTCCAGCTTTAGTTAGTGGACACCCTGGAAAGAGAGCAATGGCGAGGGAGGAGGAGAGAGAAGGCGAGAGAGGGAGGAGGAGAAAAGAGAGGGAGGGAGGAGGAGAGAGTGGGAGGGAGGAGGAGAGAGTGGGAGGGAGGAGGAGGAGAGTGGGAGGGAGGAGAGAGTGAGAGGGAGGAGGAGAGAAGGCGAGAGGGAGAGAAGGAGAGAGTGGGAGGGAGGAGGAGAGAAGGCGAGAGGGAGAGAAGGAGAGAGTGGGAGGGAGGAGGAGAGAAGGCGAGAGGGAGAGAAGGAGAGAGAGGGAAGGGAGAGAGAAGGAAGGGAGAAATAGGGAGGGAGTGAAGAGAGGAGGAAAGTACTGACCTTCTCAAACTCTTTCTCCTGTATCTCCAGCATGCTCTGAATCCTCCTCATCACATCTCTGAACGGCTCACCCTGAGAACACACAGTCAGTCAAACGCACAGGAAAAACACAGCAGCGGTACAATTCTCCACGCTGTTTAAAGGCACAGTCAACTTAGTGTATGTAAACCTCTGACCCACTGGAATTGTGATACAGTGAATTATAAGTGAAATAATCTGTCTGTAAACAATTGTTGGGAAAATTCACTTGTGTCATGCACAAAGTAGATGTCCTAACCAACTTGCCAAAACTATAGTTTGTTAACCTGTCTAGGATGAGAGTGGCGCTAGCGGCACTCCCCCCCCACCCCCACTGAAAAACCAGTGCCGCGAAATTCAAAAAAAATATTTTTTTTAAATATTTAACTTTCACACATTAAAGTCCAATACAGCTAATGAAAGACGCAGATCTTGTGAATCCAGTCAACATGTCCGATTTTTTAAATGTTTTACAGGGAAGACACAATATGTAAAGATGTACACATTAGCACCTAAAAACACATTAGCATAATCCACCATCTTTTATTTGTCCACCAACACCAGTAGCTATCACCAATTCGGCTAAACTAAGATATTTATAGCCCCTAACCAAGAAAAAAACTAATCAGATGACAGTCTGATAACATATTTATGGTATGGGATAGGTTTTGTTAGAAAAAAGTGCATATTTCAGGTAGATGGCATCGGTTACAATTGCACCCACCGTCACAAATGGAATAGACAAACTACTTAGAGCAACGTGTTTACCTACTTACTAATCATCAAACATTTCGTAAAAATACACAGCATACACGAATCGAAAGACACAGATCCTGTGAATACAGACAATATTTCAGATTTTCTAAGTGTCTTACAGCGAAAACACAATAAATCGTTATATTAGCATAGCACATAGCACATAGCAGCCCAGCATTGATTCTAGCCAAAGTGAGCGATAAAAGTAAACATCGCCAAAATATATTAATTTTTTCACTAACCTTCTCAGAATTCTTCAGATGACACTCCTGTAACATCATATTACACAATCCATATAGAGTTTGATCGAAAATGTTTATATTTAGCCACCAAAATCATGGTTAGACAATGTGGAATGTAGCTCAGCTGGTCAGAAAAAGTCTGTGCGCCACTTAGACAGTGATCTACTCTTATACATAAATACTCATAAACGTGACTAAAAAATATAGGGTGGACAGGGATTGATAGACAATTTAATTCTTAATACAATCGCGGAATTACATTTTTTAAATTATCCTTACTTTTCAATACAGCTTGCGCCAAGCGATGCTACGTCAAAAAACATGGCGTCCGAAGCCACTAAAATGTTTCGACAGAAACACGATTTATCATAATAAAAATGTCCTACCTTGAGCTGTTCTTCCATCAGTATCTTGGGCAAAGGATCCTTTCTTGGGAGAAATCATCTTTTGGTGGAAAGCTGTCCTCTTGCCATGTGGAAATGTCAACTGCGTTCGGGATGAACTGAAAAGCGTGCCCAACTTTTCACATCGTTGCAAAAATAAATGTCCCAAAATCGCACTAAACGGATATAAATTGCTATAAAACGCTTTAAATTAACTACCTTATGATGTTTTTAACTCCTATAACGAGTGAAAAGATGACCGGAGAAATATAACAGGCTAAACTAACGCTTGGAACAGGTGCGCGCCGGTGTCCTCTAGGCTCATGACGCAGCTCCCAAAGAATGACTAGCTTCAGGGTTTTTTCATTTGTAGGTCCTGTGAACGTGCAATCGACCCCGTTGGAATCGTCATCACGTAAAGGCATCCAGGGGAAGACGTAAGAAGTGTCCGTATAGTCATAGCAACGACAGTGCCCTTTTAACTGAGTTCAGAAGAGTGGCCAACATTTCTCAAATCTGACTCCATGTCAGGGAAATTGCTGTAGAATGGGCTCTGTTCCACTTAGAGACAAAATTTCAACTCCTATAGAAACTATAGACTGTTTTCTATCCAATAATAATAATAATATGCATATTGTACGATCAAGGATTTTGTGGGAAGCCGTTTCAAAAATTAGCCAAGTTAGCATAAATAGTCTAAACAGCGCCCCCATCCCCAACAGGTTAACAAGAAATTTGTGGAGTGATTGAAAAACAAGTTTTAATGACTCCAACCTAAGTGTATGTAAACTTCCGACTTCAACTGTATATCAAACCTTTGATGTACTCAAAGATCCATTATTACCATGTTTTAACCACTCCTATAAAAACTGTAGACTATCAGACGCTCAACAACAAGGTCTGATTTCATTATTACTGAAACAGGACCCAGGTGGTAAGTATAAAGATCCAACACAAAAATTTGAAAAGACTGTGAGGCCCCTTACACTTCATTGCTGTGATGCAAAAATCCTGGCAAAATGCATTGTAAATAGAACAGCAGACTTCGAAAAAGACCTTTGACAAATCTTGGGGAATCTCTTGTACAATAGGTTAAAGTCATGTACAGCAACAGGAAGACTTAAAAATCGTAAAATAATGTTTACTTCTCAGAAAGTATTGAACTGGCCAGAGGAGTTAAACAAGGTTGTCCATTGTCTCCATATGTATTTGTTCTGGCCATTGAAATGCTCTCTTCAGATCAGATGGAACTAAGTGTTAACTATACGCAGATGACTCAAGTTGAACTATTTTTGAAGAAGAAAAAAAATGAAGAAACCGCACTGATTAACTCTAATCACATCACAGTTTATGTATTTACTAACAGCGCCGTCGACTCCAGACTACTCATCTTTCAAATTATATGAGCAAATAATATTTACATTTATTTGGAATGGTAACCCAGACAAAACTAAACATGCTTATTTATATAATGAATATGTTTGGGGGGGACTGAATTGTAAATATTAAAGCATTAAAAGGTCTAACTAAAAGCTTCACTCATACAAAAGTTAAACTGAAACCCAAAATGGTTCCTCAGTGGCAACATTTGTAGTTTATCCACAATACTAATCTAATTGACAGGGTGAAAAGATGGAAGCCTGTACACAATATGAATATTCCAAAACATACATCCTGTTTGTAACAAGGTACTAAAGTAATACAAGAAATGTGGCAATGCAATTAACTTTTTGTTAATTAGGATTTTGTTTTAACAACATTCTATGGTAAAACAGTAGCAGTGGAAAGGTCCATCCTGAGCGATGAAGGAGAGGCTTTGACTTTAGCAGCAGCTACAGTAACCTCCACACCTCTGAGACAGTAGAACAGACATGCTTCAGCATTAGGCTGTCAGTCAACACACAGAGAGACAGTCACTCATACCAGATCCAGTCAGTCACTCACACCAGATCCAGTCAGAACAGTCACTCACACCAGATCCAGTCAGTCAGTCAACACACAGAGAGACAGTCACTCACACCAGATACAGTCAGAACAGTCAGTCACACCAGTCAGTCAGAACAGTCAGTCACACCAGATCCAGTCAGTCAGTCACACCAGATCCAGTCAGTCAGTCACACCAGATCCAGTCAGTCAGTCACACCAGATCCAGTCAGTCAGTCACACCAGATCCAGTCAGTCACACCAGATCCAGTCAGTCACACCAGATCCAGTCAGTCACACCAGATCCAGTCAGTGAGACAGACAGGTAACAGAGTAAGACAACACACCTGTCTGATCTTCAGCAGGAAAGGGATTCCAAACGTTCCAAAGACCTCCTTGTGGAAATGTGCGACGGGAATCAACATCTCAGTGTCCTTATCCAGGTCTACCTGGTCCAGAGGAAGTTCCTACAGCGAGAGAGAGAGGTTAGGAGGAGAGGAGGAACGTACCTCTATTCTGAAGGTGTGGAGAGAGAGAGAGAGAGGTTAGGAGGAGAGGAGGAACGTACCTCTATTCTGAAGGTACGGCTGGCGGCGGGAGATAAACATTCTAACAGCTCGTCCTCCTGGTGAACCCCGATGATCTTATAGCTTACTATCTCCAACAGTCTGGAGAGAGGGAGGTGGGAGGGAGGGATGGGAGGAGTGTGGGAGGGAGGGATGGATGGGAGGAGTGAGGGAGGGGGGGAGAGAGTGTGGGGGGAGGGGGAGAGAGTGTGGGGGGAGGGGGGGGGAGTGTGGGAGGGAGAAAAAGAGGGAGAGAGGGAGGGAAAGAGGGAGGTTAGAGGCAGGGTGGAGAAAAGTAGAGAACAGCAGCAGTCAGGCATAATAATAGCATTGAAGAACCTCTGGATGTAATACAGGCCTGACCACCAGAGGTATAATAATAACATTGTAGAACCCCTGGATGTAATACAGGCCTGACCACCAGAGGTATAATAATAACATTGTAGAACCCCTGGATGTAATACAGGCCTGACCACCAGAGGTATAATAATAACATTGTAGAACCCCTGGATGTAATACAGGCCTGACCACCAGAGGTATAATAATAACATTGTAGAACCCCTGGATGTAATACAGGCCTGACCACCGGAGGTATAATAATAACATTGTAGAACCCCTGGATGTAATACAGGCCTGACCACCAGAGGTATAATAATAACATTGTAGAACCCCTGGATGTAATACAGGCCTGACCACCAGAGGTATAATAATAACATTGAAGAACCCCTGGATGTAATACAGGCCTGACCACCAGAGGGCAGCACTGTGGTGACAGTCTCTCTGCTTACCGGAGCTTCTCTGAGCCTTTGTCGGAGAGCTCCACAGCTTTTTTACATTCCTCCAGCAGGTCCCTGACACAGCCGTGTTTATCTGGGTAGAGAGTGATCTCCTGGAGGGAGACAGGGAGTTAGTTATGAAAATCATTCATCATCATCAGGGTCAAAGGTTAGAAAGCATGTGTGAGATTACATTTTTCATACGAGGTGACAGTACAGAATGTTACCTTTTATTTGAGGGTATTTTCATACACATGTTTATTTTATTAATGCACTTTATACATCGAGTTCCCCCCCTTATGAAGAAGTCAGAAGTATTGGGACAAATTCACTTGGGTGTACATTAAAATAGTTAAAAGTTTAGTGTTTGGTCCCATATTCTTAGCACACAATCAATACATCAAGCTTGTGACTCTACAAACTTGTTGGATGAATTTGCAGCTTGTAAAAGGTGAAACATTAAAATAAAATGAAAGATCGTGCCCCGCCCTACCACCATTACCAATAACAGGGGGGCAATTTTGGGGGTATGCGTGATCATTATTATTCACGATTTTGGGGGTATGCGTGATCATTATTATTCACGATTTTGGGGGTATGAGTGATCATTATTATTCACGATTTTGGGGGTATGAGTGATCATTATTATTCACGATTTTGGGTGTATGAGTGATCATTATTATTCACGATTTTGGGGGTATGAGTGATCATTATTATTCACAATTTTGGGGGTATGAGTGATCATTATTATTCAATGTTCATTTAGGATTATCTGTAACCATGGTAGCATCCGCATTCTATTCTTATTTACAATAAAAGCGACTCCAATGACAAAACATTATTTACCATTCATTTCTAATGGGCACAACATACCGCAAATTCATCCAACTAGTTGGTAGTCACAAGCTTGATGGATGTAGTCATTGCATGCTAGGAATACGCGACCAAATAATAAACCTTTGACTATTTCAATACATGATACATAAAGTGCTTTAATTTCTAAAACAGTAAAACAGATATGAAAATACCCTCAAATAAAAAAAGTGACATTCTGTTCTGTCGCCTCAGAAAACATTTGATCTGAAATCCCAAAAGCTGGAGTATAAAGTCAAACGAGAAGGTGTATCTTCACTGTGTGTAATATAAACAGGGAGGGAGTGTGTATGTTACCTCTTCTCTGTATAGGCTGTATCTTCACTGTGTGTAATATAAACAGGGAGGGAGTGTGTATGTTACCTCTTCTCTGTATAGGCTGTATCTTCACTGTGTGTAATATAAACAGGGAGGGAGTGTGTATGTTACCTCTTCTCTGTATAGGCTGTATCTTTACTGTGTGTAATATAAACAGGGAGGGAGTGTGTATGTTACCTCTTCTCTGTATAGGCTGTATCTTCACTGTGTGTAATATAAACAGGGAGGGGAGTGTGTATGTTACCTCTTCTCTGTATAGGCTGTATCTTCACTGTGTGTAATATAAACAGGGAGGGGGGTGTGTATGTTACCTCTTCTCTGTATAGGCTGTATCTTCACTGTGTGTAATATAAACAGGGAGGGGAGTGTGTATGTTACCTCTTCTCTGTATAGGCTGTATCTTCACTGTGTGTAATATAAACAGGGAGGGGAGTGTGTATGTTACCTCTTCTCTGTATAGGCTGTATCTTCACTGTGTGTAATATAAACAGGGAGGGAGTGTGTATGTTACCTCTTCTCTGTATAGGCTGTATCTTCACTGTGTGTAATATAAACAGGGAGGGGGGTGTGTATGTTACCTCTTCTCTGTATAGGCTGTATGTTCACTGTGTGTAATATAAACAGGGAGGGAGTGTGTATGTTACCTCTTCTCTGTATAGGCTGTATCTTCACTGTGTGTAATATAAACAGGGAGGGAGTGTGTATGTTACCTCTTCTCTGTATAGGCTGTATCTTCACTGTGTGTAATATAAACAGGGAGGGGAGTGTGTATGTTACCTCTTCTCTGTATAGGCTGTATCTTCACTGTGTGTAATATAAACAGGGAGGGAGTGTGTATGTTACCTCTTCTCTGTATAGGCTGTATCTTTACTGTGTGTAATATAAACAGGGAGGGGAGTGTGTATGTTACCTCTTCTCTATATAGGCTGTATCTTCACTGTGTGTAATATAAACAGGGAGGGGAGTGTGTATGTTACCTCTTCTCTGTATAGGCTGTATCTTCACTGTGTGTAATATAAACAGGGAGGGAGTGTGTATGTTACCTCTTCTCTGTATAGGCTGTATCTTCACTGTGTGTAATATAAACAGGGAGGGGGGTGTGTATGTTACCTCTTCTCTGTATAGGCTGTATCTTCACTGTGTGTAATATAAACAGGGAGGGGGGTGTGTATGTTACCTCTTCTCTGTATAGGCTGTATCTTTACTGTGTGTAATATAAACAGGGAGGGAGTGTGTATGTTACCTCTTCTCTGTATAGGCTGTATCTTCACTGTGTGTAATATAAACAGGGAGGGGAGTGTGTATGTTACCTCTTCTCTGTATAGGCTGTATCTTCACTGTGTGTAATATAAACAGGGAGGGAGTGTGTATGTTACCTCTTCTCTGTATAGGCTGTATCTTCACTGTGTGTAATAGAAACAGGGAGGGGGGTGTGTATGTTACCTCTTCTCTGTATAGGCTGTATCTTCACTGTGTGTAATATAAACAGGGAGGGGGGTGTGTATGTTACCTCTTCTCTGTATAGGCTGTATCTTCACTGTGTGTAATATAAACAGGGAGGGGAGTGTGTATGTTACCTCTTCTCTGTATAGGCTGTATCTTCACTGTGTGTAATATAAACAGGGAGGGGAGTGTGTATGTTACCTCTTCTCTGTATAGGCTGTATCTTCACTGTGTGTAATATAAACAGGGAGGGAGTGTGTATGTTACCTCTTCTCTGTATAGGCTGTATCTTCACTGTGTGTAATATAAACAGGGAGGGGAGTGTGTATGTTACCTCTTCTCTGTATAGGCTGTATCTTTACTGTGTGTAATATAAACAGGGAGGGAGTGTGTATGTTACCTCTTCTCTGTATAGGCTGTATCTTCACTGTGTGTAATATAAACAGGGAGGGGAGTGTGTATGTTACCTCTTCTCTGTATAGGCTGTATCTTTACTGTGTGTAATATAAACAGGGAGGGAGTGTGTATGTTACCTCTTCTCTGTATAGGCTGTATCTTCACTGTGTGTAATATAAACAGGGAGGGGAGTGTGTATGTTACCTCTTCTCTGTATAGACTGTATCTTTACTGTGTGTAATATAAACAGGGAGGGAGTGTGTATGTTACCTCTTCTCTGTATAGGCTGTATCTTCACTGTGTGTAATATAAACAGGGAGGGGAGTGTGTATGTTACCTCTTCTCTGTATAGGCTGTATCTTCACTGTGTGTAATATAAACAGGGAGGGGAGTGTGTATGTTACCTCTTCTCTGTATAGGCTGTATCTTCACTGTGTGTAATATAAACAGGGAGGGGGGTGTGTATGTTACCTCTTCTCTGTATAGGCTGTATCTTTACTGTGTGTAATATAAACAGGGAGGGGGGTGTGTATGTTACCTCTTCTCTGTATAGGCTGTATCTTCACTGTGTGTAATATAAACAGGGAGGGAGTGTGTATGTTACCTCTTCTCTGTATAGGCTGTATCTTCACTGTGTGTAATATAAACAGGGAGGGAGTGTGTATGTTACCTCTTCTCTGTATAGGCTGTATCTTCACTGTGTGTAATATAAACAGGGAGGGGAGTGTGTATGTTACCTCTTCTCTGTATAGGCTGTATCTTCACTGTGTGTAATATAAACAGGGAGGGGAGTGTGTATGTTACCTCTTCTCTGTATAGGCTGTATCTTCACTGTGTGTAATATAAACAGGGAGGGGGGTGTGTATGTTACCTCTTCTCTGTATAGGCTGTATCTTTACTGTGTGTAATATAAACAGGGAGGGGGGTGTGTATGTTACCTCTTCTCTGTATAGGCTGTATCTTCACTGTGTGTAATATAAACAGGGAGGGAGTGTGTATGTTACCTCTTCTCTGTATAGGCTGTATCTTTACTGTGTGTAATATAAACAGGGAGGGAGTGTGTATGTTACCTCTTCTCTGTATAGGCTGTATCTTCACTGTGTGTAATATAAACAGGGAGGGGAGTGTGTATGTTACCTCTTCTCTGTATAGGCTGTATCTTCACTGTGTGTAATATAAACAGGGAGGGGGGTGTGTATGTTACCTCTTCTCTGTATAGGCTGTATCTTCACTGTGTGTAATATAAACAGGGAGGGGAGTGTGTATGTTACCTCTTCTCTGTATAGGCTGTATCTTCACTGTGTGTAATATAAACAGGGAGGGGGGTGTGTATGTTACCTCTTCTCTGTATAGGCTGTATCTTCACTGTGTGTAATATAAACAGGGAGGGGGTGTGTATATTACCTCTTCTCTGTATAGGCTGTATCTTCACTGTGTGTAATATAAACAGGGAGGGAGTGTGTATGTTACCTCTTCTCTGTATAGGCTGTATCTTCACTGTGTGTAATATAAACAGGGAGGGGGTGTGTATATTACCTCTTCTCTGTATAGGCTGTATCTTCACTGTGTGTAATATAAACAGGGAGGGAGTGTGTATGTTACCTCTTCTCTGTATAGGCTGTATCTTCACTGTGTGTAATATAAACAGGGAGGGAGTGTGTATGTTACCTCTTCTCTGTATAGGCTGTATCTTCACTGTGTGTAATATAAACAGGGAGGGGGTGTGTATATTACCTCTTCTCTGTATAGGCTGTATCTTCACTGTGTGTAATATAAACAGGGAGGGAGTGTGTATGTTACCTCTTCTCTGTATAGGCTGTATCTTCACTGTGTGTAATATAAACAGGGAGGGGAGTGTGTATGTTACCTCTTCTCTGTATAGGCTGTATCTTCACTGTGTGTAATATAAACAGGGAGGGAGTGTGTATGTTACCTCTTCTCTGTATAGGCTGTATCTTCACTGTGTGTAATATAAACAGGGAGGGAGTGTGTATGTTACCTCTTCTCTGTATAGGCTGTATCTTCACTGTGTGTAATATAAACAGGGAGGGAGTGTGTATGTTACCTCTTCTCTGTATAGGCTGTTGAGCCATATGGACTTGAAGCTCCTCCTGTTCTCAAAGTCTGTGATCTTCATCTTTAACTGAGAGGAGACAACATTGTCAGTACACTCTCTAACACACACACACACACACACACACACAAATGACCCCCCCACACAGGTACACCCTCACCCCCACAGGTACACACACAATGTCAACCTTTGTCCTATCGTGATTATGTACCCAGAAAACATTGTGATGCATAATGCCATCGCCCCCTATTGGATTTTTAAATGTTTTATATAGTAATAGAATAAGCTAAAACAACAGTTGGGCAGAATCTACTGCAACTGGACGAATCAAAGATAATGTAGTTGTAACCCTGGTTAGAGGCTAAGAGCAGCAAACCTTATCTAATACTCCTTTCTGGTGTGTGGTGTGAGACACTGATGGAGCAGTGACTGGTGAGGAACGGGCTGTCTTACAGCCCAGCTACAATATAGACGCTGGGCGCCCGGCCATCAAGGAAACGCTTCCTTCGAAACTAAATGAAAGCAGCTTTATTTCCTGTGTTGTGTCACGTCCAATGGCTGGGTCCAAGCTCAAGAATCGCCGAGGTTCAATTCTCCACCAGACGCCGCTGGCCACAGGGCCTCCACCAGACGCCACAGGGCCTCCACCAGACGCCACAGGGCCTCCACCAGACGCCACAGGGCCTCCACCAGACGCCACAGGGCCTCCACCAGACGCCACAGGGCCTCCACCAGACGCCACAGGGCCTCCACCAGACGCCACAGGGCCTCCACCAGACGCCACAGGGCCTCCACCAGACGCCACAGGGCCTCCACCAGACGCAGTTTCAGTTTGACTAGACTACTGATATTGTCTAGGGGTTATTCTCCATGTAAAATAACCTGATCAATGAGGGTCAACACAGCGACATGCTCAGGTCCACACATCTTCAGTCACAAGAGATGAGGTGTAGAATGTAAAGACAATGTGAAGGGGTTTCCCTGACTGATGCTCCATATGGACGGGTTTGGGGTCTGCAGACCGATGGACTCGTATCTTAAACATCTGAATGGGGACTGATAGGAAGTGACACGCGTGCTGCTCTGCTGTGTACCGAGACACACACCGTTCTTCACTGGGACGCGCCAGGCAACTTCAAATAGACTCAGTCATCCGCTGTCACGTCACCATCAATGATGACTGTCAATCATATCTCACACACACACACACAGCCCTACCTGTTGGTAGTAGAGTTTTACACACACAGCCCTACCTGTTGGTAGTAGAGTTTCTTGGGCTGACGTGGTTTGAAGAACTGCAGCAAATCTCTGAGAGTTCCTTCATAGTTGTGTCTGAGAGGATTCCCAGGTCCGTCTCTGTACCTGCCCAGAGAGGAGAGGAGAGGGGGAGGAGAGAGGAGGAGGAGAGAGAGGAGGACGAGACAGAGGAGGAGGAGAGTGAAGGACGGAGGATGAGAGAGAGGGAGTAGGACGAGAGAGAGAGGGAAGGAAGAGGAGGGAGAGGGAAGGAGGGAGGAGAGAGAGGAGGACGAGAGACAGAGGAGGAGGAGAGAGAAGGATGGAAGAGGAGAGAGAGGGAGTAGGACGAGAGAGAGGGAAGGAAGAGGGGGGAGGGAGAGGGAGGGAGGAGAGAGAGGGAGGGAGGGAGGGAGGAGAGAGAGGGAGTAGGACGAGAGAGAGAGGGACAGGTTACTCAACAAGTCAACTTGGGGCTTCAAACTTGTTGTACTGACTCAGTGTGGCAGGTGAAAGCGGGGTGTGTGTCCATGTGTGTGACGGCAGTCCTACCCCTGGGATTTGAAGAACTGGAGGAGCATGGGATCTGTGTTCAACCTCTGAGCCACCGTCTTCGCCACCTAACAGACGGGTTAAACAGATTCTCCAGTACTTCTGTATGGTGCAGCACAGCTTCAAGCAAACAGGTGCTTTCAAACTACGGATTTCATGGCAAATTGAGGTAAGACAGTAATTCTGCCCATAGATTTTACATATATTAACAACAAACACCTTGACACATCCAGCCCAAAGCAGTAGGTTCAAAAATACTTTTAGTGGCCAAAGTTCCCGGAGCATGTCTTTAACAAACACACTAGCTTTGTGGAACAATACCCAAATGCAGAAGGAACAGTCACAATGCAAGACAGTGTGACCTCTTGCTGACCTGGAAGTAGTTCATCCTGTTGGGAGTGTGTGTGTGTTACCTGGAAGTAGTTCATCCTGTTGGGAGTGTGTGTGGGTGTGTTACCTGGAAGTAGTTCATCCTGTTGGAGAGTGTGACAACAAAGCCGGGGTCGTTGTGGATGGTCTTGTCACAGAAGATAACGTCCACTCGGTGGTAGAGGTCCCGGAAGTAGTCCTTGGCTGTGGGCAGCTCACTGCTGTCGTTCTCTGGGTCGTCTCTGTAGAGAGGAGAGGGAGAGGGAGAGGAGAGTAGAGGAGGAGAGGAAAGGGAGAGGAAAGGGAGAGGAAAGGGAGAGGAAAGGGAGAGGAAAGGGAGAGGAAAGGGAGAGGAAAGGGAGAGGAAAGGGAGAGGAAAGGGAGAGGAAAGGGAGAGGAGAGGAAAGGGAGAGGAAGACAGAATAGAGACAGACATTAGCTGGGAGAGGCTAGTCAATATGTTACTGAATTCTCCAAACACGATGTGTTGTGAGGAGCATAACATTCTCTACAACAGGGCTCTCCATCTCTGTTCCCTCCTGTAGGTTGTCGTTAGATTCCCGGGACCATGTTGGAATGACTTACTTCTGGAAGACGATGATGTCTCCGTCCATGAGTTCATCCAGGGCCTTGTCCAGTGACACGTCGTAGTCCTGTATCCGCTCTGTTAAATTAGGCTTCACTTCCTGGAACACAGACACATGGGAGATGGAGGCTGTTTGTGTAGATGTGATAGTCCACACCAATGGTCAAACCACAGCAGGAAAAAATTTGAGGTCTGGGATTTTTATTTTATTTTTGGGTGTAATTACCCTTTAATTTAAACATGCACCAGCAAGTGTAGAAGACTAGTGGTTTGATTCCCAGATCAGATTTACTGAAGGTTTACCACCCAGTGTAGAGGACTAGTGGTTTGTATTTTATGACGTATTAATTCTGGTTCACAGTGCGGATCCAATAGAGTTCCCCGTATCGTTACACTCTTAGTATGTGGATACGTGTTAGACCTGTGTTCTCACCTTAGAGAAAGCTAGTGTGTGTGTGTGTGTGTGTGTGTGTGTGTGTGTGTGTGTGTGTGTGTGTGTGTGTGTGTGTGTGTGTGTGTGTGTGTGTGTGTGTGTGTGCTCACCTCATAGAGGATAAGGCTGGTCTCCTGTTGAAAGCCTGCTCTCTCACACATGACGGGCAGCAGGTCTCCTGGTAGAGAAAACAGCGTACATTTAACACACACACTTTAACTCTAATCCTACTCTACATCCACCACAGGGTTCTCCTCAGGGTTTAACAAGGTGGTGCTGCTGAGTAAGGAGGGGGAGGCCTGGAGGGACCCCCTCTAAGCGAAACCCCCTCTAACCGAAACCCCCTCTAACCGAAACCCCCTCTAACCGAAACCCCCTCTGACATTTCCTGCACTCTAGAGGCTTAAATGATAACAAAAGTAAAACAATTAAATTCAAATAACAGTGGCGCAACCAGTCCACAAGGTGGCACAGCCCCCCCCTTTACGAGTTGTTAGGAGTCTGTACCATACGGCCCAGACACAGCAGGGTCTGTCCGTATTGTTAGGAGAGGAGTCTGTACCATACGGCCCAGACACAGCAGGGTCTGTCCGTATTGTTAGGAGAGGAGTCTGTACCATACGGCCCAGACACAGCAGGATACTTACGTATTTTACAGGATATAGCTGTGTAGATATGTCCACAATAATTTAAGCTTCTGCTTTTTGGATCATACATCTTCAAGAACAACATGACGTCGTCTGAAAAGAGAAGAGAGAGTTTGAGGATGATCATTAAAAAAAAGGACAATCTATTTTTACTTGACCACAGTTACATGAAAAAAAACAATTCCATTTCTTTGAAACGACTTGTGATTTCATCTCGAAAAGTAAAATGGCTTTAACTAGCTGCTTTGTACTTAGTGGTCATCAGTCAGAGGGCGTTAACCCCCAGTCAGAGGGCGTTAACCCCCCAGTCAGAGGGCGTTAACGCCCCGTGTCCTAAACAACCTGGGAATAAAGGATTATCAGAATAACAGTCGTTGATAAAATCGGTAATAATCTGTAAAATAAATGTCTAAACTCACGGTCTTTGTCGAACTTGGGTAACGTTGCTCCGCTGGCAGCCATCTCAGGATCCACCGTCTCCAAAAATATAGTCCAGGGATTCTCATTGTCGCTCAAGTCTATCATCTGGGGAGAACACACACACAGGGTTAAACACACACACACACAGGGTTAAACACACACACACACAGGGTTAAACACACACACACACAGACAGGGTTAAACACACACAGAGTCCCTCTACTGTCTTCCAAGAGACTACAGGACAGTTTCCAGGGCAACCTGGTGGTGTGTTACTCACAGACTTGCTGCAGTCGGCCTCGTAGTCCAGCATGGCAGGTCTCTTGGTGCCGTTGCTCCGGGCCTGCATGGGCCACAGCCTCATCTGGTCCTGTGGGAAACCCTGCAACACATCAATACACACTGTCAGACTGGGGATACACACAAGCATAGTTCCTCCCGAGGTTTCTTACTTTGGTGTCCTCCGGGAGAAGTAGAACAGTGGTCGAACGGCAGGTTAAAAGGTTAACGGAGGACAGACAGACAGACAGAGACAGACAGACAGACAGACAGACACAGAGTCTCACCATGGTCTGGGAGAGATTCTGGACAAACTCCTGCAGCGTGGAGCTCTTCAGGACCTTGAACACAGTGTACTTCACCTTCTCCTCATCATACATGTCATTACCCTGGTGACCACAGAACTGGTCCTCTGTCACAATCTGGGAGGAGAGAGAGGAGGAGAGAGAGAGAGAGCGAGGAGAGAGAGGAGGAGGAGAGAGAGAGGAGGAGAGAGAGAGGAGGAGAGAGAGAGCGAGCGAGGAGGAGAGCGGAGGAGAGAGGGAGGAGAGAGAGGAGAAGAAGCCAGCAAGCGAGGAGGAGGAGGAGAAGAAGGAGACAGCAAGCGAGGAGGAGGAGAGCGGAGGAGAGAAAGGAGGAAGAGAGAGAGAGGGCGAGGGGGAGACAGAGGGAGGGGGAAGAGACATGGAGAGAGAGAGAGACAAGTGATTCATAACACCAACATTCTCCAAAAGCTGTTGTGTTATTATCTGGACCTGTGACTGGGGGGGAGGAGGGAGCTCCAAGCCTTACCTGGACCTGCATGTAGAGATGGGCCTCCTGCCGCTCCTTCCTCTTCTGAGCCTCAACCCTCTTCTCCTCCTGAAGCCGCTCCACTAGCTGCTGGGGGATGTCCACGTCGTTTACCGCCAGCAGCACCTCACCTGGAGGAGACGGGTAAACACAGGGTTATCTAACCATACCTCAGCTGAAGCGTTGACTACCATGTGCTACAAAAAGGTAGTATAAGGCTTCATAGCATTGACTTAGTGAGTTATAAGGCTTCACAGAACTATAAAAAGTCATCATATCCTGACTGCTACTGAGTTGTAAAGCACCATAAGGTGACTTACTGAGTTTGGACTCGCGGATGTACACCAGCATGTAAGCGTTGGTGCAGTGACGTACTGATAGGTCGTCGTCATGGCCACCGTAGTTGTGTTCAATTGCTTCCTCCTTGGTGCACCGTGACACCACGTCATCATCAAACTTACACCACTGGAGGAAGAGGAGAGAGAGGAGACAGGAACGGAGAGCGAGAGAGGAGACAGGAACGGAGAGCGAGAGAGGAGACAGGAACGGAGAGCGAGAGAGGAGACAGGAACGGAGAGCGAGAGAGGAGACAGGAACGGAGAGCGAGAGAGGAGACAGGAACGGAGAGCGAGAGAGGAGACAGGAACGGAGAGCGAGAGAGGAGACAGGAACGGAGAGCGAGAGAGGAGACAGGAACGGAGAGCGAGAGAGGAGACAGGAACGGAGAGACAGAGAGGAGACAGGAACGGAGAGGGAGAGACAGAGAGGAGACAGGAACGGAGAGGGAGAGACAGAGAGGAGACAGGAACGGAGAGGGAGAGACAGAGAGGAGACAGGAACGGAGAGGGAGAGACAGAGAGGAGACAGGAACGGAGAGGGAGAGACAGAGAGGAGACAGGAACGGAGAGGGAGAGACAGAGAGGAGACAGGAACGGAGAGGGAGAGACAGAGAGGAGACAGGAACGGAGAGGGAGAGACAGAGAGGAGACAGGAACGGAGAGGGAGAGACAGAGAGGAGACAGGAACGGAGAGGGAGAGACAGAGAGGAGACAGGAACGGAGAGGGAGAGACAGAGAGGAGACAGGAACGGAGAGGGAGAGACAGAGAGGAGACAGGAACGAAGAGGGAGAGACAGAGAGGAGACAGGAACGAAGAGGGAGAGACAGAGGAGACAGGAACGGTGAGGGAGAGACAGAGAGGAGACAGGAACGGAGAGGGAGAGACAGAGAGGAGACAGGAACGGAGAGGGAGAGACAGAGAGGAGACAGGAGCGAAGAGGGAGAGACAGAGGAGACAGGAACGGTGAGGGAGAGACAGAGAGGAGACAGGAACGGAGAGGGAGAGACAGAGGAGACAGGAACGAAGAGGGAGAGACAGAGAGGAGACAGGAACGGTGAGGGAGAGACAGAGAGGAGACAGGAACGGAGAGGGAGAGACAGAGAGGAGACAGGAACGGAGAGGGAGAGACAGAGAGGAGACAGGAACGAAGAGGGAGAGACAGAGGAGACAGGAACGGTGAGGGAGAGAGGAACAGATGTACCTTATTAAGAAAACAGTTTATGTAGCGTCATTGTATCATTTCTCAGGACACACGATTATCATGAGCAGAGTGTTGGCTGCATATTGACATGATTCCCCCTTTCTATGTTAATAACATGATAAAACACCTTTCAGGTTGACAACACAACCGTAGTTCTTACGTCCCATTAATGATCAAATATACTACTGCATTTAACCGATTGGTGGGTTGGGGGACTCACGATGGGTTCCTTGACGCTGACTTTCCCGTCTCCTTTGGGGTTGAGGTAGACAACGTAGTGTCCTCCGTGGTTGTCTCCGCTGTGCACCAGCACGGCGTGCAGGATGTAGTTGGCCGGGTCCTTAGAGTCAGTCTTCTGGAGGAACTCATCCAGGGGAAGCTGCTCCGGAAACTCAAACCTGGGAGGGGGAGGAGAGACCGAGACACAGAGAGGAGACGAGACGGAGATGGGGCGAGAGAAAGAGGGGGCGAGACGGAGAAAAGGTATTTTTGTGATCAGTATTATCGTGTCCATGTTCTTCCTGTGTTATAGCTTCAATGTGAGCTCCATTCAGGACATCAGACAGGTGTGTGCTGTGTTACCCCAGTGGGTCTTTGACCGACACGGGGGGTTAAGTTACCATGACCTACACGGGGGGGTGTAGATGAAGGGGAGGAGACAGGTTAAAGAAGGATTTTTAAGCCTTGAGACAATTGAGACATGGATTGTGTATGTGTTGCCATTCAGAGGGTGAATGGGCAAGACAACATATGAAGTGTGTTTGAACGGGGTATTGTAGTAGGTGCCAGACAGACCGGTTTGTGTCAAGAACTGTAACGCTGCTGGGTTTTTCACACTCAACAGTTTCCCATATGTATCAAGAATGTTCCACCACCCAAAGGACATCCAGCCAACTGGACACCACTGTGGGAAGCATTGGAGTCAACATGGGCCAGCATCCCTGTGGAACGCTTTCAACACCTTGTAGAGTCCATGCCCTGACGAATTGAGGCTGTTCTGAGGGCAAAAGGGGGTGCAACTCAATATCAGGAAGGTGTTCCTAATGTTTGGTATAGTCAGTGTACCTGTGGAATCAACATGGTAAGACAGGTGTGTGTGTCGGTGTGTGTTACCTGTCGTTGATCTTGATGTTTTGGTCGGTCTGAGGGTCGTACATGAACCTCATCAGCTGCAGGTGCAGTATGGGAGGGAAAGTCAGGAACTTCACCCCCTTCTCCGCTTCCTGAAAACACACACATGTCCAGTAAGTCTACTGGCTCATCATCCACGTGTCCTACCTCCAGTAGGAGGTCCAGAACCCCTCCAGTAGGGGGTTATACAGGTCCAGAACCCTCCAGGTCTGAATCTAGACAGAAAGTATGTGTAGATTATACAGGACCAGAACCCTCCAGGTCCGAATCTAGACAGAACGTATGTGTAGATTATACAGGACCAGAGAGTATGTGTAGATTATACAGGACCAGAGAGTATGTGTAGATTATACCGGACCAGAGAGTATGTGTAGATTATACAGGACCAGAGAGTATGTGTAGATTATACAGGACCAGAGAGTATGTGTAGATTATACAGGACCAGAGAGTATGTGTAGATTATACAGGACCAGAGAGTATGTGTAGATTATACAGGACCAGAAAGTATGTGTAGATTATACAGGCCCAGAGAGTAAGTGTAGATTATACAGGCCCAGAGAGTATGTGTAGATTATACAGGACCAGAGAGTATGTGTAGATTATACAGGACCAGAGAGTATGTGTAGATTATACAGGACCAGAGAGTATGTGTAGATTATACAGGACCAGAGAGTATGTGTAGATTATACAGGACCAGAGAGTATGTGTAGATTATACAGGACCAGAGAGTATGTGTAGATTATACAGGACCAGAGAGTATGTGTAGATTATACAGGTCCAGGATGTATGTGTAGATTATACAGGTCCAGGATGTATGTGTAGATTATACAGGACCAGAGAGTATGTGTAGATTATACAGGACCAGAGAGTATGTGTAGATTATACAGGACCAGAGAGTATGTGTAGATTATACAGGACCAGAGAGTATGTGTAGATTATACAGGACCAGAGAGTATGTGTAGATTATACAGGACCAGAGAGTATGTGTAGATTATACAGGACCAGAGAGTATGTGTAGATTATACAGGACCAGAGAGTATGTGTAGATTATACAGGACCAGAGATGTTCAACTAACTGACCCTTCTCTGGTCCAAACAATTGATTTTGACCAACAAATCCGTTCTAAGAATTTTGAAATCCCGTTGCGGCCCTCACACCAAAAATGATTGCCCACCTGTTCTACAGCCTCACCTATAGGCCATGTTCATAAAGCACATTCACACCCATCATTAACTCTATATAAACCCATTATGAAGATGTTATGTAGCCTGAGTGTTTATAAAGCATCCATAAATCCTGTACACACCATTTATAAAGCATGAATAAGGCCACCTGTAGTCACATAAAGCATCTTTTAACCATACATAAGGCCTTTATAAAGCCTGAACAAGACCACCCGTAGTCATATAAAGCATCTTCTAACCATACATAAGGCCTTTATAAAGCCTGAACAAGACCTTACCTGTAGGCCGTGTTCTCCTGCGTCGTATTTGTTGTCTCCGTCGAGCTGCTCCACAGCGACGTAGTCCTTAAAGGACTCAAAGACTAGAGGGAAGAGAAACAGTTAGCTAGTTAGCTATATACACACACACAGTTACAAACACACATTGCTACACAGTCCCCAACTCAGTAGCCTTGTGGTTAGAGTGTCTGCCCTGAGAGTGAAAGGTTGGGAGTTCCCTCCCCGTCCGAGTCATACCAGAGACTGTACAACTGCGATCTGAAGCATCTCTGCTTGGCACTGAGCATTAAGGACACTGGGAGTTAAAGGCCTTCTGCATGTCCAACTCTCAATACACCCTTAACACTAGAACAGCCAGGCCTCTCAGCCTATCAGTACACGCTAGGGAATGATGCCGGGCATCCCCTTTAGCATCAGATGCATATCAACCTGCAAGGTGCACCGGCATGCTTGATAAATAGTGAATTAAACATGTGTAAATTATTCAATTGCATTAAATAATATTCATGGAAATATCAAGGATGTGAACACTTGTATTTATTTTACATCTGTACACCGTGAGTGTTGCTTTACCATTCGCCATCACTGATGTTGGTATGTTGTTTTGTGCAGAGGGGGGGGGGGGGCAGCTCCCAGCTCCCACCTTTGTGTGTTCACTGTTCCTAGCAGGCTAGTCTTCTTTGTGTGTTCACTGTTCCTAGCAGGCTAGTCTTCTTTGTTTGTTCACTGTTCCTAGCAGGCTAGTCTTCTTTGTTTGTTCACTGTTCCTAGCAGGCTAGTCTTCTTTGTTTGTTCACTGTTCCTAGCAGGCTAGTCTTCTTTGTGTGTTCACTGTTCCTAGCAGGCTAGTCTTCTTTGTGTGTTCACTGTTCCTAGCAGGCTAGTCTTCTTTGTGTGTTCACTGTTCCTAGCAGGCTAGTCTTCTTTGTGTGTTCACTGTTCCTAGCAGGCTAGTCTTCTTTGTGTGTTCACTGTTCCTAGCAGGCTAGTCTTCTTTCTGTGTTCACTGTTCCTAGCAGGCTAGTCTTCTTTGTGTGTTCACTGTTCCTAGCAGGCTAGTCTTCTTTGTGTGTTCACTGTTCCTAGCAGGCTAGTCTTCTTTGTGTGTTCACTGTTCCTAGCAGGCTAGTCTTCTTTGTGTGTTCACTGTTCCTAGCAGGCTAGTCTTCTTTGTGTGTTCACTGTTCCTAGCAGGCTAGTCTTCTTTGTGTGTTCACTGTTCCTAGCAGGCTAGTCTTCTTTGTGTGTTCACTGTTCCTAGCAGGCTAGTCTTCTTTGTGTGTTCACTGTTCCTAGCAGGCTAGTCTTCTTTGTGTGTTCACTGTTCCTAGCAGGCTAGTCTTCTTTGTGTGTTCACTGTTCCTAGCGGGCTCGTCTTCTTTGCAATCAACTTGTCTGCCAGGGAAATTGACGTGAAGATGTTGTCCATGGTCACATTTCTTCCTCTGCCCATGTTAAGGCTCCACGAGTCTCTAAACCACACTGTCAAACAGTCGCTCACTCCATGGCCTGGTTGTCACCCACTGGCCTGGTTTCAACTGTCCCCAGATAGGGAAAGTCATTGAGCAAGTACTTGGTTTGGACATCAGCGGCTAACCAAACCTGAAGTCACATGTTCCATTATCAGCTTCTATCTAGTTTCTATTGGCCATTCAGCCACTGGTGATATTTTAATGTTACGTTTATTATGTTACTAGTTTTTTTTGCTTATAGTAGCCAGAGCAATGCCGCCTCACTAGTGGTCATGAGCTGAATGAATGGACAGCAAGGATATTGTTGGAAAAACACTTTTTATATATAAATTGTAGAATTGCATGTAATTGTTTTTTTGTTTTTTTTGTCTACACCACCAAGATGGGGGCCTCTAAACGTCTCTAAAAACCAGCCACGCCGACGACTGCACCCACCACATAAGCCCCTTTTCAAAGCAGAAAACCCCCTGTAAAAGGACGGAGACTGGAGCAACATGACAGACATCCAGTAACCCAGAGAAGGAAAGGGATTGGTACTCACTGTTTTTCTTTCCTTTGATACTGAGCTGGATGTCGTAGTAATCCTCTATCCGCTCTGACCGGTAGTCAACGTGCTTACACTGGATATAGGACTGGAGAGAAAGAACATAGTTACACTGGATATAGGACTGGAGAGAGAGAACATAGTTACACTGGATATAGGACTGAAGAGAGAGATACAACACATAGTTACACTGGATATAGGACTGGAGAGAGAGAGATATACAACACACAGTTACACTGGATATAGGACTGGAGAGAGATACAACACACAGTTACACTGGATATAGGACTGGAGAGAAAGAGAGAGATACAACACACAGTTACACTGGATATAGGACTGGAGAGAAAGAGAGAGATACAACACACAGTTACACTGGATATAGGACTGGAGAGAGATACAACACATAGTTACACTGGATATAGGACTGGAGAGATACAACACAGTTACACTGGATATAGGACTGGAGATACAACACACAGTTACACTGGATATAGAACTGGAGAGAGAGATACAACACACAGTTACACTGGATATAGAACTGGAGAGAGAGATACAACACACAGTTACACTGGATATAGGACTGGAGAGAGAGATACAACACACAGTTACACTGGATATAGGACTGGAGAGAGAGATACAACACACAGTTACACTGGATATAGGACTGGAGAGAGATACAACACATAGTTACACTGGATATAGGACTGGAGAGATACAACACACAGTTACACTGGATATAGGACTGGAGAGATACAACACACAGTTACACTGGATATAGGACTGGAGAGATACAACACACAGTTACACTGGATATAGGACTGGAGAGAGATACAACACATAGTTACACTGGATATAGGACTGGAGAGAGAGATACAACACATAGTTACACTGGATATAGGACTGGAGAGAGAGATACAACACAGTTACACTGGATATTGGACTGGAGAGAGATACAACACATAGTTACACTGGATATAGGACTGGAGAGAGAGAACATAGTTACACTGGATATAGGACTGAAGAGAGAGATACAACACATAGTTACACTGGATATAGGACTGGAGAGAAAGAGAGAGATACAACACACAGTTACACTGGATATAGGACTGGAGAGAGATACAACACATAGTTACACTGGATATAGGACTGAGAGATACAACACAGTTACACTGGATATAGGACTGGAGATACAACACACAGTTACACTGGATATAGAACTGGAGAGAGAGATACAACACACAGTTACACTGGATATAGAACTGGAGAGAGAGATACAACACACAGTTACACTGGATATAGGACTGGAGAGAGAGATACAACACACAGTTACACTGGATATAGGACTGGAGAGAGAGATACAACACACAGTTACACTGGATATAGGACTGGAGAGAGATACAACACATAGTTACACTGGATATAGGACTGGAGAGATACAACACACAGTTACACTGGATATAGGACTGGAGAGATACAACACACAGTTACACTGGATATAGGACTGGAGAGATACAACACACAGTTACACTGGATATAGGACTGGAGAGAGATACAACACATAGTTACACTGGATATAGGACTGGAGAGAGAGATACAACACATAGTTACACTGGATATAGGACTGGAGAGAGAGATACAACACAGTTACACTGGATATAGGACTGGAGAGAGATACAACACATAGTTACACTGGATATAGGACTGGAGAGAGAGAACATAGTTACACTGGATATAGGACTGGAGAGAGAGAACATAGTTACACTGGATATAGGACTGGAGAGAGAGAGAGAACAACACATAGTTACACTGGATATAGGACTGGAGAGAGAGAGAGATACAACACACAGTTACACTGGATATAGGACTGGAGAGAGAGACACAACACACAGTTACACTGGATATAGAACTGGAGAGAGAGAGAGATACAACACACAGTTACACTGGATATAGGCCTGGAGAGAGAGAGAGATACAACACACAGTTACACTGGATATAGGCCTGGAGAGAGAGAGAGATACAACACAGTTACACTGGATATAGGCCTGGAGAGAGAGAGAGATACAACACACAGTTACACTGGATATAGGCCTGGAGAGAGAGAGAGATACAACACACAGTTACACTGGATATAGGACTGGAGAGCGCGACAGACCTCAACGGGGAGAGAGAATAGAGGACGTGAACGTACCACCATCTTTCCTCTGAACAGTTTGGGGATGGTTCCCTCCACGCAGGTGCCTTTCATTTTGTTCTCAACGTTGTCCAGGAGCTGGAACACACAAACACATTATGGAAGGAACAGTGTATGTGAGCGGAGCAGAGATGGAGCCCAATTTGACTGGAGCGCAGAGCGAGATTACCCAAAGGCTGGAGCGCAGAGCGAGATTACCCAAAGGCTGGAGCGCAGAGCGAGATTACCCAAAGGCTGGAGCGCAGAGCGAGATTACCCAAAGGCTGGAGCGCAGAGCGAGATTACCCAAAGGCTGGAGCGCAGAGCGAGATTACACAAAGGCTGGAGCGCAGAGCGAGATTACACAAAGGCTGGAGCGCAGAGCGAGATTACACAAAGGCTGGAGCGCAGAGCGAGATTACACAAAGGCTGGAGCGCAGAGCGAGATTACACAAAGGCTGGAGCGCAGAGCGAGATTACACAAAGGCTGGAGCGCAGAGCGAGATTACACAAAGGCTGGAGCGCAGAGCGAGATTACACAAAGGCTGGAGCGCAGAGCGAGATTACACAAAGGCTGGAGCGCAGAGCGAGATTACACAAAGGCTGGAGCGCAGAGCGGGATTACACAAAGACTGGAGCGTCAGCCTTATCGCTTGCTCCAATTTGGCTCCAGTAATGTTCACTTCGCTAGCTCAGAGCGTGCCCGGCCCAGCATGCATTTGTAGTCTACTACTGTACTGCTATAGCCCCTTGCTTTCTTTAGCTGTCATGGAGCTAACTAAATATTTTAATAAAGAAACTGATAAAACACACAAGTGCTAAATCAAGGTGATTTATAAAGATGAGGATCAAGAGCAAGAGAGGGAGTGGTGTGGTGATGTAGTGTCCACTACTAAAGAAGAGAGGGAGTGTGGTGATGTAGTGTCCACAACTAAAGAAGAGAGGGAGTGGTGTGGTGATGTAGTGTCCACAACTAAAGGAGAGAGGGAGTGGTGTGGTGATGTAGTGTCCACAACTAAAGAAGAGAGGGAGTGGTGTGGTGATGTAGTGTCCACAACTAAAGAAGAGAGGGAGTGGTGTGGTGATGTAGTGTCCACAACTAAAGAAGAGAGGGAGTGGTGTGGTGATGTAGTGTCCACAACTAAAGGAGAGAGGGAGTGGTGTGGTGATGTAGTGTCCACAACTAAAGGAGAGAGGGAGTGTGGTGATGTAGTGTCCACTACTAAAGAAGAGAGGGAGTGTGGTGATGTAGTGTCCACTACTAAAGAAGAGAGGGAGTGTGGTGATGTAGTGTCCACAACTAGAGAAGAGAGGGAGTGGTGTGGTGATGTAGTGTCCACAACTAAAGGAGAGAGGGAGTGGTGTGGTGATGTAGTGTCCACAACTAAAGAAGAGAGGGAGTGGTGTGGTGATTTTGGCCCAATAGACCTGCATATTCCCATGTTTAAGGAGCTTTCTGTTTTGATTGGGTTATTTTGCCTAAAAGCCTTCAGGCCTTCCTATAGATAAATAACTCTGCATCTCTGCCCAGCCTGGATAGAGCGGCCAAAAGGGTGTTAATCATCCCCAGTGGCTCTGCAAGTGAGGAGAGGATGTTCTCCATCGCTGTCCTGCTCTCCAGACACCATCACATGAGCCTGCAGACAGACTGGCCAAACTCCTGTTTCTAAAAAATGAATTAAAAAAGGCACTAAGTACATTTTCATTTTATTTGTATTTAATTCTAAGTAGGTCAAAGACTATATGCGTTATTTATAGACCATAATGATTTAATACAACTAAACGTTGTTTAAATGCCGGGTGCTTTACGTCCCTACCAGCTGATTGCGTCGCACTCCCAAATACTTCACAATGTCTTTCTTTGTAGACTATAGCATTGAAATAATATAGCCTAAATAATTCATTTTTGTTCCTTCTTAGTCTCCCTGTCTGGTTCTTAACCGATTGAGTGTTTATATGCTGTTTAATATGACATGTAGCCTATTCAGAGTGTTAATATGCTGTTTAATATGACATGTAGCCTATTCAGAGTGTTAATATGCTGTTTAATATGACATGTATCCGATTCAGAGTGTTAATATGCTGTTTAATATGACATGTAGCCTATTCAGAGTGTTAATATGCTGTTTAATATGACATGTAGCCTATTCAGAGTGTTAATATGCTGTTTAATATGACATGTATCCGATTCAGAGTGTTAATATGCTGTTTAATATGACATGTAGCCTATTCAGAGTGTTAATATGCTGTTTAATATGACATGTAGCCTATTCAGAGTGTTAATATGCTGTTTAATATGACATGTAGCCTATTCAGAGTGTTAATATGCTGTTTAATATGACATGTAGCCTATTCAGAGTGTTAATATGCTGTTTAATATGACATGTAGCCTATTCAGAGTGTTAATATGCTGTTTAATATGACATGTAGTCTATTTAGAGTGTTAATATGCTGTTTAATATGACATGTATCCTATTCAGAGTGTTTATATGCTGTTTAATATGACATGCGGCCTATTCAGAGTGTTTATATGCTGTTTAATATGACATGTGGCCTATTCAGAGTGTTTATATGCTGTTTAATATGACATGCGGCCTATTCAGAGTGTTAATATGCTGTTTAATATGACATGCAGCCTATTCAGAGTGTTAATATGCTGTTTAATATGACATGTGGCCTATTCAGAGTGTTAATATGCTGTTTAATATGACATGTAGCCTATTCAGAGTGTTAATATACTGTTTAATATGACATGTGGCCTATTCAGAGTGTTAATATGCTGTTTAATATGACATGTGGCCTATTCAGAGTGTTAATATGCTGTTTAATATGACATGTAGCCTATTCAGAGTGTTAATATGCTGTTTAATATGACATGTAGCCTATTCAGTGTTTATATGCTGTTTAATATGACATGTAGCCTATTCAGAGTGTTAATATGCTGTTTAATATGACATGTAGCCTATTTGAAATGATGAGTGCTTCTTACAATCACCTTTTCATGTTTATTATAATACTTTTCATTCAAATCCATATGGTTTTGGTTTCACTACTTCAAAACCAAAATGGTATGTTCAGGTATTCACAAATCAAAGAGATGGCTGCTGGTTAAATAGTGATTTAATGAACGGAGCGGATTTGGAGCGACAGTTGTTTGTTTTGTTTTCCTGAGAGGAAAGGACCGTGGAGCGCTGAGGAAAGGACCGTGGAGCGCTGAGGAAAGGACCGTGGAGCGCTGAGGAAAGGACCGTGGAGCGCTGAGGAAAGGACCGTGGAGCGCTGAGGAAAGGACCGTGGAGCGCTGAGGAAAGGACCGTGGAGCGCTGAGGAAAGGACCGTGGAGCGCTGAGGAAAGGACCGTGGAGCGCTGAGGAAAGGACCGTGGAGCGCTGAGGAAAGGACCGTGGAGCGCTGAGGAAAGGACCGTGGAGCGCTGAGGAAAGGACCGTGGAGCGCTGAGGAAAGGACCGTGGAGCGCTGAGGAAAGGACCGTGGAGCGCTGAGGAAAGGACCGTGGAGCGCTGAGGAAAGGACCGTGGAGCGCTGAGGAAAGGACCGTGGAGCGCTGAGCGGGATTTCCCACCATTCAACTCCGCTCACATACTCTGGGATGGAACACAGACACGTTACGGAAGGAACACACACAGACACGTTACGGAAGGAACACACACAGACACGTTACGGAAGGAACACACACAGACACACGTTACGGAAGGAACACACACACACACACACACGTTACGGAAGGAACACACACACACGTTACGGAAGGAACACACACACACACACGTTACGGAAGGAACACACACACACACACGTTACGGAAGGAACACACACACACACGTTACGGAAGGAACACACACACACGTTACGGTAGGAACACACACACACGTTACGGTAGGAACACACACACACGTTACGGTAGGAACACACACACACACACACGTTACGGTAGGAACACACACACACACGTTACGGTAGGAACACACACACACACACGTTACGGTAGGAACACACACACACGTTACGGTAGGAACACACACACGTTACGGTAGGAACACACACACGTTACGGTAGGAACACACACACGTTACGGAAGGAACACAGACACGTTACGGAAGGAACACACACACGTTACGGAAGGAACACACACACACACGTTACGGAAGGAACACACACACACACACGTTACGGAAGGAACACACACACACACGTTACGGTAGGAACACACACACACACGTTACGGTAGGAACACACACACACACGTTACGGTAGGAACACACACACGTTACGGTAGGAACACACACACGTTACGGTAGGAACACACACACGTTACGGTAGGAACACACACACACGTTACGGTAGGAACACACACACACACACACGTTACGGTAGGAACACACACACACACGTTACGGAAAGGAACACACACACACACGTTACGGAAGGAACACAGACACATTACGGAAGGAACACACACACATTACAGAAGGAACACAAACACATTATTTAACGAACATGGCACGGGACCTCAGATCCTCAAAAAGGTCTACAGCTGCACCATCGAGAGCATCCTGACTGGTGGCATCACCGCTTGGGTATGGCAATTGCTCGACATTTGACTGCAAAGTGCTACAGAGGGTAGTGCGTTCTCCCTGCCATCCAGGACCTCTATACCAGGCGGTGTCAGAAGGCCCTAAAAATGTATCTAGGACTCCAGCCACCCAAGTCATAGACCACCGCACGGCAAGTGGTTCCAGAGTCTGTGACCAAAAGGCTCCTAAACAGCTTCTACCCCCAAGCCATAAGACTCCTGACCATTTCATCAAATGGCTACCTTGCCTCTCTTGCACGGGCTCGATGTACACTCACTGGACTCTTACCACACACTCACACATACTACACTGACACTCCAACACACACATTGACGCAACACACACAAACACATTCCTTTACATACACTGCTGCTACTCTTATCTATCCTGATGGCCTAGTGACCTTTACCAATACCTACATATTACCTCAACTACCTGGTTCCCCTGCATAGTGACCTTTACCAATACCTACATATTACCTCAACTACCTGGTTCCCCTGCCTAGTTACCTTTACCAATACCTACACATTACCTCAACTACCTGGTTCCCCTGCCTAGTGACCTTTACCAATACCTAGATATTACCTCAACTACCTGGTTCCCCTGCCTAGTGACCTTTACCAATACCTACATATTACCTCAACTACCTGGTTCCCCTGCCTAGTGACCTTTACCAATACCTACATATTACCTCAACTACCTGGTTCCCCTGCCTAGTGACCTTTACCAATACCTACATATTACCTCAACTACCTGGTTCCCCTGCCTAGTGACCTTTACCAATACCTACATATTACCTCAACTACCTGGTTCCCCTGCATAGTGACCTTTACCAATACCTACATATTACCTCAACTACCTGGTTCCCCTGCCTAGTCACCTTTACCAATACCTACATATTACCTCAACTACCTGGTTCCCCTGCATAGTGACCTTTACCAATACCTACATATTACCTCAACTACCTGGTTCCCCTGCCTAGTGACCTTTACCAATACCTACATATTACCTCAACTACCTGGTTCCCCTGCCTAGTGACCTTTACCAATACCTACATATTACCTCAACTACCTGGTTCCCCTGCCTAGTGACCTTTACCAATACCTACATATTACCTCAACTACCTGGTTCCCCTGCATAGTGACCTTTACCAATACCTACATATTACCTCAACTACCTGGTTCCCCTGCCTAGTGACCTTTACCAATACCTACATATTACCTCAACTACCTGGTTCCCCTGCCTAGTGACCTTTACCAATACCTACATATTACCTCAACTACCTGGTTCCCCTGCATAGTGACCTTTACCAATACCTACATATTACCTCAACTACCTGGTTCCCCTGCATAGTGACCTTTACCAATACCTACATATTACCTCAACTACCTGGTTCCCCTGCCTAGTGACCTTTACCAATACCTACATATTACCTCAACTACCTGGTTCCCCTGCATAGTGACCTTTACCAATACCTACATATTACCTCAACTACCTGGTTCCCCTGCCTAGTGACCTTTACCAATACCTACATATTACCTCAACTACCTGGTTCCCCTGCCTAGTGACCTTTACCAATACCTACATATTACCTCAACTACCTGGTTCCCCTGCATAGTGACCTTTACCAATACCTACATATTACCTCAACTACCTGGTTCCCCTGCCTAGTGACCTTTACCAATACCTACATATTACCTCAACTACCTGGTTCCCCTGCATAGTGACCTTTACCAATACCTACATATTACCTCAACTACCTGGTTCCCCTGCCTAGTGACCTTTACCAATACCTACATATTACCTCAACTACCTGGTTCCCCTGCCTAGTGACCTTTACCAATACCTACATATTACCTCAACTACCTGGTTCCCCTGCCTAGTGACCTTTACCAATACCTACATATTACCTCAACTACCTGGTTCCCCTGCATAGTGACCTTTACCAATACCTACATATTACCTCAACTACCTGGTTCCCCTGCCTAGTGACCTTTACCAATACCTACATATTACCTCAACTACCTGGTTCCCCTGCCTAGTGACCTTTACCAATACCTACATATTACCTCAACTACCTGGTTCCCCTGCATAGTGACCTTTACCAATACCTACATATTACCTCAACTACCTGGTTCCCCTGCCTAGTGACCTTTACCAATACCTACATATTACCTCAACTACCTGGTTCCCCTGCATAGTGACCTTTACCAATACCTACATATTACCTCAACTACCTGGTTCCCCTGCCTAGTTACCTTTACCAATACCTACATATTACCTCAACTACCTGGTTCCCCTGCATAGTGACCTTTACCAATACCTACATATTACCTCAACTACCTGGTTCCCCTGCATAGTGACCTTTACCAATACCTACATATTACCTCAACTACCTGGTTCCCCTGCATAGTGACCTTTACCAATACCTACATATTACCTCAACTACCTGGTTCCCCTGCATAGTGACCTTTACCAATACCTACATATTACCTCAACTACCTGGTTCCCCTGCCTAGTGACCTTTACCAATACCTACATATTACCTCAACTACCTGGTTCCCCTGCCTAGTGACCTTTACCAATACCTACATATTACCTCAACTACCTGGTTCCCCTGCATAGTGACCTTTACCAATACCTACATATTACCTCAACTACCTGGTTCCCCTGCCTAGTGACCTTTACCAATACCTACATATTACCTCAACTACCTGGTTCCCCTGCCTAGTGACCTTTACCAATACCTACATATTACCTCAACTACCTGGTTCCCCTGCCTAGTGACCTTTACCAATACCTACATATTACCTCAACTACCTGGTTCCCCTGCATAGTGACCTTTACCAATACCTACATATTACCTCAACTACCTGGTTCCCCTGCCTAGTGACCTTTACCAATACCTACATATTACCTCAACTACCTGGTTCCCCTGCCTAGTGACCTTTACCAATACCTACATATTACCTCAACTACCTGGTTCCCCTGCATAGTGACCTTTACCAATACCTACATATTACCTCAACTACCTGGTTCCCCTGCCTAGTGACCTTTACCAATACCTACATATTACCTCAACTACCTGGTTCCCCTGCATAGTGACCTTTACCAATACCTACATATTACCTCAACTACCTGGTTCCCCTGCATAGTGACCTTTACCAATACCTACATATTACCTCAACTACCTGGTTCCCCTGCATAGTGACCTTTACCAATACCTACATATTACCTCAACTACCTGGTTCCCCTGCCTAGTGACCTTTACCAATACCTACATATTACCTCAACTACCTGGTTCCCCTGCCTAGTGACCTTTACCAATACCTACATATTACCTCAACTACCTGGTTCCCCTGCCTAGTGACCTTTACCAATACCTACATATTACCTCAACTACCTGGTTCCCCTGCATAGTGACCTTTACCAATACCTACATATTACCTCAACTACCTGGTTCCCCTGCATAGTGACCTTTACCAATACCTACATATTACCTCAACTACCTGGTTCCCCTGCATAGTGACCTTTACCAATACCTACATATTACCTCAACTACCTGGTTCCCCTGCCTAGTGACCTTTACCAATACCTACATATTACCTCAACTACCTGGTTCCCCTGCATAGTGACCTTTACCAATACCTACATATTACCTCAACTACCTGGTTCCCCTGCCTAGTGACCTTTACCAATACCTACATATTACCTCAACTACCTGGTTCCCCTGCCTAGTGACCTTTACCAATACCTACATATTACCTCAACTACCTGGTTCCCCTGCATAGTGACCTTTACCAATACCTACATATTACCTCAACTACCTGGTTCCCCTGCCTAGTGACCTTTACCAATACCTACATATTACCTCAACTACCTGGTTCCCCTGCATAGTGACCTTTACCAATACCTACATATTACCTCAACTACCTGGTTCCCCTGCATAGTGACCTTTACCAATACCTACATATTACCTCAACTACCTGGTTCCCCTGCCTAGTGACCTTTACCAATACCTACATATTACCTCAACTACCTGGTTCCCCTGCATAGTGACCTTTACCAATACCTACATATTACCTCAACTACCTGGTTCCCCTGCCTAGTGACCTTTACCAATACCTACATATTACCTCAACTACCTGGTTCCCCTGCCTAGTGACCTTTACCAATACCTACATATTACCTCAACTACCTGGTTCCCCTGCCTAGTGACCTTTACCAATACCTACATATTACCTCAACTACCTGGTTCCCCTGCATAGTGACCTTTACCAATACCTACATATTACCTCAACTACCTGGTTCCCCTGCATAGTGACCTTTACCAATACCTACATATTTTTAGCAGTTTTATTTTGGGAGCACTGTGTGACTACGAAAATGATCTCCCTGATAATAATTGTTGTAATGATAAGGCTTGAATGTATCAGTGTTTCTGACTGCCTTAGAGAGACAAGTCAGTGCAGATTCATCAGCGTCATGGTTGCACCATTACTACAGAGAAAACATCTTGGTTCTATCCCAACAGGGTCAAAAGATCTGACCCATTACTACAGTGAAAACATCTTGGTTCTGACCCATTACTATAGTGAAAACATCTTGGTTCTAACCCAATCAGGTCAAAAGATCTGACCCATTACTATAGTGAAAACATCTTGGTTCTAACCCAACCAGGTTCTGACCCATTACTATAGTGAAAACATCTTGGTTCTGACCCATTACTACAGTGAAAACATCTTGGTTCATACCCAACCAGGTCAAAAGATCTGACCAGCAGCATTTAAATCTTCCTATAGCGGATTTTCCGGGAACCGCATTAAACATTCATAAACCACGTCACGGACCATTCTAAAACGACTTGCACGTCGACATCGTTAACCATTTGTTTACACATTCTTCCACTGCAAACCAACCATTCCAGTGTTTTTACTTGCTATATTGTATTTACTTCGCCACCATGGCCTTTTTTATATATATATTTTAAAATATTTTTATTTATATATATATTTTGTTTGCCTTCACCTCCCTTATCTCACCTCACTTGCTCACATTGTATATAGACTTATTTTTCACTGTATTATTGACTGTATGTTTGTTTTACTCCATGTGTAACCATGTGTTGTTGTATGTGTCGAACTGCTTTGCTTTATCTTTGCCAGGTCTCAATTGTAAATGAGAACGTGTTCTCAAATTGCCTACCTGGTTAAATAAAGGTGAAAAAAACACGATGTTCAGTCATGTTAGGTCATTGGCTAGCTAGTTAATAACCTGTTAACTTTAGTATATCCAGACAGACAGGTAAAGCTTCTTCAGGAGATCAAGGATCATAGTAATGACAGACATCTTGCATGACATCATCACCAACCAGACTTTCTTAAAGAGACAGTGTACTATTTTCAATGTAACGTTTCTCAATAGGAAAATTGTGCTTTTACACAACGTAGAAACCTAATTTTCCACAAATTATTTTGTAATTGCAATGGCATGTATTTTATCAAATTTTTCAGCTTTTATAATAAACTAATGTATTTATAGTGTTACATATTAGTTTCTAGGTCTCGACCTGTGCTTCAAAAGTGGCTGTAACTCAATCAATATGAAGGGTCAATATGCAGAAATAGCTCCATTTCCTGGTGGCTAAAATTCAAATAGCTCGCCTAATTTCAGTTTGTGACCAAACAAGCAATATATAGTGTAGAGAATAATTGTACCATCTAAACCGCTGTGAAATATATCTTCAATAACCAAAAATTATTGTATTTTCAGCTGGTATACAAAAACGAAAGAAAAATACACACAAACAAAACTTAAGTCTGGTGCTCCTAAATTTTGTGTGGTGCAACCAACATTTTTTAAATGTAGAGTCCTGAAAACACACACTATTGAACAAACACACACACACACACACACACACACACACACACACACACACACACAGAACAACTACTCACCACTCTGCAGAGCTCCTGAACGTCATGTTGCATGAAGCTGTCTAATGTCTCCCACCTACACAGAAAACAACACACTGTCAACTACTGTCACAGTCACCATGTTTTGAACAACACGCTGTCAACTACTGTCACCATGTTTTAAACAACACATTCACTGTCAACTACTGTCACAGTCACCATGTTTTAAACAACACGCTGTCAACTACTGTCAGTCACCATGTTTTAAACAACACACTGTCAACTACTGTCAGTCACCATGTTTTAAACAACACGCTGTCAACTACTGTCATAGTCACCATGTTTTAAACAACACATTCACTGTCAACTACTGTCACAGTCACCATGTTTTAAACAACACATTCACTGTCAACTACTGTCAGTCACCATGTTTTAAACAACACATTCACTGTCAACTACTGTCACAGTCACCATGTTTTAAACAACACATTCACTGTCAACTTCAGTCACAATAGAGCCAAGTCTTAAAACATTCACAAAACCACCATGTTTTAAACTACACATTCACAATCTGTCAACTACAGTCACAAAACCACCATGTTTTAAACTACACATTCACAATCTGTCAACTACAGTCACAAAACCACCATGTTTAATCATTGACCCATAATTGAACATGAGGCAAAGCGTCACTTGATCAGGACAATGTGACTTATTACCAGGGTCTATCACTGTAGTCCCTATTCATTAGTGCACACCGTAGCAAAAAAAACATTTAGCAATGGAAAATGAAAACAAGCGTTTCTCAGACAGAAATCAGATAGTTCCCTTCCAGTCTCATTGATTAATCAATCGGTCGGTCATCTCTTTTCTCCTGCAGCGTCGCTAGCTGAGGGGTCCTGGCACCTACCCAAAGGACTTGGTGAGTTTCTTGGTGCCGACGGGCTTGTCACTGTGCTGCAGCTCATAGAAAACCCTCTGTAGAGCCAGCGGGACACTCTTAGACGAGTCATCTCCCTCTGTAGGCATCATGTACACCGCCTGGTACAGGAGAGAGAGGGGTTAGACACACAAACACTCTTAGACGAGTCATCATGTACACCGCCTGGTACAGGAGAGAGAAGGGAGGGGTTAGACACACAAACACTCTTAGACGAGTCATCATGTACACCGCCTGGTACAGGAGAGAGAGGGGAGGGGTTAGACACACAAACACTCTTAGACGAGTCATCATGTACACCGCCTGGTACAGGAGAGAGAGAGGGGAGGGGTTAGACACGCAAACACTCTTAGACGAGTCATCTCCCTCTGTAGGCATCATGTACACCGCCTGGTACAGGAGAGAGAGGGGAGGGGTTAGACACACAAACACTCTCTCTCAGAAGAGTCATCTCCCTCTGTAGACATGTACACCGCCTGGTAGAGGAGAGAGGAGGGTTAGACACACAAACATTCACACACTCTCTCAAAAGAGTCGTCTCCCTGTATAGACATCATATACACCGCCTGGTAGGCACAGAGGAGAGGGGTGTTACACACACGTGAGCGTAGTATGACAGAGCGGTAGTTAGGTGTCTCACTGACCCTCCGTAGCTGGTTGGTGAAGAACAGGGTCTGTAGGAGGCTGTTCATATAACAGGTCGCTCCCTGGTTCTTCAGACCCACGTAGCCGGTGTGTTTCTTTGAGTCCCACCTGCACACACACAGGACAGCAATGGGTTAACCCAACTACACACACAGGACAGCAATGGGTTAACCCAACTACACACACAGGACAGCAATGGGTTAACCCAACTACACACACAGGACAACAATGGGTTAACCCAACTACACACACAGGACAGCAATGGGTTAACCCAACTACACACACACATGATATCAATGGAGAGAGAGAGAGAGAGAGAGAGAGAGAGAGAGAGAGAGAGAGAGAGAGAGAAGAGAACGAGAGAGAGAGAACGAGAAGGAGAGAGAAAGAGAGAACGAGAAGGAGAGAGAAAGAGAAGGAGAGAGAAAGAGAAGGAGAGTGAGAGAAAGGTTAGAGGAAGAAACATGGAACTAGAGAAAGAGAGAGAAAGGAAGAGGGAAGGAGAGAGAAAAAGAGCGGGTGAGATAGAAGAGGGAAGGAGAGAAGTGAGGAATCAAGACTCACGCCACTCCGTGAGGAGCGTCCGCCTGCACGTAGACTTCAAAGGAGACTTTATCGTCCTCCACAAAGCCTCTCTCTGGATCAGTCACATCCTGAAAACACACACCGCAGGGAAATGTTGTTGGCTGTGTCTGTACGTGTATATATACACACAACAGTGTATCCCGGTGTGTGTAAATATACCGGTGTGTGTGTGTGTGTGTGTGTGTGTGTGTGTGTGTGTGGTACTCACGCTCCAGGACATGAAGTTAGAGAATCCCCAGTCGTTCTCCTTGTGGAAGAAGAGGTGGCTGATTCTGCGGCTGAACGACTTCTCATCGTCCTTATAGTTGATGATCTTCAGCATGGCCTGAGCATGGCACGACCAGGACCTAGCAGGGGGACACATTTACACGTTACACCAGGAAACTACTTCAGCATGGCCTGAGCATGGCACGACCAGGACCTAGCAGGGGGACACAGTTACATTTTACACCAGTACACTACTTCAGCATGGCACGACCAGGACCTAGCAGGGGGACACATTTACACGTTACACCAGGAAACTACTTCAGCATGGCCTGAGCATGGCACGACCAGGACCTAGCAGGGGGACACATTTACACGTTACACCAGGACACTACTTCAGCATGGCACGACCAGGACCTAGAAGGGGGACACATTTACACGTTACACCAGGAAACTACTTCAGCATGGCACGACCAGGACCTAGCAGGGGGACACATTTACACGTTACACCAGGAAACTACTTCAGCATGGCACGACCAGGACCTAGCAGGGGGACACATTTAAACGTTACACCAGGAAACTACTTCAGCATGGCACGACCAGGACCTAGCAGGGGGACACATTTACACGTTACACCAGGAAACTACTTCAGCATGGCACGACCAGGACCTAGCAGGGGGACACATTTACACGTTACACCAGGAAACTACTTCAGCATGGCACGACCAGGACCTAGCAGGGGGACACATTTACACGTTACACCAGGAAACTACTTCAGCATGGCACGACCAGGACCTAGCAGGGGAACACATTTACACGTTACACCAGGAAACTACTGCAGCATGGCACGACCAGGACCTAGCAGGGGGAGACATTTACACGTTACAACAGGAAACTACTTCATTTACACGTTACACCAGGAAACTACTTCAGCATGGCACGACCAGGACCTAGCAGGGGGACATATTTAAACGTTACACCAGGAAACTACTTCAGCAGGACACGACCAGGACCTAGCAGGGGGACACATTTACACATTACACCAGGGGGACACATTTAAATATTACACCACACACATGAGCTAAGGCAGTGTTTCCACTTAAAGTCAAATTAAAAAGTCTGATGGGGAAAGTAATCGTGTGTGTGTGTGTGTGTGTGTGTGTAGCGGAGGTGAGTCGGACTAAGCTCTCGTGATGAGTTCAAGTCACCCTGCCTACAACTTCAAAACCAGCGTCACCCTCGACACAAGATGAAATGTCTTGTCCTAATAAACTCCTAATGAACGGTTCAGTTGGTTTCCCCAGCGGGAGGCCGGGGTTCAGATCCCACCCATGACGTCTGTCTGTATCATGTGACGTCCATGGAGTCACCAGGATACAAATACCATGAGGTAGTCGCTAGAAACAGGGCCTAAGAGAAATGAAGCAATGCTGTGTTTCTCTGTGTGTGTGTTGATCAGGGTCTCTGCCTGCATGCTGTGTGTGTGTGCGTGCACTAAGGGCCTAATGAGTAAGGCGTTGGTCCCCCGTGTGTGTGTGTGTGTGTGTGTGTGTGTGTGTGTGTGTCATGTGACTTACGTGGAGTCGGAGTCTGCGTTGCACTGCAGGAAGAAGCCAACACTCTTCTGGTGCGGCCGGTCTGGGTAGAAACGAGGCATCACCATGATCTTCCAGGGCAGGTTCCTGACGAAGCAGGAAGGGCTGAGAACAGACTCACTCAGCCGGCTGAACCTCTCCACCACAAAACGACACGTCGCCTCCGACCGCCAGCTGGTATCTAGACACACAGGAGAGGAGGGTCAGTGTGTGTCCATCAGTGTGTGTGTGTGTCCATCAGTGTGTGCAGGTGAGTCCTCCTCACCATCCTCCATGTCCTCCTCTGTGTTGTGTCCGTCTGCCATGGCAACGTTCCCGTTAATCACCGGGTTGGCTGGGATTCTCGGGGGATCGTCTGTGTCCCCAGCTGCACACACACAACACACACAGAGAGGAAGACGATCGTCAGATAAACAAACAGAGATATCAGGGCTGGAAGAAACCAGCAGGGTGATACTCCTTAGTATCATGGTCAAGGAAACAAAACACGAGGTGGATTTAACTTCTTTAGGAAAACAGCCCTGACGTTGGAAACAAAACGCGAGGTGGATTTAACTTCTTTAGGAAAACAGCCCTGATGTTGGAAACTACCATCATTATGTTGTCATTCAGAGTCATGTATTTTCCAAGCTACATCACATTGTCCTTTTAAAAACCTGCTGTATGTAACAAATACATTTAGTCTGGTTCGTGTTTTCATTTTTTTGTCATGGAAAAAAATACTGCGATAGAGGCATCGTCCCGGCACTAACAGAAAAATGTTGTTTCTCACTGGTATGATGATGATATGAAGGGGAAGATGCACACAGTCCACTAGTTAGGAATGATCCCCTTCAAATAGAGGCTCAACGTCGACCTGTATGTTATTTCAGCATGATGCCCAACAGAGATACAACACAAACATCCATAACTAGAAAAGGTGCAGAGAAACATTTTGGTTCCTGAAACATCAGCGTCTTCTGTATTATAGTTATGATGACTGGGTCAGTTTAAAACACTGATCTGTATTGTGGTTATGATGACTGGGTCAGTTTAAAACACTGATCTGTATTGTGGTTATGATGACTGGGTCAGTTTAAAACACTGATCTGTATTGTGGTTATGATGACTGGGTCAGTTTAAAACACTGATCTGTATTGGTTATGATGACTGGGTCAGTTTAAAACACTGATCTGTATTGTGGTTATGATGACTGGGTCAGTTTAAAACACTGATCTGTATTGTGGTTATGATGACTGGGTCAGTTTAAAACACTGATCTGTATTGTGGTTATGATGACTGGGTCAGTTTAAAACACTGATCTGTATTATAGTTATGATGACTGGGTCAGTTTAAAACACTGATCTGTATTGTGGTTATGATGACTGGGTCAGTTTAAAACACTGATCTGTATTGTGGTTATGATGACTGGGTCAGTTTAAAACACTGATCTGTATTATAGTTATGATGACTGGGTCAGTTTAAAACACTGATCTGTATTGTGGTAATGATGACTGGGTCAGTTTAAAACACTGATCTGTATTGTGGTTATGACGACTGGGTCAGTTTAAAACACTGATCTGTATTGTGGTTATGATGACTGGGTCAGTTTAAAACACTGATCTGTATTGTGGTAATGATGACTGGGTCAGTTTAAAACACTGATCTGTATTGTGGTTATGACGACTGGGTCAGTTTAAAACACTGATCTGTATTGTGGTTATGATGACTGGGTCAGTTTAAAACACTGATCTGTATTGTGGTTATGATGACTGGGTCAGTTTAAAACACTGATCTGTATTGTGGTTATGATGACTGGGTCAGTTTAAAACACTGATCTGTATTGTGGTTATGATGACTGGGTCAGTTTAAAACACTGATCTGTATTGTGGTTATGATGACTGGGTCAGTTTAAAACACTGATCTGTATTATAGTTATGATGACTGGGTCAGTTTAAAACACTGATCTGTATTGTGGTTTCCTTGTGATGTCTGTGTTTAATATTTAGAACAGAAGTTAATTTCCCTGCAATCTAAACATGCTGCCCGCATCCAAAATAGCACCCTATTCCCTACATATGGCTCTGGTCTAGCTCTGGTCTAAAGTAGTGCACTATGGCACCCTATTCCCTACATAGGGCTCTGGTCTAAAGTAGTGCACTATGGCACCCTATTCCCTCCATAGGGCTCTGGTCTAAAGTAGTGCACTATGACACCCTATTCCCTCCATAGAGCTCTGGTCTAAAGTAGTGCACTATGGCACCCTATTCCCTACATAGAGCTCTGGTCTAAAGTAGTGCACTATGGCACCCTATTCCCTACATAGGGCTCTGGTCTAAAGTAGTGCACTATGGCACCCTATTCCCTACATAGGGCTCTGGTCTAAAGTAGTGCACTATGGCACCCTATTCCCTACATAGGGCTCTGGTCTAAAGTAGTGCACTATGGCACCCTATTCCCTCCATAGGGCTCTGGTCTAAAGTAGTGCACTATGGCACCCTATTCCCTCCATAGAGCTCTGGTCTAAAGTAGTGCACTATGGCACCCTATTCCCTATATAGAGCTCTGGTCTAAAGTAGTGCCCTATTTAGGATGCGGACACTGTCTCGTCATCTTTAACCATCAGGTAGAACACTGTAGTGCTGAGGCAGTGTCATCGCCGCAGCAGCAGCGTGGCAGTCGACTACAGCAGTCTGGTAATTAGTAACAATGAAGGATTAAGCTGTGAGCTCCACTGACACACACAAGCCTGTGTAGCTGCTTTAGGAAGGGGACAGGAGAAACTCAGGCAGGTAATTACCCAGACAAAGAGCCTGGGACTAGTCTCATCAATCACAACTAAGATGTCTACTGAAGAAGAACACAGGAAGTCTATCTGTATCTCAAACGGCACCCTATTCCCTATATAGTGCACTACTTTTAACCAGAGCCCAATGGCACACTATTCCCTACATAGCGGACTACTTTTAACCAGGGCCCCTAGGGAAGGTGTAGAGAATAGGGAGCCATTTGAGAATCAGTGAAGTATACCTCGTCTCTGTTAGCAATTCTACAGTCAGTTTGAATGAAAGAAAAGCATCTCATACATATATATATATATATTAGTGTGTCCTTACCTACCCTAGCAGTATGCGTGTCATCTCTTCCCTATACATGCCCTTCTGTGTCTGTGTGAGAGAGCCTGGTTGCATGTACCGAGTCTGTGTGTGTGTGTGTGTGTGTATATATACGGAGCCCCAGTGAGCCACGCTCACGAGACTGGCCTAATTTTTCCAAGTGGATTACAGGCAGCTAACGACATGTGTCACTCAGCCTGCGTCCCTGATGATTCCCTATTCCAGGGATCCTCAACTAGATTCAGCCACGGGCCCATTTTCTTCTTGAGTGGCTTTTCAGGGGGCCAGGCTCCCGAGTGGGATCCCAGATGGCACAGCGGTCTAAGGCACTGCATCTCAGTGCTAGAAGCGTCACTACAGACCCTGGTTCAATCCTGGGATGGATCACAACCGGCCGTGATTGGGAGTCCCATAGGGTGGTGCACTATTTGCCCAGCGTTGTCCGGGGTAGGCCATCATTGTACGCATTGGGTTAACTGCCTTGTCCAGGGGCAGAACGACAGGTTTTTACCTTGTCAGCTCGGGGATTCGATCTTGCAACCTTCTGGTTACTAGTCCAATTCTCTAACCACTAGGCTACCTGCCACCCATTTCATATACTGAACATGGCACATTACGTTAATAATTTTAACAAATAATTTTACCAATGTGTTATTGGGCAAGTTTTTGGAGGTGGGCATTCCATTTTTAGATGGTGTCGGCATACTAATTTTCATTCATTTGAGTAGAATGTCCTTTTTTTTTTAACTAGGCAAGTCAGTTATGAACAAATTCTTATTTACAATGATGGCCTACCCCGGACGATGCTGGGCCAATTGTGCGCCGCCCTATGGGACTCCCAATCACGGCCGGTTGTGATACAACCTGGATTCGAAACAGGTACTGGAGTGACGCAGATGCAGACCGCTGCGCCACTCGGGAGCTTACCATTACATCTGGTACATCTGAGATCTGGTAATCTTTTAACTATTTATTATCATAATGATTAATTTTATGTCCCCAAAAAACTTGCATAAACACTGAAAATAATGTAGGCCTACTTGTTAGGGTAACTTGGGGTAGATCGCCACCCGAGCCTGTACTTCTCACAGAAACCACTTCGGCACGATCCCCCCCAACACTTTCCCTGGTTTCCACTACTCTTGCTCAACAAAAAATATTATTATCAGTCTCACAATTTTTAAAGTCATTCCAAAGAAATTAAATTGGAGGTAGAGACGTTGTACCCCAAGTCATCCTACAATTGACAGACGTTACATTTCGCCCCACTCCCCCCTAGGCACATGCCAGTGTTAACACGCTTCTGCTAAAAATCCTGGGTTTAAAATGGCGACGTTCACGCATATTTAGGAGTTGAGAAATAAATCAAGTAGGACTGGAAAGCTGGGATTTCTCTCTTTTTTGAACAAAAGCCATTAAAACTGCTGTTTTTTTTTTTAAATAGCAAGAATTGTTGTGCATTGACTTCTTGTCAGAATGCATGTTTTCCCTCCCTATGACACTGAGAACAGAAATGAGCCACGAGAGGAATATTTATCTAGCATAGAACAACAAGCCGACAAGGTAAATAGACAAACGATCCTACTATATATGGGGTTGTTAGATGTTATTATTTACTTGTTTTGCACCTCAGCAGAAATATTTGTTCATGTTTCATATGTTGTTGCCGTGGCGGCAATGGTTGTTGCCGTGGCGCAGCACCACAGCAAAACGAGTGAAGCAGAAACATTGGAGCAATACTCTTCACCAGGTCACATAGGGTAGACCTAAAGGCAGTGCACTATGCAGGGAATGGGCCAATAGATGTTGCTATGAAAAGTTAAGCATTAGATCACTTATTTTGGTATTGCCTCCATGTAGCTTGTTTGTGGCCACAGGTTGAAGAATGGCTGAAAAATCTAAACATGAATCTAAAATTAACCCTAACAAATAGCGCTGTTGGGAGAGTCGCAAAACCATAAATCAACCATATAATAATTTTAGTAAAAACATTGATCATTAACCTCAGGTTCAGAATGTATACGAAACATCACAGCAGTTGAAAAATATATGGCACCAGGAAATCACAAGAAAGCGGTTTAGAGAGATGGGTGGGATCGGGCAAAAAATGTACATTTTGGACCACAAGCCACTGCAGCAGGTAGGTTTAAAAAAAATCTGCGATTCATTTAATTGCTATTTAAAAACAAACAGCAGAAATACTTTGAAAACAGCTACTGCAGCATTTATTTAGCAATAAATGTGATAAAACGTCACAATTTTTTTACTCACAAATGCAGGTGTAATGCTCACCCTGGGGCCATGACCACCCGCCAACATGGCTGGTGAAATACACATCTTACCCACCAATGGCAAAATCTACCCGCATTTGGCAGGTGTTAATTTTAGGCCCTGGATGGGATGGACTGAGAGTAGCTGGGGGCGGGGTTTAAAAGCTCACGTTCTATAACAGTTATGACTGAAAATACAATGTATAATATAAGTACATCAAAATATGGACTCGTCAACCCAAAGGGTGGCTACTTCAAATAATCTCAAACATAAAATATATTTTGATTTGTTTAACACTTTTTTGGTAATTACATGATTCCATATTTGATTTCATAGTTTTTATGTCTTCACTATTATTCTACAATTTAGAAAATAGTAAAAAAAAGAAAAGAAAAACCCTTGAATGAGTAGGTGTGTCCGAACTTTTGACTGGTACTGTACATGTAACAAAAGAAAAAGCTGTTAAAACTATGTTTTTTTTGTCTCCAGAAGAGTTTGTCCTGCATCTCAGTAGTGCTGCTCTAGGATCAGTTTGTCCTGCATCTCAGTAGGAGTGCTGCTCTAGGATCAGTTTGTCCTACATCTCAGTAGGAGTGCTGCTCTGGAATCAGTTTGTCCTGCATCTCAGTAGGAGTGCTGCTCTAGGATCAGTTTGTCCTGCATCTCAGTAGGAGTGCTGCTCTAGGATCAGTTTGTCCTGCATCTCAGAGTAGGAGTGCTTACCACTGGTGCTAAATTAGGTACATTTAGTAAGAGTAGTGCATGGTATTCAGCAGCTGGGATGGGAAAGGGGCCAGGCCAGGAATAACCACTGGTGTTAAGTTAGGTACATTTAGTAAGATGTTAAAATGGTTATAAGAATGACAAGGTGCCAATGTAAACCAACTGGTTGTAGTGTATGACTATTACAGTGTTAGGCCTCTTGTCCATGCACCTCAGCTAGACCTGAATCTGCTCATCCAAACATCAGTTGTGTAAATACATCAAACAGAGATTCTATCAGTTGGACTAATGCACCTGTGGTAATGATGAATAATCTCCATCATATGCATCACAATTGATCAAAACGCTAAAGAGCATGCTATTGACGAAAATATTGCTAAACTGTCAGAAATGTTGTTGACTGTCTCCAACAAATGGGGATCATTAAAAATGGCGAACCACACGCGTTGTCTTCATACAATGAAGCAGCAAATCCCCGCGCGCTGGCTGTGTCGATGCAACCTCCACATGCAGGCCTTGCCGCAGAAACATAAACCCTGCACTGCCACCCACCTCGAGTTCTTATGTTGGCTAAATCCTAAACTTGGCTTAACGCCATCTATCTAGCTGTGCACCATTAAATATTTCCGGGCATCTTTTGGACACTAGTGCTTTTTTCAGTAACGTTAGTTCGCCAGCTAGCTTAGACTATCGTTGATGTATGGCAAACCAAATTGACGCATCTGTGTTGATTAACTGAATTGTAAGCTAGCTAGTACCTCTTTGCTAGCTAATGAAATTGGTCTTTCAGCTAGATATCACCACTGCTAAATCAGTTAGCCATCTAGCTAGCTACATGATTATTTCCTGTATTGCTAGCTCATTTGATCATCACATAAATTACATGCTAGTCTCAATTACGATGATGCAAACCATTCCTTTATAAAAACGTAAACAAACAGCTAAGGCCCTGCTTCAAATTGATCGCTTTAAAATGCTAGCTAAGTATCCACCATCTTGGAATCGCCACACACCCCCGTCCACGGAGAGGCCTCCTATAACGTTCACTAAGCGCTAGCTAAGGATAACCATTTTCAGTTAACAATCATAATACAGCAAAACAATTATATTACAAACTATTAAATTATACATATGCTGTTCACAACATAACTGAGTGACGCGATGAATTTGGACCACCGAGTTATCGCACCTTGTTACCTGGCTACTGTAGCATGGCTAACGTTCGTTGATTCGCGGCTAAGCAGAGCTGACGTTAGTTAGCTAATTACAAATACATTACAGTCGGGTTGGCTAGTTAGCAAACAAATAGTAAACGCACAGTAGCCATGAGATCACTAAAATACCTAACCTACCAATTGGTCAGTCAAAGGTGTAGGTAAATAGCAACATTTGCCTAATACTGCTGGGTCATTAATTGCCATTGTTAAAACTGCATGCGTAGGCTCAAAGAGTCATGTGAAACAAGCTAACTTTAGCTAAGTGGGCTACTGTTTACAAACATGAACGGGGGTGTAACATCCAGACTAAAATTGTGTTAACGTAACTCTGTGACCGTGCACAAACGATCGATTTTGTAGCGCGAGTGAGCTATTTAGTCGGTTTATTTGGCAACTAGCAGGCTAGCTAACCGCGATGAATGAATTTAACATGCTATTGCTAACTAGCCAACTGATCAAAATATAATCACTGTAAGTTAGCTTGTTAGGTGACAGAGATATGGCGGTTGTAAATTTACTGTAAAACATGTAGTTTATGTAATGTTTCACTCAAGTTGGCTTACGTTAAACCAAAACGGATGTTTTGACCATCGGTAGCTACCTAACGTTGGCTACCAAGTTGACTGCGCCACGTTTATCACGCCAACTTGGCTAGCTAGCTAACGTCAGACAGTGAGAGTGCAAGAAATCAGTCCGCGAATGTGCTAACCTGCCAGTTGCATGTGTGATGTAGTTAGCGAGTCTCGGCTAGTTACCGGGTTGTCCAACGTTAACTAACTAGTTACATCCATGACGCTGGTATTTGACATGTCAACAACACTAAGTTAGCTAGCTAACGTTGGCTACTGACTAAACGAGCGAACGAGGTCAGATGCTGCTGCAATGGACGCATCATCAGCAAAATGAGTTGTGACCATTGTGGCAGGCCTTGATGTTTACAGTAACGATAGATCAGTTCACGCTAGCTATGCACTTCAACTATTTTAATGTAATTGTTTTAGTTTATTGTCCCTTCCCGTGGTTTTTTACCTTCCATCTCCATATCCTCGGGCTCGCTAAGTTGTTGCTCGCCGGCTTTCTGCTGCTGTTGTTGAGTGTGGTGGTGGTTCATGTTGGCAACTGTTGTGAAGGGATGATGCCTGTTGTCTTTGTTCCCCTCGAACTTGTCTGTTGCTGGTTCCGTGGGGAGCCGGGTTCTGGGTTGTTGGTGAGGTGTTTGAGGGTGCGGAGGTGGAATAGACAGGTCGAACCTTGGTGGCTGGGCCTGTTCTAAAACAACCTCGGCCTTTTCTCCCGTCAGCGCCGGGGATTGAGGGGAGGAGGTCGGTGGGGGAGCAGGCAGAGAAACGCGGACGTATTTGCTTGCTATTCGCCCAATCTCGGCGCCTTGGTGGGTGCAAGTCGCTGACGGTGGTGATGACTACGGCTCCAGAAAGGGAGACCCGTTGAATTAAATAAATCCGACTTTACCCCAGGTAATATGGGGCAATTGGCGAAGTGAGAAAGACAACTCACGACCTGCAGTCAGAAACAAATACTGTTGCCCTGCTTTAAAGCCAACTGGCACAAGGCAGCCAACTAACGAAATTAGTCAATCAGGGAAAACAAATGTTCATAAACTATCGATGCACATTGAAATACAACTTTCCCTTCGATATTCCCAGTCCGTGTGCTCCTCCGATTGTCCCTCGTCTGGGGGAGAGCAGAGAAAAAAGCTATCCATTCAAACCTGCTTATAATTTGGAATAGCACTAATTTAGAAGTTTAGGGTGATAGCGATGCCACAGCCCGATATCGACTTTCCCACACATTAAACCACCGTATTACTATTAGCAACAAAATTCAGCACCTTGTCGCATTTCAAACGTCTGTTCAATTAAGAAATGTGCCCGGTCACAGCCAGAGCCTCTCACCCGCTTCCTTGGTTTGTGATGTTGAGTTTGAGGTAAAAACTCAAAATGGCGGTCGCGCTCTTCTCTGAAATGTCACATCCGCATGGAGATCTAAACACTCCCGCACACAGCAGAATCGCTGGGTCGCTCGCTGACGGACTGTGTATTTTTCATTAACCAAAATACTGGTCAGCAATCATAGGCTACAACTCACGGCAGTAAAAAAAAATATAATCCTAGCTAATATTATAGGTTAGTTGGTATAACGGGTTATAGCAGAGGTGTCAAAATCATTTTGCTCCGGGGGCCGCATTCGGTCTTCAACGAGGTCCGGAGGGCCGCACTGAAAATTGGTTATATTTCCACGCCGTTAAAATGAGAAAAAAATTGTCCTCTTATCCATCGTTTTTTGAATTTTCTATGTTCCCTGACTGTCTAGCCTTCATTTTTGGTGATTATTAGCAAGCTGGACACAGTCAAGAAACTGTATGAATGTAAGTCAATTATAATTTACAAAGTTTTGATTTGGTTTTAGTCATTTTAAAGTAAGCCTATATTAAGTATGTTCCTTCGTCCCCCCCCCAAAAAAAACCACCCATGGGTCGGATTTTGACACCCCTGGGTTATAGCGTTTACCAGAAATAGGAGTGTACTGGATACACTTAAAGGGCCCATTTTCTTTAAAAGAATTGCAACAAGACACTGCAAACACATAACATACGTTTTTTTCTCCAGTGCTATGGATATGAGTTGTATAAATTGTATTATTTTCCCCGCTTTGGAGTATATTCTGTTTTAAGGATATATGATGAGTCAATATCGCAGTGTAAAAACTGAGTGAAAGGGCCCAACATCATTTTTTTGTCTCTAAGCTTCAATTTTCCAATCCAAAGAAATTCTCTGGTACATAACTGGACAACTGAACATTGCAACATTTTGACACAATACACTGATATAAGGCTGTATCACAACCGGCCGTGATTGGGAGTCCCATAGGGCGGCGCACAATTGGCCCAGCATCGTCCGGGGTAGGCCATCATTGTAAATAAGAATTTGTTCATAACTGACTTGCCTAGTTAAATAAAGGAGGGTGAATGCAGATGCCAACTCCCATGCTTCAGCCTATTTATTTGCAGTTTGCTGCAACAGTTGGGCTAAAGTTGATTGTTTATTTCTAATAGCATACCTGATAATATGGACCATGCATAGGCTAGATACTGTACATGGCACAATATGTTAAAATCCTATAAAACTGGTGTTAGCTGCACTATTTACTGCATTGTTAAGGGACTGTTGTAAAATGCAGTAAACTTGAAAGGTTCACAGGAATGAAATGATATCTCAAGTTTCGTAGTGGACACACACACTCACACTGAATTTGTTTAGGCAGTTTTTAATACATAGCTAGTATATTTATTATTGTTGTAGCTATTAGCTAGAATATGAAGAGTATCCTTCCCTCCTATCATAGATGAAGCAATATGAACTGAGTGATGAGAGATGTTCTGTTTGTAGGAAAACAGTGCCCTCTAGTGGAGAGATAGGAGAAGGGTGCTGAAAGTTGCGGTACAACAGCTTTTCAGCTGACTCATCCAAAGCTATTGGAATGTCTTGTTCATCTACCTCCACCCACACACAGGAACACACACACACTGGCCTAACCCGGTCTTGACCAACAAGCTGCCATGATTACCATAGATATCATACCAGACACATCACTTGTAATGTCCTGCTGTTTATGGAAAGTGGCTTATAAAATAATTATGTAGCTAAGTTGTGAAGAATCAAAATCAAATCAAATTGTATGTGTCACATGCGCCGAATACAACAGGTAATGCTTACTTACTTACAACCGTGAAATGCTTACTTACAAGCCCTTAACCAACAATGCAGTTAAGAAAAGAAAAAAAAAGTAAGAAATAAAAGCAACAAATAATTAAAGAGCAGTAGTAAAATAACAATAGCGAGGCTATATACAGGGGGTACCGGCACAGAGTCAATGTGCGGGGGCACCAGTTAGTCAAGGTAATTGCGGTAATATGTACATGTAGGTAGAGTTATTAAAGTGACTATGCATAGATAATAACAGAGAGTAGCAACAGCGTGGAAGAGAGGGGGTTAACGCAAATAGTCTGTGTAGCCATTTGATTAAAAGTTCCTCAAACTTTGTCTTGTAAACATAGCTGAGCTGCTAAATGTTTTAATTAATTCACTTAACACTCAGTCCATGTTGTTACACAAACTGGGGTTCCCTTTACTTGAGGACAGGTCCCCTAGATTCACACCTGTCTGCCTCCAGCCTTGAAGGTGTTTGATCAGTAATGAGCTCAGCCCTGGGTCGTGTTCATTACACACCAAACAAAAGAAAACGGATTGAAACAGGGAGTGCCGAGAAAAAGCTGGGGAGTTGGTTTCCTGGGGCCCAGAGTTTTTCCAGTTCTGGTAGACTAACCTAACCAGGTAAAACTTGGGACCCTAGTGGTAGGGTATGACATAGTAATAACTCAGGTGTAAAATAGTTTTATATGAGCTATGATGGGACCAGAGTTGTTCGCATCATGGTTAAAAGAAAACTAGACAACAACTGCGATTGGACAATAGAACTAACAGGGCAGAGCTGGCTTTATGCAGGGTTGCATCATGTAGGTCTTTGCATCTGTAATTAAAAAGTTACTCACATTGTATGTCATCACTGTGTTGATTTATTAATTGATAAGGGACCACCCAAAGTTTGAATCTAAACTTTTTTTCTCTTAACACAAATAAATAGGCCTATTTTAGGCTATAAATACATGAAGTTACCGCTTCCTTTCCCCTGGCCAGAGGGGGTCAGAGGTCACAGGCTTCTCTAGGCTACCTGCATCTGTGGTTGTTATCAGTAGGCTACAGTAGATCAGACAGAAGCACGAGTTGACAAATCATGAGGCAAATCAGTCTAAACAACAGTACTTAGTCCCTCTTTTCAACACTTTTTTGTTAATATGCCAGCTCACTACACATTTGCCAGCGGCCCTGCTGTGCTGATCTTTGCAATGTGGGTAGATGGAAACCGCCACATTATGCTACAAATTAAGTAACATATCCTATATGTTTGTTCTATTTTCTCTAAATGTCGAGTTAGTATCTCACAATTTTGAGTTAGTATCTTGAAACGTTGACTTACGTAATTCAATTTTTTTTGTTAGCATCTCCAAATGTTGACTTACTATTTCGAAATGTTGACTTAGTGTCTTTACATTTTGACATAGCATTAAAAAAAATTAGATAGTACCTAAAAAAAATGTAGATAGTAGCTCTAAATGTTTCGATAGTATTAACATTTCAAAATGTTTTTGGTGGCGGGAATGGGCTTCCATAAATTTTGAATGGCTATAAATTCTAGTGGAAACCTAAAAGCATAGCTTTTTACTTCTCACACAAGCTTAAGTTGCTAAGAATTTTCGTGGCGTTCCTTTATGTCATTTCTATGACAGATGTGTCTGTGGTCCACTGAAATCTTCAGCACAAACCTGAAGCCACGACCCAGAGCCATACTAGCCAATCACTGCTTGAAATAGAGGCGGAGTAGAAACGACAACACGGTAGTATGACTTTTATATAGGCGGACGTCGGCAACGTCCAAACTAGTTGAAGAATATTTTCAGACCGGAGTAGTCGGTTTGAGAAACAGCTATTAAGTAATAACAAAATTTATGAATTTACTAACGGACATTTATTCGCATCGCCAAGTAATTTATTAATCGACATACTAAAGTTGTAATCTACCTGAGGTTTTAGCGTGGTAAATGGAGGAGAAGAAGAAAGACGGAGACCCGGAGATTCAGGAACACGGACCCGAACATTGGTTCTCAAAATGGGAGCGGCAGTGTTTGGCCGAAGCGGAGCAAAGGGAGTCAAACGAGGAGGAGGCCGATAACGACCAGGATAAATTATGGCATCTCTTCCAGAATTCCGCCACTGCTGTGGCTCAGCTCTACAAAGGTCCGAGACAAGACCAGAACTAGCTAACTAACTTACGTTAGTCGGCTGCCACTCCTGTGCCTTGTTACTGAGCTTGCTATGCTACTCAGTCACTGTTAGTGGCGGTGGGAACTAGCTAATGTTAGCTACCTAGCTAGTAGCCAACTAGCTAGTTTACCAGCTCAGCTGATCAGCTGGTTAGCTAGCTACTGTACTGTAGCAACTGTCTGCCGTCTTAAGTCAAGACATCCCGTAATTATAGTTTGCTCGTTTTTTTGTGTTAGTAAAACAGAACACCCAAATGTATCTTTATGAAACTAAACAATTCCTTAAACGTTAGTAGTTTGATCTGGCTGTTGTTCGCCAACGTTATCGTCTAATAGCTAGTTAACGATAACTGCCAAGCAACATGACCAGCCAACACACTTTTGGTAGATAAGTTAGTTGAATAGCTATCTAATCCAGTCTTTAAACTAATATGGTTTATACTGTTACTGAGTTAACCATCTGGTTAGAGAAACTGCGAGTCCGACAATGTCAGTGAACAAGTAGCTAACGTTAAACGCTGAGTGCATGTATTAGAGAAACAAAATGGCGATGGAAACAACACTCATCGCTACGCGACATTCCCTTGTGACAGATTGCATCTTTCACTGTTGCCTTTTTGTTAGATGTGTGGGGCTAATATTACTTACCATAGATATACATGTAAGTTATATTATCCGTTTTGGTTTAAGTCTACAATCAACGAATAACCCGAGTTTTATCAATGCATACTGAAAATTAAACAAAATGGCGAAGATTTACTATTGGCTTTGGGGTTATTGAGAATTCTTATCTGCTACTGTAATACTTCTCATAGATATACTGAACTATCGTAACCATAAATTCTTTAGTTACTAAGGTATTTATAATTTACGACTGCAACTTTCCTGCTGAAAGGGCAACTTTAGTTGGTGCGTTATGCACTCGTGCTCATAAACTGTCGAGTTGGCCATCTAGTGCTGGCTGACAGTTATTTTTATTCCAAAGGCCGCCTGCAACTCTAGATGCAAGACAAAATGGCGAATAAAAACTGTCTCCTGTAATCAAGACGCTTTCAGTCTCATGTGTTGCCTTGTATCATGTACTACTAAAGTGGGATTACTGTACAATAATTGGGGCCTAACTTGCTATTTATGTAAACTGTTGTCAACCAGGCTATCTATCTTAGTAGGAAAATCCAACAAACCTATAATGTTTTTGTTGGTGTGTTGTCTCCACAGACCGAGTATGTCACCAACAGGGGGGGCTTTCTTTGTGGGTGCCGTTTCAGAACGCTGCCACAGCCGTGACCAACCTGTACAAAGGTAGGTGTCAGGGACACTCAAGTGTTTTCAGTTTCTTGTCTTCTAACTTGCTTTCACGACAGTATAGGATCATCATAACAGTCCATAGGCTTTTCATTATTGTTCTGCTGTAGTCTAAGCATGTATTGATTTGCACAGTAGTTGTCACGATACTTGGCCTACCACAGGGGTAGGTTACTTCAGAAGACTCAGTAAAGGGTAGTCGGGACAGAGCTAAATGTACAGTAGCCAAAAAAAAGGTTTAGGACCAAAGGCTCATCATAAAAGTCCATAGGTGGCAGGGTAGCCTAGTGGTTAGAGCGTTGGGCTAGTAACCGAAAGGTTGCAAGTTCGAATCCCCGAGCTGACAAGGTACAAATCTGTCGTTCTGCCCCTGAACAAGGCAGGTAACCCACTGTTCCGAGAACGGCATTGAAAATAAGAATTTGTTCTTAACCGACTTGCCTAGTTAAATAAAGTTTTTTTATTTTTATTTTTTATCCTTTGTCATTCTGGTGTGAACAGGACATGTATTGATTAGTAGATAGATAGAAACTTGTAAACAAGCCTCTTCTAGTCACCTGAATATTGACCAGCTCGCCATTTATAGCCGTCCTCTCAAGTTCTGGTCCTGGAGAGCAGCCTGACTCTCAAACTCTAGTCGGCATTCAGTTAGTTATTAGTTCTCCCTACAGTTTTCAGCCACCACCTTCGCCAACGACTGGTTCATGTGAACTACAATCTCGACACTGTATTGTTAAGGTTTAGAAAAGTCAATAATCATCGCTTGGATACGGCTGTCAACATATGGCCCTTATCTTTCATCAGTGGGAGAGGAAAAAAATGATACACTTACTGTAGCAGTTAGAGATCCACACAGCTATGGGTGCCTCATCAAATGAAACTACACTTGTGCTGCGCTTCCCGTGTTATGCTTACACAGGTGTTCGGAGCACATAGCTAATTAGCACAGGTGATGGCCTCTGTAACATGGAGATATGGCACTGTGGGAACCCTAACCCTATAAAGGTGTGTATCAATTTTACCTTTTTTGTTTTTTGAAAATGATTTCTTGCTGATATGAAAGATATATATATAGTTTTGGAAGCATACAGACCTTACCTCAAGTGATGCATTTTAATGTTCAGACCGAGCGCTGAGGCTCTTATCAAAACTCCCCCGTACAGAAGACGCCTTGGTCCAATAACTAATGTGTATTGGAACAGAGTCATGTTCAACGGCTAGTTCCAGTCCAGCACTAACACATCTGATTCAGCTGATCATCAAGAGTCCCTGTGGATAGTTGAATCATGTGTTAGTGCTGGACTAGGACAAAAGCCTCCATACCCTGTGGCTCTCCAGGATCATGATTCCAGCATCTGTGCTGTCTGACTGGCGACCTCTGGAAGGGGGGGGGGCTGCCTGCCTATAGTTCTATAGTGAACCGTCAACTGTTAGTCACACGTTTCACTCAGGCTACACAAAGGAACCTTCAACCAAGTCTCATCACACATTCTCTCTTTCTCACACTCACACTTTCTCTCACACGTTCTCACTCAATGTCACACACATTCCTTTCTCTCTTTCTGCCCCCCCACAGAGTCTGTGGAGGCCCACCAGCGTAGCTACGACCTAGGTATACAGATCGGCCACCAGCGTCGCAACAAGGATGTGCTGGCCTGGGTGAAGAAAAGGAGGAGAACCATCCGGCGAGAGGACCTCATCAGCTTCCTGTGTGGCCGGGCCCCACCCCCCCGGAGCTCCAGAGCCACCCTCACCCCAGGACACAGACTGACCATGGTCTCCCCTAACCGGCCTCCCCCGGCCCCTGAGACTGACTCCTCTGTGGAGGCTGACCTCCAGCCCTTCAGAGAGGCCATCGCACTGCATGGTAAATACACAGATATACAGTGTTACAGTGCCTTGTTAAAGGTGGGCAAAAATGACTGTATAAAATCAACAATTTGAGTATTGAGCTATATTTTATGGTTAAAAAAAATGGGGAAGTTACACTACCGGTCAAAAGTTTTAGAACGCCTACTCTTTCAAGGGTTTTTCTCTATTTTTACTATTTTCTACATTGTAGAATAATAGTGAAGACATCAAAACTATGAAATAACACATTAAGGAATTAAGTGTTAAACAAATCAAAATATATTTGAGGTTCTTGAAATAGCCACCCTTTGCCTTGATGACAGCTTTACACACTCTTGGCATTCTCTCAACCAGCTTCATGAGGTAGTCACCTGGAATGCATTTCAATTATCAGGTGTGCCTTACAAGTACATTTGTGGAATTTCTTCCCTTAATTCATTTGAGCCAATCATTTGTTTTGTGACAAGGTAGTGGTGGTATACAGAAGATATTTGGTAAAAGACCAAGTCCATATTATGTCAAGAACAGCTCAAATAAGCAAAGAGAAACAACAGTCCATCATTACTTTAAGACATGAAGGTCAGTCAATATGGGAAATGTCAATCACTTTGAAAGTTTCTTCAAGTATATTTGCAAAAACCATCAAGTTCTATGATGAAATTGGCTCTCATGAGGACCGCCACAGGAAAGGAAGACCCAGAGTTACCTCTGCTGCAGAGGATAAGTTCATTAGAGTTACCAGCCTCAGACATTGCAGCCCAAATTAATGCTTCACAGAGTCCAAATAACAGACGCATCTCAACATCAACTGTTCAGAGGAGACTGTGAATCAGCCTCCATTGTCAAATTGCTGCAAAGAAACCACTACTAAAGGGCAGCAATAAGAAGAGACTTGCTTGGGCAAAGAAACACGAGCAATGGACAGTAGACTAGTGGAAATTTGTCCTTTGGTCTGGAGTCCAAATTGGAGATTTTTTTGTTCCAACCGCCATGTCTTTGTGTTTGCTGTGTGGGTGAACGGATGATCTCCGTATGTGTATTTCCAACCGTAAAGCATGGAGATGGTGTGGGGGGTGCTTTGCTGGTGACGTTGTCTGTGATTTTATTTAGAATTCAAGGCACACTTAATCAGCATGGCAACCACAGCATTCTGCAGCGATACGCCATCCCATCTGGTTTGCGCTTAGTAGGACTATCATTTGTTTTTCAACAGGACAATGACCCAACACACCTCCAGGCTGTGTAAGGGCTATTTGACCAAGAAGGAGAGTGATGGAGTGCTGCATCAGATGACCTGCCCTCCACAATCCCCTGACCTCAACCCAATTGAGATGGTTTGGGAGGAGTCGGACCGCAGAGTGAAGGAAAAGCAGCCAACAAATGCTCAGCATGTGTGGGAACTCCTTCAAGACTGTTGGAAAAGCATTCCGGGTGAAGCTGGTTGAGATATTGCCAAGCGTGTGCAAAAGCTGTCATCAAGGCAAAGGGTGGCTATTTGAAAAATCTCAAATATAAAATATATTTTGATTTGTATAAAACTTTTGGTTACTACATGATTCCATGTGTTATTTCATAGTTTTGATGTCTTCACTATTCTACAATGTAGAACATGGTAAAAAAAATAAAGAAAAACCCTTGAAATGAGTAGGTGTTCTAAAACTTTTGACAGGTATTGTGTATCATATTATTCTAATACAATTGAGCCGAGAAAGAGATTTGGTTCAACAAGTAACTGTTTTCTCTCGGGGATCAAAATGGTTGATGCCCCTGTTTTCAATACCTCGTCTTGCAAGGGTAATGACACTGAGCCTTTTTCTGATATGTTTTGTGTTGGAGAAACCGTTGGACCATTCCTCCATACAGAATCTTTCCAGATCCTTGATATCCTTCGTCTGCTATTATGGACTTCCCGCTTCAATTCAAACCACAGGTTTTCAATGGGTTTCATGTCCGGTGACTGAGATGGCCATTACAAAATGTTGATGCTGTGGCCAATCAACGATTTCTTTGTGGATTTTGACATGTGCTTGGTCTGAAACTTGGCTCCAAGTCAAATACAATTTAATGGTCAACAACCGGTGTAGACTAACAGTGAAATGTTGACTTACGAGCCCTTCCCCAACAATGCAGAGAAAGAAAATGGAGAAATAATAGAGAAATAAAATGCGTAATAATAAATACACCTGATGTTTTTTTTTGTCATTTAGCAGATTTTCTTATCCACAGTGACTTCCATTTGAAACTATTTGGTACTGATCCCTGCGGGAATCGAACCCACATCCCTGGCAATGAGTAACGATAAATTGTCTATGTATACTGGGCACCAGTACAGAGTCGATATGCAGGGGTACGAGGTAATTGAGGTAGAGGTTACATATAATTAGGAATAAAGTGACAGGTAATTAACAGTATCGGCAACGTATGTGATGAGTCAAATAGGGTCAATGCAGATAGTCCGGGTAGCTATTGGTTAACTATTTAGCAGCCTTATGGCCTGGGGATAGAAGCTGTTCAGGGTCCTGATCGTTCTAGACTTGGTGCATCGGTACCGTTTGCTGTGGAGTAGCAGAGAGAACAGTATGGCTTGGGTGGCTGGAGCCTTTAACAATATTTAGGGCCTTCTTCTGACACCGCCTGGTGTAGCAGTCCTGGATGGCAGGGAGCTCGGCTCCAGTGACATACTGGGCTGTACGCGCTACCCTCTGTAGCGCCTTGCAGTCGGATGCCAAGCAGTTGCCATACCAAGTGTTGATGCAGCCAGTCAAGATGCTCTCAATGGTGCAGCTGTAGAAGCGTTTGAGGATCTGAGGGCCCATGCCAAATCTTTTCAGCCTCCTGAGGGGGACCACTGTCCTGTTGTCGGCAAACTTAATGATGGCTTTGGAGTTGTGCCAGGCCACGCAGTCGTGGGTAAACAGGGAGTACCGGAGAGGACTAAGCACGCACTCCTGAGGGGCCCCCATGTTGAGGGTCAGCATGGCAGATGGTGTTGGCTACACTCACCACCTGGGGACGGCCCATCAGGAAGTCCAGGATCCATTTGCTGAAGGAGGTATTTAGTCCCAGGGTCCTTAGCATAGTGATGAGGCGGCGCGATAGTCATTTAGACAGGTTACCTTGGAATTCTTGGGCTCAAGGATTATGTTGGTCTGCTTGAAACATATGTAGGTATTACAGACTGGGTCAGGGAGAGGTTGAAAATGTTAGTGGAGACACTTGCCAGCTGGTCAGTGCATACTCTGAGTCCGGAACAGCTGGTGCTCTCATGCATGGTTCATTGTTGCTTTCCTCGACACAAGCATAGAAGGCATTTAGCTCGTCTGGTAGGCTCGTGTCACTGGGCAGCTCGCTGCACAGTAAATACACAGATATATCTATTTCTAATGGTCAGAGGGGACATAGCACTGCACAGTAAATACAGATACAGTGCCTTCGTAAAGTATTCAGACCCCCTGCTTTTTCCCCCTCCACATTTTGTTACGTTACAGCCTTCTAAAATCTATTAAATAATATGTCCTCATTAATCTACACAATACCCCATAATGATGTCACAATACCCCATAATGACAAAGCAAAAATCTTTTTTTTTTAAAGGCCATTCTACCATACCATATGCAACTCGAAATTGAGCTCAGGTGCATCCTGTTTCCATTGATCATCCGTGAGATGTTTCTACAACTTGATTGGAGTCCACCTGTGGTAAATTCAATTGATTGGACATGATTTGGAAAGGCACACACCTGTCTATATAAGGTCCTACAGTTGATAGTGAATGTCAGAGCAAAAACCAAGCCATGGAATTAACCTTAGAGCTCCAAGACAGGATTGTGTCAAGGCACAGATCTGGTTAAGGGTACCAAAAAAATGTCTGCAGCATTGAAGGTCCCCAAGAACACAGTGGGCTCTTAACTTATTCAATTTTGGAAACACCAAGACTCTCTTCCTAGAGCTGGCCGCCCGGCCAAACTGCGCATTCGGAGGAGAAGGGCCTTGGTCTGGGAGGTAACCGAGAATCTGCTGGTCAGTCTGTCAGAGTTCCTCTGTGAAGATGGGAGAACCTTCCAGAAGGACAACTATCTCTGCAGCACTCCTCCAATTAGGCCTTTATGGTCGAGTGGTCAGACAGAAGCCACTCCTCAGTAAAACTGCTTGGAGTTTGCCAAAAAGGTACCTAAAGACTCTGACCATGAGAAACAAGATTCTGTGGTCTGCTAAAACCCAGATTGAAATCTTTGGCCTGAATGACAAGTGTCCCGTCTGGGGGGGAAAACCTGGCACCATCCCCACAGTGAAGCGTGGTGGCAGCATCATGCTGGGGGGGATGTTTTTCATTGGCAGGGACTGGGAGACTAGTCAGGATCGAGGGAAAGATGAACAAAGCAAAGTTCAGAGATCTTTAATGAAAACTTGCTCCAGAGCGCTCAGGACTTCCGACTGGGGCGAAGGTTCACCTTCCAACAGGACAACAACCGTAAGCACACAGCCAACGCAGGAGTGGCTTTGGGAAAAGTGTCAGTGTCCTTGAGTGGCCCAGCCAGAGCCTGGACTTGAACCCAATCGAACATCTCTGGAGGATCAGCGTTGGTCATTCAGAGGCAGAGTCCTAAACTGCACCCTATTCCCTACATCAGGGAGGGGCAACTTCGATGGGGTGGGGGCCAAAACGAATCTGAACTAGTCACGAGAGCAAAACATTTGTGTGCCCCGCTCTTGACAGCAGACAATGTTTAAATTTTAGAGTTAATTTTGTGCAATTCTAGACTTTACCATGAGGTGTAGAGAAAATGTTGCTGTTTTTATATCACGTTTACTGTCATTCTACACATTTTGCCATGTGGTTTTCATTATATGAGTAATTCAACCAAGTTTAGGTAGCAGGCCACAAAACTAGCTTTGCAATCCCAAAATATGTTTTGTTGACATCGGCTATTACTATCAGTGCATAAGGAGAGAGACGGCTGAGGCTCAATCACATTTTGAAATCGCACCTTGTGTATTCTACTATTCTAAGTTGAGACCACGACTGAGTTCCAAAAGTAACTTTTTTAAATTTAAATAAATAACACTTTTGATCCGAGGACCTCATGTGGCCCGCGGGCCGCCAGTTCCCCATCCCTGCCCTTCATAGCTCACTACCTTGTTGACCAGAGCCCTATGGACCCTGCTCCAAAGTGGTGCTTCTATAGGGAATATGATGCCATTTGGGGATGTACCATTGTGCCCCAGGGCCTGAATGCATCCTAGACAGACTTCCTTGGTATTTCATGTCTTCACTGAGTCAGGGTTCGATGACTGAGTTTCACCTTGTGGTGTTTTTCTTCTCCCCTCCCTACCTTATTCCCCCCCTCCAATCTGTCCTCTCTCCAGGTCTAAGTGGGGCTATGGCCAGCATCAGTGTTCGTTCCGGTACCCCAGGCTCTCCCACCCACGTGGGGGGTGCTGCTGGCGGTGGGGGTGGGTCGACTCCGGTGGGGCGTCGGCGTAACGGTCTCCATGATGTGGACCTGAACACTTTCATCTCTGAGGAGATGGCCCTGCACCTGGACGCTAACCCCAGGAAACGCAGCTCCGCCCAGTGCAACGACGTCATAACAGACTCCCCCACCCATAAACGCAACCGGATGATCTGATTGGGCTGGCACCCCAGGGAGGGTTAAGAGACCTTTGTGGGAGGGGGGGGGGGGGAGTTCTTCAAACAGACAGACTGAAGGCTGTATGGCTGTGGAGTGAACCGGCGTTGAGGAGTAAGGAGGCCTTCCATTTAGTTGAGTGGGTGGTGTCCTCCTGTCCTTGTCTCCTTTCCTAGTTGAGAGCACTTGTCTAAACTGAAAGCATGCTTGTTGGAAACCTGTCATCAATCCTTCCTAAACCCGTTAGGCTGCATCTACACAGGTAGCCTAATTCAGATCTTTTTCCACTAATTGGGCCTTTTGACCAATCAGATCAGTTCTTTTCCCAATAATTGGGCAACAGAACAGAATTGGGCTGTCTTTGTAAATGCAGCCTTAGTGCTTGTGACTGTGAGGAACGGAAGCGAGGACAGAAAGGCATCAAGGAGGTTGTGATGCAGCCCCCTTTGAGGAGAAATGCACTGTGCTGATTTGAAATAAAAAGCAGCCACTTGATCCTCTACACTTGTCGCCCCCACCTCTCTCTCCTCCCCCCCATCCTCACCCCTCCTCCCTTCCTAAGGAAACGAGGGCCGTGGAAAACGTGTTACTCAGTGAACTAGATAATGATTGATGCCAGAAGTGGTTCTGTTGGAGAGATGCCTTCTTTGCTAGAACTTATTGCTTTGTGTTAGTCATCCTGCTCAGTGGACATTGATGCAGTCTGTGATGATGAAGAGGAGGACATCCCTCACTTGAGATTTCCTGACTGTGTCCCAAATGGCACCCTAGTCCCTACACGGCACCCTAGTCTCTACAACATAGCCCCTACATCCTAGTCTCTACACAGCACCCTAGCCACTACACCCTAGTCTCTACATCCTAGTCTCTACACAGCACCCTAGTCCCTACAACATAGCCCCTACACCCTAGCCCCTACACCATAGCCCCCACATCCTAGTCTCTACACAGCACCCTAGTCCCTACAACATAGCCCCTACACCCTAGTCCCTACACAGCACCCTAGTCCCTACACGGCACCCTACTATATTACAGCATAGGGCCCTTTTCTAAAGTGTTGCACTATACAGGGTGTTTGGGAGCAGCCCTGCTGTCTCCTGTGTCTAGTTTGATGGCTGTGGGGTCTGAGGGCTGTTGATGTTTGATTGTATCGGCTTCCTTTCTGTCTGACAACTGTGCTTCAGCAGCCATGTTAGTGACCCTGCAGGGTCAGCGTCCCAAAATACCACCCTCTTCCCTAGATAAAGGGAACTACTTTTTGCCTATAGGTCACTCTGGTCAAAGTAGTACACTATGTAGGGAATAGGGTGCTATTTGCTGCACTAACCCCAGTGTTCAGGTTCATATACCTCTGCTGCAGTTGGTTGATTTATACACCGCCTTGCTTTTTCTGTTGAGGGGTATTTGACAGTTGAGGAATGATCCGTGTTACTTAATGCTGGGATGCTATCTGACTGTTGCCAGACTGACCCTCCAGTCAGTGATGTAGTGTGGAGACGGATAGGAAGGTAAAAACTATGAGCACCGTTCACAGTGACTAAATGTAATGCTCCCTAAACTTTCAATGCATTTTTTTAAATGTAAAAGATGGGACAGGTAAACGCTCCCGCAAAATAACCTGTGTTTCTACTCCACTACACCTCTGCCCCCCTTTTTCTTCTGAGTATGTTGATGTTTTCTGAGTATTCTGTTCAGTGTGGTTGTGTGTTCACCATATTACCTGAGTTGGAATAATGATTTTTGCACTTAAGCCTCTTTTTCACATCTAAAGTCATGCAAGTTGATCTTCCACCGGAACCAACCAGGCAGTCCATCCTCCACCTTGAGGTATTCAGTCAGACACCACCTTCACCTCCCCACCCTCTGGAACTGGGGGGGGCTTAACCTGCCACTAAACGGAAGAGAAACAAACTGAAATGTTTTGCTACTCTGTGCTGTAATGAACATGCCCCAAACCAGAAGAGAAAGACTGAAATGTTTTGCTACGTTGTGCTGTAATGAACATACCCCAAACCAGAAGAGACAAACTGAAATGTTTTGCTACGTTGTGCTGTAATGAACATGCCCCAAACCAGAAGAGACAAACTGAAATGTTTTGCTATGTTGTGCTGTAATGAACATGTCCCAAACCAGAAGAGAAACTCCTGTTTAGTTTTTTTCCCGTTGCAAAACGTTTTGCTCTGCTGTGCCATACTGAACACCACCCCAGATTAAGAGATGTGGTTGGAGCTAAAGTGGAGGCCCCAGAAACAAACTGACAGAATTGTTATTTTAGTGAGCGAGGGGGTCTACATCCCGATGTCCACACTACTGTTTAGTATGCCGTATGAATGGCCAATCCAGTGCATCGCTCCATACTAAGTGATATTGTGACGTAGTCTGTCTTCTAATGGGTGTTCATTATTGACTTGTGTTGATGTGAAAAGATGCAGTTGCCTGACTATTAAAGCTGAAAGGGATAGTTTACCTGAATTATTAGAAAATGACGTTGGTTTTCTTACCCTGTATGGACATGGAATACAGTGATCCATGCTTTGGTTTTTGTTTACAAAACTTAATTGGTGCTGTACCCGTTTCCAGTTGATAAACAGGGAGGGTTTGGGTTGTGGAGGTAAATAAACCGGGAGGGTTTGGGTTGTGGGGGTAAATAAATCTCCCGCTGCCCTTTAAATACGTCACTTGTTGTTTCAAGCCACACCCGCCGAACACCAAGCCACACCGCGGGACACCCGCCGAACGCCAAGCCACACCCCGGGACACCCGCCGAACGCCAAGCCACACCCCGACACACCCACCGAACGCCAAGCCACACCCCGGGACACCCGCCGAACGCAGTAAACATATCTGTCTGTTAAAGAACGTTTTGGAAAAACGTGTCGTACAGTACAAACCGTTCCACAACTTAGAAAACGTTCAAGCGAACTGAACGCACCCCTGGCTGTGGTCTCCAAATGCTAACTTTGTAGCATTATTGTCCAAACCCAATGCAACCAAGTCATTATCCCTGATATCCCTCACATTTCATGTCAGACTGATTTTGTAATTTGTGTGAACTATCCCTTATGTGACACAGATTGAGGTTGTTCCTAAGCTCTGATCTAGGATCAGCTAACATGAACCCGTTTTAACCCTGATACAGAGCTCTACAGTGCCACCATTTTACTCTCATACGCACCTAAATATGTTGCTGTGACACCATTTTACTCTCATACGCACCTAAATATGTTGCTGTGCCACCTGGACTTGTGTATTTAGGAGCACCAGTGAGCCTAGAACAATTAAGGATTCTAGCTTCATGACCTACAATAATGTAGATTGTGCTCCTACATTTCTATGTGTTCGCCTCTACATTTTTCAACTTGTAAATTAAAAAATCAATACATTTAAAGTCAGCATAGAGCCCTGGCTTAACCAATAGGAGGTCAGAAAGCAGGACCCGTATTCACAAAGCTGATCCCAGTAGGAGTGCTGATCTAGGATCAGTTTGACATTTCAGATCATAATGAGTACCATTGTAAAGACAGACAGGGGGGAGGAGTCATACTCTGAGACACGTTGTGAATATGGGACCTGATCAGAGATCAGTTCTTAGGGCCACTTCGTCCTATCCTGGTTGCTTATTCAAACCAAGAGGGAGCACAGTTACCTGATCAGAGATCAGTTCTTAGGGCCAAATGGGTACCCTATTCTCTACATGGTGCAGTATTTCTGACCAGGGCACATGGGGAGATGTAGAACATTTAGGACGTAGGTACGGGGTGGCTGCGCCCCAATAATAGCTCCTTTCTCTTGAAGTGTACACTCGTTCACTACTTCGCACAAATCTAAAAGCATTGTATTGGTGAAGACGTAGGCGGAGTTTCCCACCATGTTTCTGTTTCCAGTCATTTCCTTTCAAACCAGTGACAGGAAGTGAACAAGTGCACACTGGGAGGAAGGATAAATTGGACATAGACATGGGAAGAATTTCAATTGCGTTTCCTTCATTCTTCGTATTCTCTCTCCTCGTCTCCTTCTCAAACCCCGTTGGATGAGGAATCAAGGAAATGCAATTGAGAATGTCCTTCTGGACAGCTCTGTACGTTCCATGTCCTTCTGGAGGCTCTGTACGTTCCATGTCCTTCTGGACGGCTCTGTACGTTCCATGTCCTTCTGGAGGCTCTGTACGTTCCATGTCCTTCTGGAGGCTCTGTACGTTCCATGTCCTTCTGGAGGCTCTGTACGTTCCATGTTCTTCTGGAGGCTCTGTACGTTCCATGTCCTTCTGGAGGCTCTGTACGTTCCATGTCCTTCTGGAGGCTCTGTACGTTCCATGTCCTTCTGGACGGCTCTGTACGTTCCATGTCCTTCTGGAGGCTCTGTACGTTCCATGTCCTTCTGGACGGCTCTGTACGTTCCATGTCCTTCTGGACGGCTCTGTACGTTCCATGTCCTTCTGGAGGCTCTGTACGTTCCATGTCCTTCTGGACGGCTCTGTACGTTCCATTTCCTTCTGGACGGCTCTGTACGTTCCATTTCCTTCTGGACGGCTCTGTACGTTCCATGTCCTTCTGGAGGCTCTGTACGTTCCATGTCCTTCTGGAGGCTCTGTACGTTCCATGTCCTTCTGGAGGCTCTGTACGTTCCATGTCCTTCTGGAGGCTCTGTACGTTCCATGTCCTTCTGGACGGCTCTGTACGTTCCATGTCCTTCTGGAGGCTCTGTACGTTCCATGTCCTTCTGGAGGCTCTGTACGTTCCATGTCCTTCTGGACGGCTCTGTACGTTCCATGTCCTTCTGGACGGCTCTGTACGTTCCATGTCCTTCTGGACGGCTCTGTACGTTCCATGTCCTTCTGGACGGCTCTGTACGTTCCATGTCCTTCTGGAGGCTCTGTACGTTCCATGTCCTTCTGGAGGCTCTGTACGTTCCATGTCCTTCTGGACGGCTCTGTACGTTCCATGTCCTTCTGGACGGCTCTGTACGTTCCATTTCCTTCTGGACGGCTCTGTACGTTCCATTTCCTTCTGGAGGCTCTGTACGTTCCATGTCCTTCTGGAGGCTCTGTACGTTCCATGTCCTTCTGGAGGCTCTGTACGTTCCATGTCCTTCTGGAGGCTCTGTACGTTCCATGTCCTTCTGGACGGCTCTGTACGTTCCATGTCCTTCTGGACGGCTCTGTACGTTCCATGTCCTTCTGGAGGCTCTGTACGTTCCATGTCCTTCTGGACGGCTCTGTACGTTCCATTTCCTTCTGGACGGCTCTGTACGTTCCATTTCCTTCTGGACGGCTCTGTACGTTCCATTTCTTTCTGCCGTGTTCAGCCCACTGAGTAGATCTCTGACATTTAGAATATAGACAGGTAAGAGTCCAGAACAGATCTTATTCCCAGAGGCACTTCTTGTAGAGTTGAAAGAATATGATAGGTCAACATTTTCAGCATATTGCTTACACCTATCCAATCCCTTCAGCTCTACACAAGTGTTTAGAGGTGTGTTCGGTGACGTGAAACACTAAACCAGGGCTGCCCAACCCTCTTGCTGGAGATCTACTGTCCTGTAGGTTTTCAGTCCAACCCTCTTCCTGGAGATCTACTGTCCTGTAGGTTTTCAGTCCAACCCTCTTCCTGGAGATCTACTGTCCTGTAGGTTTTCAGTCCAACCCTCTTCCTGGAGATCTACTGCCCTGTGGGTTTTCAGTCCAACCCTCTTCCTGGAGATCTACTGTCCTGTAGGTTTTCAGTCCAACCCTCTTCCTGGAGATCTACTGTCCTGTAGGTTTTCAGTCCAACCCTCTTCCTGGAGATCTACTGCCCTGTGGGTTTTCAGTCCAACCCTCTTCCTGGAGATCTACTGTCCTGTAGGTTTTCAGTCCAACCCTCTTCCTGGAGATCTACTGCCCTGTGGGTTTTCAGTCCAACCCTCTTCCTGGAGATCTACTGTCCTGTCAATCAACCAGTGAACGGCCTCCATCCTTGCACCCACATGGCACCCTGTTCCCTGTGTAGTGCATTATGTAGGGGTTAGGGGGACATTATGTAGGGGTTAGGGTGACATTATGTAGGGGTTAGGGGGACATTATGTAGGGGTTAGGGGGACATTATGTAGGGGTTAGGGGGACATTATGTAGGGGTTAGGGGGACATTATGTAGGGGTTAGGGTGACATTATGTAGGGGTTAGGGTGACATTATGTAGGGGTTAGGGGGACATTATGTAGGGGTTAGGGTGACATTATGTAGGGGTTAGGGTGACATTATGTAGGGGTTAGGGGGACATTATGTAGGGGTTAGGGGGACATTATGTAGGGGTTAGGGGGACATTATGTAGGGGTTAGGGTGACATTATGTAGGGGTTAGGGTGACATTATGTAGGGGTTAGGGGGACATTATGTAGGGGTTAGGGTGACATTATGTAGGGGTTAGGGTGACATTATGTAGGGGTTAGGGTGACATTATGTAGGGGTTAGGGTGACATTATGTAGGGGTTAGGGTGACATTATGTAGGGGTTAGGGTGACATTATGTAGGGGTTAGGGTGACATTATGTAGGGGTTAGGGTGATATTATGTAGGGAATAGGGTGACATTATGTAGGGAATAGGGTGACATTATGTAGGGGTTAGTTCCAACCCTAATGAATTCCCTACATAGTGCCCTAGTTCCAACCCTAATGAATTCCCTACATAGTGCCCTAGTTCCAACCCTAATGAATTCCCTACATAGTGCCCTAGTTCCAACCCTAATGAATTCCCTACATAGTGCCCTAGTTCCAACCCTAATGAATTCCCTACATAGTGCCTTAGTTCCAACCCTAATGAATTCCCTACATAGTGCCCTAGTTCCAACCCTAATGAATTCCCTACATAGTGCCCTAGTTCCAACCCTAATGAATTCCCTACATAGTGCCTTAGTTCCAACCCTAATTAATTCCCTACATAGTGCCTTAGTTCCAACCCTAATGAATTCCCTACACAGTGCCCTAGTTCCAACCCTAATGAATTCCCTACCTAGTGCCTTAGTTCCAACTCTAATGAATTCCCTACCTAGTGCCCTAGTTCCAACCCTAATGAATTCCCTACACAGTGCCCTAGTTCCAACCCTAATGAATTCCCTACACAGTGCCCTAGTTCCAACCCTAATGAATTCCCTACCTAGTGCCCTAGTTCCAACCCAAATTAATTCCCTACATAGTGCCTTCGTTCCAACCCTAATGAATTCCCTACATAGTGCCCTAGTACCAACCCTAATGAATTCCCTACACAGTGCCCTAGTTCCAACCCAAATGAATTCCCTACATAGTGCCTTCGTTCCAACCCTAATGAATTCCCTACCTAGTGCCCTAGATCCAACCCTAATGAATTCCCTACATAGTGCCCTAGTTCCAACCCTAATGAATTCCCTACCTAGTGCCCTAGTTCCAACCCTAATGAATTCCCTACATAGTGCCCTAGTTCCAACCCTAATGAATTCCCTACATAGTGCCCTAGTTCCAACCCAAATACCACCCTAATGAATTCCCTACATAGTGCCCTAGTACCAACCCTAATGAATTCCCTACACAGTGCCTTAGTTCCAACCCTAATGAATTCCCTACATAGTGCCTTAGTTCCAACCCTAATGAATTCCCTACCTAGTGCCCTAGTTCCAACCCTAATGAATTCCCTACACAGTGCCCTAGTTCCAACCCTAATGAATTCCCTACATAGTGCCCTAGTTCCAACCCTAATGAATTCCCTACATAGTGCACTAGTTCCAACCCTAATGAATTCCCTACATAGTGCCTTCGTTCCAACCCTAATGAATTCCCTACATAGTGCCTTAGTTCCAACCCCAATGAATTCCCTACCTAGTGCCTTAGTTCCAACCCTAATTAATTCCCTACATAGTGCCTTAGTTCCAACCCTAATGAATTCCCTACATAGTGCCTTCGTTCCAACCCTAATGAATTCCCTGCATAGTGCCCTAGTTCCAACCCTAATGAATTCCCTACATAGTGCCTTAGTTCCAACCCCAATGAATTCCCTACATAGTGCCCTAGTTCCAAACCTAATGAATTCCCTACATAGTGCCTTAGTTCCAACCCTAATGAATTCCCTACATAGTGCCCTAGTTCCAACCCTAATGAATTCCCTACATAGTGCCTTAGTTCCAACCCTAATGAATTCCCTACCTTGTGCCCTAGTTCCAACCCTAATGAATTCCCTACACAGTGCCCTAGTTCCAACCCTAATGAATTCCCTACCTAGTGCCCTAGTTCCAACCCTAATGAATTCCCTACCTAGTGACCTAGTTCCAACCCTAATGAATTCCCTACATAGTGCCTTCGTTCCAACCCTAATGAATTCCCTACATAGTGCCTTAGTTCCAACCCTAATGAATTCCCTACCTAGTGCCCTAGTTCCAACCCTAATGAATTCCCTACACAGTGCCCTAGTTCCAACCCTAATGAATTCCCTACATAGTGCCCTAGTTCCAAACCTAATGAATTCCCTACCTAGTGCCCTAGTTCCAACCCTAATGAATTCCCTACCTAGTGCCCTAGTTCCAACCCTAATGAATTCCCTACCTAGTGCCCTAGTTCCAACCCTAATGAATTCCCTACCTTGTGCCCTAGTTCCAACCCTAATGAATTCCCTACACAGTGCCCTAGTTCCAACCCTAATGAATTCCCTACCTATTGCCCTAGTTCCAACCCTAATGAATTCCCTACACAGTGCCCTAGTTCCAACCCTAATGAATTCCCTACATAGTGCACTACCTTTGACCAGGGCATGTAGTTCCACTATGTAAGGAATAGGGTGTCATCTGGGACCAATAGGTTCTGTCCGGTCTGCATTACTGTACTTATCTTGTTGCAACACCACTTCACGCCACCAGATGGCGTCAGAGCAGCAGCCCTGGACCGGGAGGACCTCTTTTACAGAGAAACATGGAGATGGAGGCATCTGATCCATCGGTTGATTGATTGATCGATCAATAGACTGGGAGGCTGCAGAGGAACAGGGATAGAGTCATCTAGGTGTTAATCTGCTAAATTGTAATTATTCGATTTATTGCCTACCTCCTCATGCCTTTTGCACACATTGTATATAGATTCTCTTTTTTTCTACCATGTTATTGACTTGTTTATTGTTTACTCCATGTGTAACTCTGTGTTGTTGTCTGTTCACACTGCTATGCTTTATCTTGGCCAGGTCGCAGTTGCAAATGAGAACTTGTTCTCAACTAGCCTACCTGGTTAAATAAAGGTGAAATAAAAAATAAAAAATAATAAATCTGATCGATTGATTCGGTTTATGGTCCGTTAAGAGGAAGATTCCCTCCACTGCTCACCATAAGCTTTAGCCTTGATCCTGAACTTGGCGTAACAGTTAAGGTGTTGGCTTGACAGTTGTTAAACCTGGGTTCTAGTCTTGGTTGGGGCTACCCACCGAATTCACTACAATATACTTCCATGGTTGGTTTCATTGTATCTCCCCTTTAAAGCTGGAATCTTCCGTGGTTGGTTTCATTGTATCTCCCCTTTAAAGCTGGAATCTTCCGTGGTTGGTTTCATCTCCCCTTTAAAGCTGGAATCTTCCGTGGTTGGTTTCATTGTATCTCCCCTTTAAAGCTGGAATCTTCCGTGGTTGGTTTCATCTCCCCTTTAAAGCTGCAATCTTCCATGGTTGGTTTCATTGTATTTCCCCTTTAAAGCTGGAATCTTCCGTGGTTGGTTTCATTGTATCTCCCCTTTAAAGCTGCAATCTTCCATGGTTGGTTTCATTGTATCTCCCCTTTAAAGCTGGAATCTTCCATGGTTGGTTTCATTGTATCTCCCCTTTAAAGCTGGAATCTTCCATGGTTGGTTTCATCTCCCCTTTAAAGCTGCAATTTTCCATGGTTGGTTTCATTGTATTTCCCCTTTAAAGCTGGAATTTTCCGTGGTTGGTTTCATTGTATCTCCCCTTTAAAGCTGGAATCTTCCATGGTTGGTTTCATCTCCCCTTTAAAGCTGGAATCTTCCGTGGTTGGTTTCATTGTATTTCCCCTTTAAAGCTGGAATCTTCCATGGTTGGTTTCATTGTATCTCCCTTTTAAAGCTGAAATCCTTAATTGAAACAACAACTAAGTGGGCACCCCACCTGTGTTTTGGTAATAAATTGAGGGATGGGCCTGGAGAAATGTAACCACTCTTAATAAATTCAAAGCAAGAGATATGTATGCAAGGACTGACCATCCATGATATCAAAATTATAGTTTTAACTATGATTTTAGGATATATACAGTGTTTGTTTACATTTACTTTGTTTACAAACATTTGAGTATAACAAGCTTATATTTGGGGTTCTGATGAGGTACGAGAATTTAACCAATAGTAAAACATACATTAGTATCTAACTATGTACTCGACTGACCGTAAAACATACAACTTCAAGTCATCAGTCCTTGACCCTCGAAGTAACCTGTAACCAATCCCTGTCAAGCAACCCCCACTTTGTCAATGGGTGAGTTCGTTTTGCATGGCTCGATGCCCCGGTTTGGTAAAGATTTTTAAAGAACAATGGAATGGTTTAAAAAACGAAACTCCGCACCCTGGGCACCGGGCCTTGTTAAACGAGCTTGCCCAGTGTGGTTGATAGTCCGGCAGTCTGATAGGGGGAATCACGTTTTCAACACCCACAATACACATACAGTCACGGCGTTCAGATCCAATCAGATGCCAATACTGATATGTTGGGCCCGCCTCCTTTATAATTTCCTCCTCCAGCGCAGAGCAGCACATCCGCAGTGTGTGCGCCCGGTTTGTGTCAACTTGACGAGTCGAGATGGCAAATGTGTTGAGAAATTCCGCCAAATTCGGGTTTTCAGGTATGTGAACTTACCTGACATTGAGTAAGAACAGCAGGAAGAGTTGAATGGCTATTTCTCATGAGTTTCGATGGCCCAACAAACAATAATATCAGTGGTTAGATTGCATGGCTAAGTAGTTACCTAGCTAGCTAGCCTCCCCTTCACTAGTCACTACTTTCAGAAACTAGAGCAAAGTTCACAGAACGCTTGTGTCTGTCCTTATGTCGCGTAATGTCACATTGTCAGTTTGCGTGGGCTATCTAGGAACTATCAAATAGCTAACTATATCAACTAGCTAATATATCGTAGCGAGTTGTTGTCATATAAGAACATCTCTAAAATAACTAATCACACATATCATACCCCACAAAAAATGCTAACCTACCCTGTTATTGTAATTGTGAGAGCCTGTCTTTGGGGTGTGCAATATGTGTGTCTAACTTTTTCACTTTAATGTAGAAGTGTTCAGAAACAATCAATTTTTATTTACAATAAAAATGACTCCAAAATGGCTCAATACATTATTTACCATTTAATTTCTATTCTATTCTAAAACAGCAAATGCATCCAACCAATTTGTGGTCGCAAGCTTGATGTAGTCATTGCATGCTATGAATATGGGACCAAATACTTAACTTTTTACTTCTTTAATTGACGTAAGTGAATTTGTCCCAATACGTTTGGTCCCCTAAAATGGGAGGACTATGTACACGAAGTGCAGTAATTTCTTAACAGTTCACCCGATATGGATGAAAATACCCTCAAAATTAAAGCCAACAGTCTGACCTTTAACCTCATAGTCCTTGTATCATTTCAAATCCAAAGTGCTGGAGTACAGAGCCAAAACACAAACAACATGTCACTGTCCCAGTACTTTTGGAGCTCACTGTATATATTGAATATGGTTCCATTTCAGGCACAGCCATCGTCTGATAATACAGGGTCACATCGTTTCAGTGACACTGTCAACTATCAGGGGTGGAATCGTTATTCCAAAACCTTTTCCAACGGACACCGTTTACTGCAAATGGAAAGAGTTTTGCCCCCTGAGTTTACTGGACAAACATTGTTCACAAACTTGTGTTTAATTGTCCTTTGCGCTGTTGGCGCAACTTTCCTTTTGTTATAAAGAGAAAAGGTTCCTGACTCCTCTTCCCCTAGAATACACCTGCAGGGCATAAGATTTCTTTGTATTTTATTAGGATCCCCATTAACTGTTGTAAAAGCAGCAGCTACTCTTCCTGGGGTCCACACAGAACATGAAACATAATACAGAATGACATAATACAGAACATCATCAGACAAGAACAGCTCTTGGACAGAACTATAGACATTAAAAAGGCACACGTAGCCACATATCATTGCATACACACAAACTATCTAGGTCCAATAGGGGAGAGGCGTTGTGCCCTGAGGTGTTGCTTTATGTTTTTATAAACCAGGTTTGCTGTTAATTTGAGCAACATGAGATGGAAGGAAGTTCCATGCAATAAGGGCTCTATATAATACTGTGGGCTTTATTGAATTTGTTCTGGATTTGGGGACTGTGAAAAGACCCCTGGTGTTATGTCTGGTGGGTAAGTGTGTGTGTGTGTCAGAGCTGTGTGTAAGTTGACTATGCAAAAATGTGGGATTTTCAACACATTATTTCTTATAACAATAAGTGATGCAGTCAGTCTTTCCTCAACTCTTAGCCAAGAGACTGACATGCATAGTATTAATATCAGCCCTCTGATTACAATGAAGATGGTCTGCAGATTTACAGAAGGTGGCTGTTTTCTGCCTCCTGACTAGTGCTGAGCGATTAGGGCTTTTTGAGCTCAGTTCGGTTTCGATGATAACAAAAAAATAATTGCTAATTTCAGTTTCATTAGTAAAAAAAAAAAAATGTTTTTTATAACATGAAATGCATTGTGGGTTGAATGCTGTAACAACACAGAATGAAGCGATTTAATAACAGTCCCATGATGCTAGTGTCTGCCCATTACTGCTTATCACTTATTAACCATCATTTATTCACATTACTTTAATACAATATTTCAGTTGTTGTGTTTGTTACATTAGTATTTTTTGATGACTTTATCTCATTCCAAGTCATCATCTCATCACTATAGAGCTGCTGCCTCTGCTGCCTGTCAACATCACTATTTTAGTAGTTCTTCAAAGTAAATAAGGCAGACTTTTATGACTGCTGAAAACCAATACCTCGCCAAGCACTGTTTCCCCTCTTGATCACGCATTCTTCTCTTATGTAGCAGGCATAAAAGAAACAGACAGGACAAGTAGCCACGCAATGGATTATGGTCATTGTAGTTAATTAGCACCTTTTTCTGTGGTAAACTATGTAGAACATTGGCATGTTGGAAACTACAAGTCCCTACTACATCGCACAGTTCGGGCATGATTGGATTTATCTCTAGAGAAACTGCAGCGCAATTACACAACGAAAATGGAATTCTAATAATTGAACAGACGTCGGTCAATTTTAGTTTTTTTAAAAGCCGAAATTATTAAGTTCACTTGTTATATTATTATTTTGTTATTGTTTTATTATATTGTTGTTGTTCTTTGGCAGGTGTGTTGTCCATCCACAGTAGACATGGGAGAGAGTGTGTGTCGCCGTGCTTCTCTCTGCAGCAGAGGAACAACTCTACCTCACCTAAGGTCAAGGTGGATCTGGACAGCAGTACAGGTACACCCCTGCACAGCTTCTTTACCTGTTCCAAATGGCACCCTGTCCCCTACATCAGAGTAGACAGCCCTGGTCCTGGAGACCAAAGGTACTGTTTACATCAGGGTAGACAGCCCTGGTCCTGGAGACCACAGGTACTGTTTACATCAGGGTAGACAACCCACAGGTACTGTTTACATCAGGGTAGACAGCCCTGGTCCTGGAGGTATCAGGTACTGTTTACATCAGGGTAGACAGCCCTGGTCCTGGAGGTATCAGGTACTGTTTACATCAGGGTAGACAGCCCTGGTCCTGGAGGTATCAGGTACTGTTTACATCAGGGTAGACAGCTCTGGTCCTGGAGGTATCAGGTACTGTTTACATCAGGGTAGACAGCTCTGGTCCTGGAGGTATCAGGTAGTGTTTACATCAGGGTAGACAGCCCTGGTCCTGGAGGTATCAGGTACTGTTTACATCAGGGTAGACAGCCCTGGTCCTGGAGGTATCAGGTACTGTTTACATCAGGGTAGACAGCTCTGGTCCTGGAGGTATCAGGTACTGTTTACATCAGGGTAGACAGCTCTGGTCCTGGAGGTATCAGGTACTGTTTACATCGGGGTAGACAGCTCTGGTCCTGGAGGTATCAGGTACTGTTTACATCAGGGTAGACAGCCCTGGTCCTGGAGGTATCAGGTACTGTTTACATCAGGGTAGACAGCCCTGGTCCTGGAGGTATCAGGTACTGTTTACATCAGGGTAGACAGTCCTGGTCCTGGAGACCACAGGTACTGTTTACATCAGGGTAGACAGCCCTGGTCCTGGAGACCACAGGTACTGTTTACATCAGGGTAGACAGCTCTGGTCCTGGAGGTATCAGGTACTGTTTACATCAGGGTAGACAGCCCTGGTCCTGGAGGTATCAGGTACTGTTTACATCAGGGTAGACAGCCCTGGTCCTGGAGGTATCAGGTACTGTTTACATCAGGGTAGACAGCCCTGGTCCTGGAGGTATCAGGTACTGTTTACATCAGGGTAGACAGCCCTGGTCCTGGAGGTATCAGGTACTGTTTACATCAGGGTAGACAGCCCTGGTCCTGGAGGTATCAGGTACTGTTTACATCAGGGTAGACAGCCCTGGTCCTGGAGGTATCAGGTACTGTTTACATCAGGGTAGACAGCCCTGGTCCTGGAGGTATCAGGTACTGTTTACATCAGGGTAGACAGCTCTGGTCCTGGAGGTATCAGGTACTGTTTACATCAGGGTAGACAGCCCTGGTCCTGGAGGTATCAGGTACTGTTTACATCAGGGTAGACAGCCCTGGTCCTGGAGGTATCAGGTACTGTTTACATCAGGGTAGACAGCCCTGGTCCTGGAGGTATCAGGTACTGTTTACATCAGGGTAGACAGCCCTGGTCCTGGAGGTATCAGGTACTGTTTACATCAGGGTAGACAGCCCTGGTCCTGGAGGTATCAGGTACTGTTTACATCAGGGTAGACAGCCCTGGTCCTGGAGGTATCAGGTACTGTTTACATCAGGGTAGACAGCCCTGGTCCTGGAGGTATCAGGTACTGTTTACATCAGGGTAGACAGCCCTGGTCCTGGAGGTATCAGGTACTGTTTACACCAGGGTAGACAGCCCTGGTCCTGGAGGTATCAGGTACTGTTTACATCAGGGTAGACAGCCCTGGTCCTGGAGGTATCAGGTACTGTTTACATCAGGGTAGACAGCCCTGGTCCTGGAGGTATCAGGTACTGTTTACATCAGGGTAGACAGCCCTGGTCCTGGAGGTATCAGGTACTGTTTACATCAGGGTAGACAGCTCTGGTCCTGGAGGTATCAGGTACTGTTTACATCAGGGTAGACAGCTCTGGTCCTGGAGGTATCAGGTACTGTTTACATCAGGGTAGACAGCTCTGGTCCTGGAGGTATCAGGTGGTGTTTACATCAGGGTAGACAGCCCTGGTCCTGGAGGTATCAGGTACTGTTTACATCAGGGTAGACAGCCCTGGTCCTGGAGGTATCAGGTACTGTTTACATCAGGGTAGACAGCCCTGGTCCTGGAGGTATCAGGTACTGTTTACATCAGGGTAGACAGCTCTGGTCCTGGAGGTATCAGGTACTGTTTACATCAGGGTAGACAGCTCTGGTCCTGGAGGTATCAGGTACTGTTTACATCAGGGTAGACAGCCCTGGTCCTGGAGGTATCAGGTACTGTTTACATCAGGGTAGACAGCCCTGGTCCTGGAGGTATCAGGTACTGTTTACATCAGGGTAGACAGTCCTGGTCCTGGAGACCACAGGTACTGTTTACATCAGGGTAGACAGCCCTGGTCCTGGAGACCACAGGTACTGTTTACATCAGGGTAGACAGCTCTGGTCCTGGAGGTATCAGGTACTGTTTACATCAGGGTAGACAGCCCTGGTCCTGGAGGTATCAGGTACTGTTTACATCAGGGTAGACAGCCCTGGTCCTGGAGGTATCAGGTACTGTTTACATCAGGGTAGACAGCCCTGGTCCTGGAGGTATCAGGTACTGTTTACATCAGGGTAGACAGCCCTGGTCCTGGAGGTATCAGGTACTGTTTACATCAGGGTAGACAGCCCTGGTCCTGGAGGTATCAGGTACTGTTTACATCAGGGTAGACAGCCCTGGTCCTGGAGGTATCAGGTACTGTTTACATCAGGGTAGACAGCCCTGGTCCTGGAGGTATCAGGTACTGTTTACATCAGGGTAGACAGCCCTGGTCCTGGAGGTATCAGGTACTGTTTACATCAGGGTAGACAGCCCTGGTCCTGGAGGTATCAGGTACTGTTTACATCAGGGTTAGACAGCCCTGGTCCTGGAGGTATCAGGTACTGTTTACATCAGGGTAGACAGCCCTGGTCCTGGAGGTATCAGGTACTGTTTACATCAGGGTAGACAGCCCTGGTCCTGGAGGTATCAGGTAGTGTTTACATCAGGGTAGACAGCCCTGGTCCTGGAGGTATCAGGTAGTGTTTACACCAGGGTAGACAGCCCTGGTCCTGGAGGTATCAGGTACTGTTTACATCAGGGTAGACAGCCCTGGTCCTGGAGGTATCAGGTACTGTTTACATCAGGGTAGACAGCCCTGGTCCTGGAGGTATCAGGTACTGTTTACATCAGGGTAGACAGCTCTGGTCCTGGAGGTATCAGGTACTGTTTACATCAGGGTAGACAGCTCTGGTCCTGGAGGTATCAGGTACTGTTTACATCAGGGTAGACAGCTCTGGTCCTGGAGGTATCAGGTACTGTTTACATCAGGGTAGACAGCTCTGGTCCTGGAGGTATCAGGTACTGTTTACATCAGGGTAGACAGCCCTGGTCCTGGAGGTATCAGGTACTGTTTACATCAGGGTAGACAGCCCTGGTCCTGGAGGTATCAGGTACTGTTTACATCAGGGTAGACAGCTCTGGTCCTGGAGGTATCAGGTACTGTTTACATCAGGGTAGACAGCTCTGGTCCTGGAGGTATCAGGTACTGTTTATATCAGGGTAGACAGCTCTGGTCCTGGAGGTATCAGGTACTGTTTACATCAGGGTAGACAGCCCTGGTCCTGGAGGTATCAGGTACTGTTTACATCAGGGTAGACAGCCCTGGTCCTGGAGGTATCAGGTACTGTTTACATCAGGGTAGACAGTCCTGGTCCTGGAGACCACAGGTACTGTTTGCATCAGGGTAGACAGCCCTGGTCCTGGAGACCACAGGTACTGTTTACATCAGGGTAGACAGCTCTGGTCCTGGAGGTATCAGGTACTGTTTACATCAGGGTAGACAGCCCTGGTCCTGGAGGTATCAGGTACTGTTTACATCAGGGTAGACAGCCCTGGTCCTGGAGGTATCAGGTACTGTTTACATCAGGGTAGACAGCCCTGGTCCTGGAGGTATCAGGTACTGTTTACATCAGGGTAGACAGCCCTGGTCCTGGAGGTATCAGGTACTGTTTACATCAGGGTAGACAGCCCTGGTCCTGGAGGTATCAGGTACTGTTTAAATCAGGGTAGACAGCCCTGGTCCTGGAGGTATCAGGTACTGTTTACATCAGGGTAGACAGCTCTGGTCCTGGAGGTATCAGGTACTGTTTACATCAGGGTAGACAGCCCTGGTCCTGGAGGTATCAGGTACTGTTTACATCAGGGTAGCCAGCTCTGGTCCTGGAGGTATCAGGTACTGTTTACATCAGGGTAGACAGCTCTGGTCCTGGAGGTATCAGGTACTGTTTACATCAGGGTAGACAGCCCTGGTCCTGGAGGTATCAGGTACTGTTTACATCAGGGTAGACAGCCCTGGTCCTGGAGGTATCAGGTACTGTTTACATCAGGGTAGACAGCCCTGGTCCTGGATGTATCAGGTACTGTTTACATCAGGGTAGACAGCCCTGGTCCTGGAGGTATCAGGTACTGTTTACATCAGGGTAGACAGCCCTGGTCCTGGAGGTATCAGGTACTGTTTACATCAGGGTAGGCAACCCTGGTCCTGGAGGTATCAGGTACTGTTTACATCAGGGTAGGCAACCCTGGTCCTGGAGGTATCAGGTACTGTTTACATCAGGGTAGACAGCTCTGGTCCTGGAGGTATCAGGTACTGTTTACATCAGGGTAGACAGCTCTGGTCCTGGAGGTATCAGGTATTGTTTACATCAGGGTAGACAGCTCTGGTCCTGGAGGTATCAGGTACTGTTTACATCAGGGTAGACAGCTCTGGTCCTGGAGACCACAGGTACTGTTTACATCAGGGTAGACAGCCCTGGTCCTGGAGGTATCAGGTAGTGTTTACATCAGGGTAGACAGCCCTGGTCCTGGAGGTATCAGGTACTGTTTACATCAGGGTAGACAGCCCTGGTCCTGGAGGTATCAGGTACTGTTTACATCAGGGTAGACAGCCCTGGTCCTGGAGGTATCAGGTACTGTTTACATCAGGGTAGACAGCCCTGGTCCTGGAGGTATCAGGTACTGTTTACATCAGGGTAGACAGCTCTGGTCCTGGAGGTATCAGGTACTGTTTACATCAGGGTAGACAGCCCTGGTCCTGGAGGTATCAGGTACTGTTTACATCAGGGTAGACAGCTCTGGTCCTGGAGGTATCAGGTACTGTTTACATCAGGGTAGACAGCTCTGGTCCTGGAGGTATCAGGTACTGTTTACATCAGGGTAGACAGCCCTGGTCCTGGAGGTATCAGGTACTGTTTACATCAGGGTAGACAGCCCTGGTCCTGGAGGTATCAGGTACTGTTTACATCAGGGTAGACAGCCCTGGTCCTGGATGTATCAGGTACTGTTTACATCAGGGTAGACAGCCCTGGTCCTGGAGGTATCAGGTACTGTTTACATCAGGGTAGACAGCCCTGGTCCTGGAGGTATTAGGTACTGTTTACATCAGGGTAGGCAACCCTGGTCCTGGAGGTATCAGGTACTGTTTACATCAGGGTAGGCAACCCTGGTCCTGGAGGTATCAGGTACTGTTTACATCAGGGTAGACAGCTCTGGTCCTGGAGGTTTCAGGTACTGTTTACATCAGGGTAGACAGCTCTGGTCCTGGAGGTATCAGGTACTGTTTACATCAGGGTAGACAGCCCTGGTCCTGGAGGTATCAGGTACTGTTTACATCAGGGTAGACAGCCCTGGTCCTGGAGGTATCAGGTACTGTTTACATCAGGGTAGACAGCTCTGGTCCTGGAGGTATCGGGTACTGTTTACATCAGGGTAGACAGCTCTGGTCCTGGAGGTATCAGGTACTGTTTACATCAGGGTAGACAGCTCTGGTCCTGGAGGTATCAGGTACTGTTTACATCAGGGTAGACAGCTCTGGTCCTGGAGGTATCAGGTACTGTTTACATCAGGGTAGACAGCTCTGGTCCTGGAGACCACAGGTACTGTTTACATCAGGGTAGACAGCTCTGGTCCTGGAGACCACAGGTACTGTTTACATCAGGGTAGACAGCCCTGGTCCTGGAGGTATCAGGTACTGTTTACATCAGGGTAGACAGCCCTGGTCCTGGAGGTATCAGGTAGTGTTTACATCAGGGTAGACAGCCCTGGTCCTGGAGGTATCAGGTAGTGTTTACATCAGGGTAGACAGCCCTGGTCCTGGAGGTATCAGGTACTGTTTACATCAGGGTAGACAGCCCTGGTCCTGGAGGTATCAGGTACTGTTTACATCAGGGTAGACAGCCCTGGTCCTGGAGGTATCAGGTACTGTTTACATCAGGGTAGACAGCCCTGGTCCTGGAGGTATCAGGTACTGTTTACATCAGGGTAGACAGCTCTGGTCCTGGACGTATCAGGTACTGTTTACATCAGGGTAGACAGCCCTGGTCCTGGAGGTATCAGGTACTGTTTACATCAGGGTAGACAGCTCTGGTCCTGGAGGTATCAGGTACTGTTTACATCAGGGTAGACAGCTCTGGTCCTGGAGGTATCAGGTACTGTTTACATCAGGGTAGACAGCCCTGGTCCTGGAGGTATCAGGTACTGTTTACATCAGGGTAGACAGCCCTGGTCCTGGAGGTATCAGGTACTGTTTACATCAGGGTAGACAGCCCTGGTCCTGGATGTATCAGGTACTGTTTACATCAGGGTAGACAGCCCTGGTCCTGGAGGTATCAGGGACTGTTTACATCAGGGTAGACAGCCCTGGTCCTGGAGGTATCAGGTACTGTTTACATCAGGGTAGGCAACCCTGGTCCTGGAGGTATCAGGTACTGTTTACATCAGGGTAGGCAACCCTGGTCCTAGAGGTATCAGGTACTGTTTACATCAGGGTAGACAGCTCTGGTCCTGGAGGTATCAGGTACTGTTTACATCAGGGTAGACAGCTCTGGTCCTGGAGACCACAGGTACTGTTTACATCAGGGTAGACAGCCCTGGTCCTGGAGGTATCAGGTAGTGTTTACATCAGGGTAGACAGCCCTGGTCCTGGAGGTATCAGGTACTGTTTACATCAGGGTAGACAGCCCTGGTCCTGGAGGTATCAGGTACTGTTTACATCAGGGTAGACAGCCCTGGTCCTGGAGGTATCAGGTACTGTTTACATCAGGGTAGACAGCCCTGGTCCTGGAGGTATCAGGTACTGTTTACATCAGGGTAGACAGCTCTGGTCCTGGAGGTATCAGGTACTGTTTACATCAGGGTAGACAGCCCTGGTCCTGGAGGTATCAGGTACTGTTTACATCAGGGTAGACAGCTCTGGTCCTGGAGGTATCAGGTACTGTTTACATCAGGGTAGACAGCTCTGGTCCTGGAGGTATCAGGTACTGTTTACATCAGGGTAGACAGCCCTGGTCCTGGAGGTATCAGGTACTGTTTACATCAGGGTAGACAGCCCTGGTCCTGGAGGTATCAGGTACTGTTTACATCAGGGTAGACAGCCCTGGTCCTGGATGTATCAGGTACTGTTTACATCAGGGTAGACAGCCCTGGTCCTGGAGGTATCAGGTACTGTTTACATCAGGGTAGACAGCCCTGGTCCTGGAGGTATTAGGTACTGTTTACATCAGGGTAGGCAACCCTGGTCCTGGAGGTATCAGGTACTGTTTACATCAGGGTAGGCAACCCTGGTCCTGGAGGTATCAGGTACTGTTTACATCAGGGTAGACAGCTCTGGTCCTGGAGGTTTCAGGTACTGTTTACATCAGGGTAGACAGCTCTGGTCCTGGAGGTATCAGGTACTGTTTACATCAGGGTAGACAGCCCTGGTCCTGGAGGTATCAGGTACTGTTTACATCAGGGTAGACAGCCCTGGTCCTGGAGGTATCAGGTACTGTTTACATCAGGGTAGACAGCTCTGGTCCTGGAGGTATCGGGTACTGTTTACATCAGGGTAGACAGCTCTGGTCCTGGAGGTATCAGGTACTGTTTACATCAGGGTAGACAGCTCTGGTCCTGGAGGTATCAGGTACTGTTTACATCAGGGTAGACAGCTCTGGTCCTGGAGGTATCAGGTACTGTTTACATCAGGGTAGACAGCTCTGGTCCTGGAGACCACAGGTACTGTTTACATCAGGGTAGACAGCTCTGGTCCTGGAGACCACAGGTACTGTTTACATCAGGGTAGACAGCCCTGGTCCTGGAGGTATCAGGTACTGTTTACATCAGGGTAGACAGCCCTGGTCCTGGAGGTATCAGGTAGTGTTTACATCAGGGTAGACAGCCCTGGTCCTGGAGGTATCAGGTAGTGTTTACATCAGGGTAGACAGCCCTGGTCCTGGAGGTATCAGGTACTGTTTACATCAGGGTAGACAGCCCTGGTCCTGGAGGTATCAGGTACTGTTTACATCAGGGTAGACAGCCCTGGTCCTGGAGGTATCAGGTACTGTTTACATCAGGGTAGACAGCCCTGGTCCTGGAGGTATCAGGTACTGTTTACATCAGGGTAGACAGCTCTGGTCCTGGACGTATCAGGTACTGTTTACATCAGGGTAGACAGCCCTGGTCCTGGAGGTATCAGGTACTGTTTACATCAGGGTAGACAGCTCTGGTCCTGGAGGTATCAGGTACTGTTTACATCAGGGTAGACAGCTCTGGTCCTGGAGGTATCAGGTACTGTTTACATCAGGGTAGACAGCCCTGGTCCTGGAGGTATCAGGTACTGTTTACATCAGGGTAGACAGCCCTGGTCCTGGAGGTATCAGGTACTGTTTACATCAGGGTAGACAGCCCTGGTCCTGGATGTATCAGGTACTGTTTACATCAGGGTAGACAGCCCTGGTCCTGGAGGTATCAGGGACTGTTTACATCAGGGTAGACAGCCCTGGTCCTGGAGGTATCAGGTACTGTTTACATCAGGGTAGGCAACCCTGGTCCTGGAGGTATCAGGTACTGTTTACATCAGGGTAGGCAACCCTGGTCCTAGAGGTATCAGGTACTGTTTACATCAGGGTAGACAGCTCTGGTCCTGGAGGTATCAGGTACTGTTTACATCAGGGTAGACAGCTCTGGTCCTGGAGGTATCAGGTACTGTTTACATCAGGGTAGACAGCCCTGGTCCTGGAGGTATCAGGTACTGTTTACATCAGGGTAGACGGCCCTGGTCCTGGAGGTATCAGGTACTGTTTACATCAGGGTAGACAGCTCTGGTCCTGGAGGTATCAGGTACTGTTTACATCAGGGTAGCTCTGGTCCTGGAGGTATCAGGTACTGTTTACATCAGGGTAAACAGCTCTGGTCCTGGAGGTATCAGGTACTGTTTACATCAGGGTAGACAGCTCTGGTCCTGGAGACCACAGGTACTGTTTACATCAGGGTAGATAGCTCTGGTCCTGGAGACCACAGGTACTGTTTACATCAGGGTAGACAGCCCTGGTCCTGGAGGTATCAGGTACTGTTTACATCAGGGTAGACAGCTCTGGTCCTGGAGGTATCAGGTACTGTTTACATCAGGGTAGACAGCCCTGGTCCTGGAGGTATCAGGTAGTGTTTACATCAGGGTAGACAGCCCTGGTCCTGGAGGTATCAGGTACTGTTTACATCAGGGTAGACAGCCCTGGTCCTGGAGGTATCAGGTACTGTTTACATCAGGGTAGACAGCCCTGGTTGGAGGTATCAGGTACTGTTTACATCAGGGTAGACAGCCCTGGTCCTGGAGGTATCAGGTACTGTTTACATCAGGGTAGACAGCTCTGGTCCTGGAGGTATCAGGTACTGTTTACATCAGGGTAGACAGCCCTGGTCCTGGAGGTATCAGATACTTCATGGTTTTGATTTAACCCGACCTGGAAGACCAGAGATGTGGAATTTAGGAAATCACTGAACTGTAACTACACCCCAAAAATCTAAATGTCTTAGATTTTCCCCAGACCGCATAAATGGTCTCCTGATGTGGTTTAAGCATTGGTGAGGACTTCCAATTGTGTTGTTTTTCTTCTGTCAAACAAATGTGATTTTGAGAGTGAAAACCTGAAAAACAGAAACCTGGAAAAACAAAATGGAATCAGGCAAAAATTGTAAGCGTGTTTTTTATTTTATTCATAGGGCCCTATTCCCTACATAGTGTACTATTTTAACCACAGCCCTATTTATTTATTATATTCAACCTTTATTTAACTTGTTAAGTCAGTTTTAAGAACAAATTCTTATTTACAATGATGCTCTACCGGGCCAGACCTGGACGACGGGTTAGGGTTTGCACCACAGGGATTAGGCTGCCATTTGTTGTCTCCCTCTCCTTCTCCCTCCCTCTCCCCCCTCCTCCTTCCCCCTCCTCCCCCTCCCCCTCTCCTCCCCCCTCTCCTCCCCCTCTCCTCCCCCCCTCTCATTCCTCCTCTCCTCCCCCCCTCTCATTCCTCCCCCCTCTCATTCCTCTCCCCCTCTCATTCTTCTCCCCCTCTCATTCCTCTCCCCCTCTCATTCTTCTCCCCCTCTCATTCCTCTCCCTCTCCTCTCCCCCTCT
>NC_092086.1:11911340-12051340 GCF_045679555.1 Salvelinus alpinus
TTGTGAGCTTCATCACTAAAGACTCCATCCAGAAGTCCCTTCGCATGTACCTGGAGATGCTCAAGAGTAGAAAGGCCTAGTCTGGGGCCCGAACGGCTCCCCGGTCCCCTTTAGGGCTTCTTCTAGCGGCTCCCCGGTCCCCTTTAGGGCTTATAGCGGCTCCCCGGTCCCCTTTAGGGCTTATAGCGGCTCCCCGGTCCCCTTTAGGGCTTCTAACGGCTCCCCGGTCCCCTTTAGGGCTTCTAACGTCTCCCCGGTCCCCTTTAGGGCTTCTAACGGCTCCCCGATCCCCTTTAGGTCTTCTAACGGCTCCCCGGTCCCCTTTAGGTCTTCTAACGGCTCCCCGGTCCCCTTTAGGTCTTCTAACGGCTCCCCGGTCCCCTTTAGGGCTTCTAACGGCTCCCCGGTCCCCTTTAGGGCTTCTAACGGCTCCCCGGTCCCCTTTAGGGCTTCTAACGGCTCCCCGGTCCCCTTTAGGGCTTCTAACGGCTCCCCGGTCCCCTTTAGGGCTTCTAACGGCTCCCCGGTCTCCTTTAGGGCCCTGGTCAAAAGTAGTGCACGATATAGGGAATAGGGGGACTACGTCCCAATTATCTCTCCTTTCTCCTGTGTGAACTTGTTCTCTTCCCTTCACGGATTTGAAAGGACATTTTTGTGGGGAACGAGTGCACCCTTCAGGAGTAAAGGAGAGATTATTGGAACGCAGCCATCCTTGAAGAGGATGTCTTCTGATGCCCAGGCACACATGTGACAGTAACCTGGGGGTGAGTCTCAATAGTCTTGTCTCCTTTCACTTATTGAGAGACACCCACTGGTTACATCTCAAATAGCACTCTAATTCTCTATGTAGTGCACTACCCCTATAGGCTCTGGTCAAAAGTAGTGCACTATATAGGGAATAGGGTGCCAGTTGAGACGCTACCCTGTCATATATGTTTTTTTTGAAACTAGCGTTTCTTATTGGACAAAATGAGGTCGTTCACTCCCTGTTTTGTCCCGTTTGGATCCTAATGAACACACCCCCGGCCTTATTTCCCCCTGCCACAATGTTTGACTGTCTGGACTGAAACACAGAGCACTGTTACGATGTAGGTGATTGTACAGTATGTCATCTTGCCTTTTGTCTGTGAACATAATGTTTGTTTTTTCATATGATCTTCTCCTGTACTGTTGGTTTGCAAGTAAACATCTTTAAAATACCTTCCATGGAATGTGTGTTGAGTTTCATGTTCTTTGATGTCACTAGTTTAGGGCAGGGTTTCCTGAATTCTGTCCTGTCCTTTAATTGATCAAACAGTAGCCAATGCGTGTTTTAATAGGTCTGGTTGGATTGGACGTCATTCCACTGGTGTCTGAGCTGTGACTGAGGGGCTTACAGAACCAAACTCCAAAATGAATATAGAATTCATATGTGCTCCTCCATCTCTTATAAGGCACTCGTTTCAGCTTGAATGTTGGACACAATCAATAACAGGAGCAGAGTTTGACTGAGTTTTATTGAAACACGTCATGGTGATGACACTCAACTGGCACCCTATTCCCTATAGAAGGCTCTGGTCCAAAGTAGTGCACTACAAAGTGAATAGGGTGCAATTTGAGAGTGTGAACATTTCCTAGAGGCGGGCTCATGCAGCAGGGGCGTGACCAATCAGCTTCACCTCAACAGGGTAGTGGTCGCTGACAGCCAATGCCTGAGAGGGGGAGAGAGATAAGAGCTGTACCAGTAAGACACCATTACTCTACCTAGCTCAACACAACCATTTACAATGGGCTAATAAAATCATTCCTGATTAGAAGGCAAATACAAGTAGCTGTCTCCTATTGACTGAGGTGAATGTTCAGTCTCCTATTGACTGAGGTGAATGTTAAGTCTCCTATTGACTGAGGTGAATGTTCAGTCTCCTATTGACTGAGGTGAATGTTAAGTCTCCTATTGACTGAGGTGAATGTTCAGTCTCCTATTGACTGAGGTGAATGTTAAGTCTCCTATTGACTGAGGTGAATGTTAAGTCTCCTATTGACTGAGGTGAATGTTAAGTCTCCTATTGACTGAGGTGAATGTTAAGTCTCCTATTGACTGAGGTGAATGTTAAGTCTCCTATTGACTGAGGTGAATGTTAAGTCTCCTATTGACTGAGGTGAATGTTAAGTCTCCTATTGACTGAGGTGAATGTTAAGTCCTCTATTGACTGAGGTGAATGTTCAGTCTCCTATTGACTGAGGTGAATGTTCAATCTCCTATTGACTGAGGTGAATGTTAAGTCTCCTATTGACTGAGGTGAATGTTAAGTCTCCTATTGACTGAGGTGAATGTTAAGTCCTCTATTGACTGAGGTGAATGTTAAGTCCTCTATTGACTGAGGTGAATGTTAAGTCTCCTATTGACTGAGGTGAATGTTAAGTCTCCTATTGACTGAGGTGAATGTTAAGTCTCCTATTGACTGAGGTGAATGTTAAGTCTCCTATTGACTGAGGTGAATGTTCAGTCTCCTATTGACTGAGGTGAATGTTCAGTCTCCTATTGACTGAGGTGAATGTTCAGTCTCCTATTGACTGAGGTGAATGTTCAGTCTCCTATTGACTGAGGTGAATGTTCAGTCTCCTATTGACTGAGGTGAATGTTAAGTCTCCTCTTGACTGAGGTGAATGTTAAGTCTCCTATTGACTGAGGTGAATGTTAAGTCTCCTATTGACTGAGGTGAATGTTAAGTCTCCTCTTGACTGAGGTGAATGTTAAGTCTCCTCTTGACTGAGGTGAATGTTAAGTCTCCTATTGACTGAGGTGAATGTTCAGTCTCCTATTGACTGAGGTGAATGTTAAGTCTCCTATTGACTGAGGTGAATGTTAAGTCTCCTATTGACTGAGGTGAATGTTCAATCTCCTATTGACTGAGGTGAATGTTAAGTCTCCTATTGACTGAGGTGAATGTTAGGTCTCCTATTGACTGAGGTGAATGTTCAGTCTCCTATTGACTGAGGTGAATGTTAAGTCTCCTATTGACTGAGGTGAATGTTAAGTCTCCTGTTGACTGAGGTGAATGTTAAGTCCTCTATTGACTGAGGTGAATGTTAAGTCTCCCATTGACTGAGGTGAATGTTAAGTCTCCCATTGACTGAGGTGAATGTTCAGTCCTCTATTGACTGAGGTGAATGTTAAGACTCCTATTGACAGAGGTGAATGTTAATTCTCCTATTGACTGAGATGAATGTTAAGTCCTCTGACTGAGGTGAATGTTAAGTCTCCTATTGACTGAGGTGAATGTTAAGTCTCCTATTGACTGAGGTGAATGTTAAGTCTCCTATTGACTGAGGTGAATGTTCAGTCTTCTATTACACTGCACCTATCATACTACTATGGCTGACCCTGTAAAACAACACCGATCATACTACTATGGCTGACCCTGTAAAACAACACCTATCATACTACTATGTCTGACCCTGTAAAACAACACCTATCATACTACTATGACTGACCCTGTAAAACAACACATTACACTGCACCTATCATACTACTATGGCTGACCCTGTAAAACAACACCTATCATACTACTATGGCTGACCCTGTAAAACAACACCTATCATACTACTATGGCTGACCCTGTAAAACAACACCTATCATACTACTATGACTGACCCTGTAAAACAACACATTACACTGCACCTATCATACTACTATGGCTGACCCTGTAAAACAACACCTATCATACTACTATGGCTGACCCTGTAAACAACACCTATCATACTACTATGGCTGACCCTGTAAAACAACACCTATCATACTACTATGGCTGACCCTGTAAAACAACACATTACACTGCACCTATCATACTACTATGGCTGACCCTGTAAAACAACACCTATCATACTACTATGGCTGACCCTGTAAACAACACCTATCATACTACTATGGCTGACCCTGTAAAACAACACCTATCATACTACTATGGCTGACCCTGTAAAACAACACATTTCACTGCACCTGTCCGGTGTATGTGACAATAAAACATATTGAAAGTTTAGCCTCACACTTCAATGCTATCAGTTGTGGAAATTGACCCGATATTGTGTTTACTTGGTTCATGCAACATCATATGGCTGAGTCCACCTTTAAGGGCTAAGAGTTGTTACCATGCTGTGGCTGAGCTTCAGTTGTGTCATGTAGTCGAACACCTCAGCCGACCCAGGGATCACTCCTCTCATCATCTCAGTGGTGGCCACCACCCTTCACAACCAGACCAACAGTTAGTCTGTGAGCGAGTGAGTGAGTGAGTGAGTGAGTGAGTGAGTGACTGTGTGACTGAGTGAGTGAGTGTGTGTGACTGAGTGACTGAGTGACTGTGTGTGCTAGGTCTGACCTGTCGTGGGGGCAGTTGGTGTGTATGCGTGTTGAAAATGTGTGTGTGTAAATGTGTGTGTTTGTAATTGTGTGTGTAAATGTGTGTGTTTGTAATTGTGTGTGTAAATGTGCATGTGTGCATGTGTGTGTGTGTGTGTGTGTGGGTGCATGTGTGTCTCTGACCTGTCGTAGGGACAGTCGGTGTTGGAGACGGTGGTGTCAGCGTGGTCAGGTATCAGCCAGTGGTATCTGTCGTCTGTGAAGAGGCGTATCCGCTGCCAGTCTGATCCAATCACGTAGCGACAGCCTGCGTTGAAGTCCCCCAGCAGCACTATGTCCTGACAATCAATTCATCAATCAATCAATCAATCAATCAAACCTTTGTGTGCAAGTCAAGTTTCATGTTTTAATGTTATGTGCACAAGAACAGTGAAATGCCTTTCTCTTGTAAACTCTAAAACCCAACAATGCAATAATCAATATCAATGTAGTACAACACTGAACAAAAATATAAACCCAACATGCAACAATTTCAAAGATTTTACTGAGTTTCATTTCGTATAAGGAAATGAGTCAATTTAAATAAATTCATTAGTTCCTCATCTATGAATTTCACATGACTGGGAATAGAGATATGCATCTGTTTGTCAGATACCTTAAAAAAAAAGGTAGAGGCGTGGATCAGAAAACCAGTCAGTATCTGGTGTGACCATCATTTGCCTCATGCAGGGCGACACATCTCCTTCACATAGAGTTGATCAGGGTGTTGATTGTGGCCTGTGGAATGTTGTCCCACTCCTCTTCAATGGCTGTGTGAAGTTGTTGGATATTGGCAGGAACTGGAACACGCTGTCGTACAGGTCTATCCAGAGCATCCCAAACATGCTCAATGGGTGACATGTCTGGTGAGTACTCAGGCCATGGAGGAACTGGGACATTTACAGCCTCCAGGAATTGTGTACAGATCCTTGCGACATGGGGCCGTACATTATTATGCTGAAACATGAGGTGATGGCGGTGGATGAATGGCACGATAATGGGCCTCAGGATCTCATTACTGTATCTCTGTGCATTCAAATTGCCATTGATAAAATACAATTGTGTTCATTGTCCGTATCTTATGCCTGCCCCATACCATAACCTCACCACCACCATGGGGCACTCTGTTCACAACGTTGACATCAGCAAACCGCTCGCCCACACAGTGTCTGCCATCTGCCCGGTACAGTTGAAACCGGGATTCATCCATGAAGAGCACACTTCTCCAGGGTGCCAGTGGCCATTGAAGGTGAGCATTTGCCCACTGAAATCAGTTACGACGACAAACTGCAGTCAGGTCAAGACCCTGGTGAGGATGACAAGAATGCAGATGAGCTTCCCTGAGACGGTTTCTGACAGTTTGTGCAGAAATTCTTTGGGTTGTGCAAACCCACAGTTACATCAGTTGTCCGGGTGGCTGCTCTCAGACGATCCTGCAGGTGAAGAAGCCGGATGTGGAGGTCCTTGGCTGGTGTGGTTACACGTGGTCTGCGTTTTTTTGCGGCCGGTTGGACGTACTCCTCCAATGTCTAAAACGGCGTTGGAGGGGGCTTATGGTAGAGAAATTCAAATTGAATTATCTGGCAACATTTCTGGTGGACATTCCTGCAGCCAGCATGCCAATTGCACGGTCTCTCAAAACTTGAGACATCTGTGGAATTGTGTGACAAAACTCTCAAATGCACATTTTAGAGTGGCCTTTTAATGTTCCCAGCACAAGGTGTAATGATCATGCTGTTTAATCAGTTTCTTGATATGCCACACCTGTCAGGCGGATGGATTATCTTGACAAAGGAGAAATGCTCACTGACAGGGATGGAAACACATTTGTGCATTTGAGAGAAATAAGCTTTTTGTGCGAATGGAACATTTCAGGGGATCTTTTATTTCAGCTCATGAAACACGGGACCAACACTTTACATGTTGCGTTCATATTTCTGATTTCCTTAAATGAACTCTAACTCATTAGAATCGTTGAAATTGTTCCATTTTGTGTTTATATTTTTGTTCAGTGTACAGTATATATACAGGGTCAGTTCCAATACCATATTTACAATGCGCAGGGATACTGGAGTGATAAAGTTAGATACTGTATGTAAAGGGGGTGAGGTGACATCAGGATATATGATAAACAAAAGTAGCAGCAGTGATTGTAGGATACATTTCCATGACAGACTGACCAGGTGAATCCGGGTTAAAGCTATGATCCCTTATTGATGTCACTTAGTTAAATCTACTTCAATCAGTGTCGATGAAGAGGTGGAGACAGGGAAAGCTCTTTCCTGCAGTCAAAGACCAACATCTCCCTCTGTGGCCTCATGGGTAGTAATAATAATATTAATATGATTAAATACAGTCATATTTGATTTATTTATTAATATTTTTTCATAATGAATAAAGATGCATAATTTTTAACGATGGAAATCTGGTCTTATTTCAGTCTTCTGTGATGAATATAAAGTGTAATATTGGGATTCAAACTCAACATGGAACACATTTAAACTCCATAACTCAACATGGAACACATTTAAACTCCATAACTCAACATGGAATACATTTAAACTCCATAACTCAACATGGAATACATTTAAACTCCATAACTCAACATGGAATACATTTAAACTCCATAACTCAACATGGAACACATTTAAACTCCATAACTCAACATGGAATACATTTAAACTCCATAACTCAACATGGAATACATTTAAACTCCATAACTCAACATGGAATACATTTAAACTCCATAACTCAACATGGAACACATTTAAACTCCATAACTCAACATGGAACACATTTAAACTCCATAACTCAACATGGAACACATTTAAACTCCATAACTCAACATGGAACACATTTAAACTCCATAACTCAACATGGAACACATTTAAACTCCATAACTCAATAGTAGGAAGGTGTTCTTAATGTTTTGTACACTCAGTGTAAATTATGATTATATGTCTGTGTGTGTGTGGAGTCAGTATACAGTGGGGAGAACAAGTATTTGATACACTGCCGATTTTGCAGGTTTTCCTACTTACAAAGCATGTCGAGGTCTGTAATTTTTACCATAGGTACACTTCAACTGTGAGAGACGGAATCTAAAACAAAAATCCAGAAAATCACATTGTATGATTTTTAAGTAATTAATTTGCATTTTATTGCATGACATAAGTATTTGATACATCAGAAAAGCAGAACTTAATAATTGGTACAGAAACCTTTGTTTGCAATTACAGAGATCATACGTTTCCTGTAGTTCTTGACCAGGTTTGCACACACTGCAGCAGGGATTTTGGCCCACTCCTCCATACAGACCTTCTCCAGGTCCTTCAGGTTTCGGGGCTGTCGCTGGGCAATACGGACTTTCAGCTCCCTCCAAAGATTTTCTATTGGGTTCAGGTCTGGAGACTGGCTAGGCCACTCCAGGACCTTGAGATGCTTCTTACGGAGCCACTCCTTAGTTGCCCTGGCTGTGTGTTTCGGGTCGTTGTCATGCTGGAAGACCCAGCCACGACCCATCTTCAATGCTCTTACTGAGGGAAGGAGGTTGTTGGCCAAGATCTCGCGATACATGGCCCCATCCATCCTCCCCTCAATACGGTGCAGTCGTCCTGTCCCCTTTGCAGAAAAGCATCCCCAAAGAATGATGTTTCCACCGCCATGCTTCACGGTTGGGATGATGTTCTTGGGGTTGTACTCATCCTTCTTCTTCCTCCAAACACGGCGAGTGGAGTTTAGACCAAAAAGCTCTATTTTTGTCTCATCAGACCACGTGACCTTCTCCCATTCCTCCTCTGGATCATCCAGATGGTCATTGGCAAACTTCAGACGGGCCTGGACATGCGCTGGCTTGATCAGGGGGACATTGCGTGCGCTGCAGGATTTTAATCCATGACGGCGTAGTGTGTTACTAATGGTTTTCTTTGAGACTGTGGTCCCAGCTCTCTTCAGGTCATTGACCAGGTCCTGCCGTGTAGTTCTGGGCTGATCCCTCACCTTCCTCATGATCATTGATGTCCCACGAGGTGAGATCTTGCATGGAGCCCCAGACCGAGGGTGATTGACCGTCATCTTGAACTTCTTCCATTTTCTAATAATTGCGCCAACAGTTGTTGCCTTCTCACCAAGCTGCTTGCCTATTGTCCTGTAGCCCATCCCAGCCTTGTGCAGGTCTACAATTTTATCCCTGATGTCCTTACACAGCTCTCTGGTCTTGGCCATTGTGGAGAGGTTGGAGTCTGTTTGATTGAGTGTGTGGACAGGTGTCTTTTTATACAGGTAACGAGTTCAAACAGGTACAGTTAATACAGGTAATGAGTGGAGAACAGGAGGGCTTCTTAAAGAAAAACGAACAGGTCTCTGAGAGCTGGAATTCTTACTGGTTGGTAGGTGATCAAATACTTATGTCATGCAATAAAATGCAAATTAATTACTTAAAAATCATACAATGTGATTTTCTGAATTTTTGTTTTAGATTCCGTCTCTCACAGTTGAAGTGTACCTATGATAAAAATTACAGACCTCTACATGCTTTATAAGTAGGAAAACCTGCAAAATCGGCAGTGTATCAAATACTTGTTCTCCCCACTGTACATGTGTCAGTGTGTGTGTCAGTGTGTGTGTGTGTCAGTGTGTGTGTGTCAGTGTGTGTGTGTGTGTGTGTAGAGTCCATAGAGAGAAAATCAAATAAAAGCCAGTATTGAAGTCCCCTAGCAGAACTACTACAGAGGAGGAGTGTGTGTGTGTGCCTGTGTGTGTGTGTTTGTGCCTGTGTCTGTGTGTGTGTGTCTGTGTGTCTGTGTTGTATAGTCACATTGGTGTTCCAGCGAGCTCTGACATCAGTGGCCACATCGTACAGAGCGTCAACCTCCTTCACTGCCGAGTCTGGAGACGTGTGTTGAGGTATCAAAACAAAGTTCCTCACAGCTAGAAGAGAGGGTGGGAGGGAGGGAGGGAGGGAGGGAGAGAGGTGGGGAGGGAGGGAGGGAGAGAGGGAGGGAGGGAGGGAGGGAGGGGGGAGGCAGGGAGGCAGGGAGGTGGGGAGGGAGGGAGAGAGGGAGGGAGGGAGGGGGGAGGCAGGGAGGGAGGGAGGTGGGGAGGGAGGGAGAGAGGGAGGGAGGGAGGGGGGAGGGAGGGAGGGAGGGGGGAGGCAGGGAGGCGGGGAGGGAGGGAGAGAGGGAGGGAGGGAGGGAGAGAGGGAGGTGGGGAGGGAGGGAGAGAGGGAGGGAGGGAGGGGGGAGGGAGGGAGAGAGGGAGGGAGGGAGGGGGGAGGCAGGGAGGGAGGGAGGTGGGGAGGGAGGGAGAGAGGGAGGGAGGGAGGGGGGAGGGAGGGAGATGGGGAGGGAGGGAGAGAGTGGGGAGGGAGGGAGAGAGGGAGGGAGGGAGGGAGAGAGGGAGGTGGGGAGGGAGGGAGAGAGGGAGGGAGGGAGGGGGGGAGAGAGGGAGGGAGGGAGGGGGGAGGCAGGGAGGGAGGGAGGGAGGGAGGGAGGGAGGGAGGGAGGGGGGAGGCAGGGAGGGAGGGAGGTGGGGAGGGAGGGAGAGAGGGAGGGAGGGAGGGGGGAGGCAGGGAGGGAGGGAGGTGGGGAGGGAGGGAGAGAGGGAGGGAGGGAGGGGGGAGGCAGGGAGGGAGGGAGGTGGGGAGGGAGGGAGAGAGGGAGGGAGGGAGGGGGGAGGCAGGGAGGGAGGGGGGAGGCAGGGAGGCGGGGAGGGAGGGAGAGAGGGAGGGAGGGAGGGAGAGAGGGAGGTGGGGAGGGAGGGAGAGAGGGAGGGAGGGAGGGGGGGAGGGAGGGAGAGAGGGAGGGAGGGAGGGGGGAGGCAGGGAGGGAGGGAGGTGGGGAGGGAGGGAGAGAGGGAGGGAGGGAGGGGGGAGGGAGGGAGATGGGGAGGGAGGGAGAGAGGGAGGGAGGGAGGGGGGAGGCAGGGAGGGAGGGAGGTGGGGAGGGAGGGAGAGAGGGAGGGAGGTGGGGAGGGAGGGAGAGAGGGAGGGAGGGAGGGGGGAGGGAGGGAGAGAGGGAGGGAGGGAGGGGGGAGGCAGGGAGGGAGGGAGGTGGGGAGGGAGGGAGAGAGGGAGGTGGGGAGGGAGGGAGAGAGGGAGGGAGGGAGGGGGGGAGGGAGGGAGAGAGGGAGGGAGGGAGGGGGGAGGCAGGGAGGGAGGGAGGTGGGGAGGGAGGGAGAGAGGGAGGGAGGGAGGGAGGGGGGAGGGAGGGAGATGGGGAGGGAGGGAGAGAGGGAGGGAGGGAGGGGGGAGGCAGGGAGGGAGGGAGGTGGGGAGGGAGGGAGAGAGGGAGGGAGGTGGGGAGGGAGGGAGAGAGGGAGGGAGGGAGGGGGGAGGCAGGGAGGGAGGGAGGTGGGGAGGGAGGGAGAGAGGGAGGGAGGGAGGGGGGAGGCAGGGAGGGAGGGAGGTGGGGAGGGAGGGAGAGAGGGAGGGAGGGAGGGGGGAGGCAGGGAGGGAGGGAGGTGGGGAGGGAGGGAGAGAGGCAGGGAGGGGGAGGGAGGGAGGGAGAGAGGGAGGGAGGCAGTGAGGTGGGCAGGGAGGCAGGGAGGGAGGGAGGTGGGGAGGGAGGGAGAGAGGCAGGGAGGGAGGGAGGTGGGGAGGGAGGGAGAGAGGGAGGAAGGCAGTGGGGAGGCAGGGAGGGAGGGAGGGAGAGAGGGAGGGAGGCAGTGAGGTGGGCAGGGAGGGAGGGAGGCAGGGAGGGAGGGAGGTGGGGAGGGAGGGAGAGAGGCAGGGAGGGGGGAGGTGGGGAGGGAGGGAGAGAGGGAGTAGGGCAGTGGGGAGGCAGGGAGGGAGGGAGGGAGAGAGGGAGGGAGGCAGTGAGGTGGGCAGGGAGGGAGGAATTCTCTCTACTATTATTCTGACATTTCACATTCTTAAAATAAAGTGGTGATCCTAACTGACCTAAGACAGGGAATTTTTACTAGGATTAAATGTCAGGAATTGTATTTGGCTAAGGTGTATGTAAACTTCCGACTTCAACTGTATATAGGGAAGGTAATCAGGAAGGTGATGAAGTCCAGGTGTGTCTCATGAAGCGCAAGTGCGCGTAACGATGGTGGCAGGTGTGCGTAACGATGGTGGCAGGTGTAACGTTAGCCACCTAGCTATAATTCGTAACATATCATACATTTTGCAGATTCGTAACATATTGTACGTTTTGCAAATGAGCAACATATTGTACATTTAGCAAATTCGTAACATATAATACAAATTGTAATTTGTAACATACAGTGCATTCGGAAAGTATTAAGACCCCTTGACTTTTTCCAAAATGTTGTTACGTTACAGTCTTATTCTAAAATTGATTAAACATTTTTTTGAAATCATCATCAATCTACACACAGCACCCCATACTGACTAAGCAAAAACAGGTTTGTATACATTTTTGACCATTTAAAAATAAATTGACAAAAAATATATATTTGCATAAGTATTCAGATCCTTTGCTATAAGACTTGAAATTGAGCTCAGGTGCATCCTGTTTCCATTGATCATCCTTGAGATGTTTCTACAACTTGATTGGAGCACCTGTGGCCAATTCAATTGATTGGACACAATTTGGAAATGCACACACCTGTCTATATAAGGTCCCACACTTGACAGTGCATGTCAGAGCAAAAACCAAGCCATGAGGTAGAAGGAATTGTCCGTAGAGCTCTGAGACAGGATTGTGTCAAGGCACAGATCTAGAGAAGGGTACCAAAACATTTCTGCAGCATTGAAGGTCCCCAAGAACACAGTGGCCTCCATCATTCAATTGAAAGAAGTTTGGATCCACCAAAACACTTCCTGGAGCTGGTCACCCGGCCAAACCGAGCATTCGGGGGAGAAGAACCTTGGTCAGCGAGGTGACCAACAACCTGATGGTCACTCTGACAGCACTCCACCAATCAGGCCTTTATGTTAGAGTAGCCAGATGAAAGCCACTCCTCAGTAAAAAGCAAATGACATCCCACTTGGAGTTTGCCAAAAGGCACCTAAAAAAAACCTGATGTAAATAGTCCGGGTGGCCATTTGATTAATTGTTTAGCGGTCTTATGGCTTGGGGATAGAAGCTGTTAGGGAGCCTTTTGGACCTAGACTTGGCGCTCCGGTACTGTTTTCAATGCGGTAGCAGAGAAAAAAGTCTATGACTTGAGTGACTGGAGTCTGACAATTTTTTGGGCCTTCCTCTGACACTGCCTAGTATATAGGTCCTGGATGGCAGGAAGCTTGGCCCCAGTGATGTACTGGGCCGTACGCACTACCCTCTGTAGCGCCATGCCAGGCGGTGATGCAACCGGTCAGGATGCTCTCGATGGTGCAGCTGTATGATGCAAAATGCTTCATGACACTTTGCTTCTTGAAAGTCTAATATCTTGAAAACTTGCCTGATCTCTCCCCCATCACCATCTCCCTCCCCGCTCTCTCCTCCATCACCATCTCCCTCCCCCTCCCACCTCTCCCCATCACCCCCCCCCCCCCACTTTCTACCTGTGTAGTTCGAGGAGAACATGACAATGAAGGGTTCTCTGATGAAGGTATCTGTACCGCAGGGCTCACAGCCGTCATCGTACGTGTAGTTCTTAGCCACAGAGACCGTCTCCTCTCTATCATATAACAGGACAAACACACGCTTTAGGAGACAGGTTCAGTGTTTAGTGCAGCACAGAGACCGTCTCCTCTCTATCATATAGCAGGACAAACACACGCTTTAGGAGACGGGGTCAGTGTTTAGTGCAGCACAGAGACCGTCTCCTCTCTATCATATAGCAGGACAAACACACGCTTTAGGAGACGGGTTCAGTGTTTAGTGCAGCACAGAGACAGTCTCCTCTCTATCATATAGCAGGACAAACACACGCTTTAGGAAACGGGGTCAGTGTTTAGTGCAGCACAGAGACCGTCTCCTCTCTATCATATAGCAGGACAAACACACGCTTTAGGAGACGGGTTCAGTGTTTAGTGCAGCACAGAGACCGTCTCCTCTCTATCATATAACAGGACAAACACACGCTTTAGGAGACGGGTTCAGTGTTTAGTGCAGCACAGAGACAGTCTCCTCTCTATCATATAACAGGACAAACACACGCTTTAGCAGACAGGTTCAGTGTTTAGTGCAGCACAGAGACCGTCTCCTCTCTATCATATAGCAGGACAAACACGCTTTAGGAGACGGGTTCAGTGTTTAGTGCAGCACAGAACGGCACAGTACCGAGCAGAACAGAGCAGAACAGAACCTGTACAGATAGAGGTATCGCTCTGTATATTACCTGTACAGGTAGAGGTATCTCTCTGTATATTACCTGTACAGGTAGAGGTATCTCTCTGTATATTACCTGTATAGGTAGAGGTATCTCTCTGTATTGTACCTGCACAGGTAGAGGTATCTCTCTGTATATTACCTGTATAGGTAGAGGTATCTCTCTGTATTGTGCCTGTACAGGTAGAGGTATCTCTCTGTATATTACCTGTATAGGTAGAGGTATCTCTTTGTATATTACCTGTATAGGTAGAGGTATCTCTCTCTATTGTACCTGTACAGGTAGAGGTATCTCTCTGTATATTACCTGTATAGGTAGGGGTTTCTCTCTGTATATTACCTGTATAGGTAGAGGTATCTCTCTGTATATTACCTGTATAGGTAGAGGTATCTCTTTGTATATTACCTGTATAGGTAGAGGTATCTCTCTGTATATTACCTGTGTAGGTAGGGGTTTTTCTCTGTATATTACCTGTACAGGTAGAGGTATCTCTCTGTGTAGGTACTGCGACCTAGTTCCTCACTGACAATGTGACGGTACCTATAGGGAGATAAGCCTCTGACAACAAACAAAACATACATTACAATATCATTATTGAATGAATATGTATGAACTTTCCAATTTGTAAGTCGCTCTGGATAAGAACGTCTGCTAAATGACTTAAATGTAAATGTAAATTATATAGTTATTAGACAACACACATTACAATATCATTATATAGTTATTAGACAACCCACATTACAATATCATTATATAGTTATTAAACAACACACATTACAATATCATTATATAGTTATTAGACAACACACATTACAATATCATTATATAGTTATTAAACAACACACATTACAATATCATTATATAGTTATTAAACAACAAACATTACAATATCATTATATAGTTATTAGACAACACACATTACAAAGTCTTTATATCAGAGGGGCTGTCATTGGTCAGTGGATGTAATATTGTTTCAGGGCTGTGATTGGTCTTACTTGTTGACGTGCTGCATCAGTTTGTTGGTTGCTGATAGGTCAGTGTCTCTCACTTCCTGGATCAACACGATATCATAACGGTGCACTATCTAATACATAAAAAAATCATAATATAAATGAATAACAATTAAGGATCCCGGACACAGCCTAGTCTTGAACTAAGAAGTATTTTCCAATGGAGAATCTACAAACACTTTTAGTCCCAGGACTAGGCCCAGGACTAGGCCAAGGACGAGGCTCAGGACGAGGCCCAGGACGAGGCCAAGGACGAGGCCAAGGAAGAGGCCCAGGACGAGGCCCAGGACGAGGCCAAGGACGAGGCCAAGGACGAGGCTCAGGATGAGGCCCAGGACGAGGCCCAGGACGAGGCCCAGGACGAGGCTCAAGACGAGGCCCAGGACGAGGCCCAGGACGAGGCTCAAGACGAGGCCCAGGACGAGGCCCAGGACGAGGCCAAGGACGAGGCTCAGGATGAGGCCCAGGACGAGGCCCAGGACGAGGCCCAGGACGAGGCCAAGGACGAGGCTCAGGATGAGGCCCAGGACGAGGCTCAAGACGAGGCCCAGGACGAGGCCCAGGACGAGGCTCAGGACGAGGCCCAGGACGAGGCTCAGGACGAGGCCCAGGACGAGGCCCAGGACGAGACCCAGGATGAGGCCCAGGACTTGTGTTTAATAAGACCATCTGATGTTATGAGTTATAGAGTATGATGCTATGAGATATGTTATAGACTATGATGTTATGAGATATGTTATAGACTATGATGCTATGAGATATGTTATAGACTATGATGCTATGAGATATGTTATAGACTATGTCATGATGTTGCCTGCTTGGGTATTGCAAACCCCATCCCCCTCTCCCTGCCTCTCCCTTTCCACCACAACCCATGCGGTGATCACAGAGACGTCGTAAATTCCTGAGAATCTCCTCATGGCCAAACAGTATTAAGAGAGAGGGTAAACTTTCAGGACAAAGGAATTTTCTCCCACCTCACAGAACTTGAGGTACGAACATATTTCATGTTCCTGCAAAAGTATAAAAGATCGGTGGAGGGTCCAGCTATTAACATGCCCATTGGCCACCACGTGGGAAACTCATGAGAGACTGTGGGACTACATTACCATACCGCTGTTTATATAATAACCTCAGATATGAGGTTTACATCTGTTTGTTGTATAAAATGAATGAGTGAGTATGATACTGTTTGTATAATTGTGTAATATGATTTTGGACTGTTTAATTAAGAAAATACAAATCCCTTTTTGATTTGAACTAAACCCGAGGACCCGCCCCTGAGCCAGTTGGGTCAGACGTCCAAGGACAGCCCCTTCCTGCTATCTGAATAAAAGTCGACTCTGAGAAATTACCATTAGACCATGTTTTCTCTCCATGGGGAGAACGAAGGTTAAGGTAACATTGCTGAATCTTTAACTATACCACGTGGTTAAACTCTTAAACGAATAATAACAAGTTTTGATATTGACTACTAGTCTGCAGCTAGGAATTCGGTATCATTGAACGCGAAGAAAGACAACCGCCGAAACATCCATCCTATAACGAATGTCACTCTGAACTATCCACAATAACCGAGACAGAAGGAACTCCAACCAAAACGAACTTCTCTCCAACGATCAAGACGACACACACCGAGCGTAACTATATATATATTGATTGCAATTGTTCCCGAATGAGTGAGCGTTCATGTGTAAGGATTAGCATGTCAATTGTTATAATTATGGACTCTGTAGTGAATTCTTAGTCGAACGCAACTTTCCCTTTGTCTAACAAGCCGCAATGCCGGTTCAGCCCACTAGGGCATATTTCTCCCATCATTTCATGTAACTATTTTTAAGTTTGTTTGTTTGTTTATGCATTTCTGTGAATTAATTAGTTAGTAATAAATAAATGATTTAAGACAATTGATGTATGGATGACTCATAGTGAAGACTGGGTTCGTGCAGATAATCAACAATTTACGACGTTTGGAATGAGACTAACGTGAGGTAAAGTAAATAAATTATTAATTAGAGGACTATTGATCAGATATGAAAATATCTGAAAGGTTATATTGGGAAATTATAACTTTGTAATCTAATAACTTTCCCTGGTGCCCTCGAATTCATAGTTAATTAGTTACGTTATTACTCAAGTGATCGCGTAATCCCTAATTACAGGAATCTTTGATAAAAACTATAAGTCTTCAATTTAACGATAGCAAAGACACGACAACTATGATGCTATGAGATATGTTATAGACTATGATGCTATGAGATATGTTATAGAGTATGATGTTATGAGATATGTTATAGACTATGATGCTATGAGATATGTTATAGACTATGATGCTATGAGATATGTTATAGACTATGATGCTATGAGATATGTTATAGACTATGATGCTATGAGACATGTTATAGACTATGATGCTATGAGATATGTTATAGACTATGATGCTATGAGATATGTTATAGACTATGATGCTATGAGATATGTTATAGACTATGATGCTATGAGATATGTTATAGACTATGATGCTATGAGATATGTTATAGAGTATGATGTTATGAGATATGTTATAGACTATGTCATGATGTTGCCTGCTTGGGTATTGCAAACCCCATCCCCCTCTCCCTGCCTCTCCCTTTCCACCACAACCCATGCGGTGATCACAGAGACGTCGTAAATTCCTGAGAATCTCCTCATGGCCAAACAGTATTAAGAGAGAGGGTAAACTTTCAGGACAAAGGAATTTTCTCCCACCTCACAGAACTTGAGGTACGAACATATTTCATGTTCCTGCAAAAGTATAAAAGATCGGTGGAGGGTCCAGCTATTAACATGCCCATTGGCCACCACGTGGGAAACTCATGAGAGACTGTGGGACTACATTACCATACCGCTGTTTATATAATAACCTCAGATATGAGGTTTACATCTGTTTGTTGTATAAAATGAATGAGTGAGTATGATACTGTTTGTATAATTGTGTAATATGATTTTGGACTGTTTAATTAAGAAAATACAAATCCCTTTTTGATTTGAACTAAACCCGAGGACCCGCCCCTGAGCCAGTTGGGTCAGACGTCCAAGGACAGCCCCTTCCTGCTATCTGAATAAAAGTCGACTCTGAGAAATTACCATTAGACCATGTTTTCTCTCCATGGGGAGAACGAAGGTTAAGGTAACATTGCTGAATCTTTAACTATACCACGTGGTTAAACTCTTAAACGAATAATAACAAGTTTTGATATTGACTACTAGTCTGCAGCTAGGAATTCGGTATCATTGAACGCGAAGAAAGACAACCGCCGAAACATCCATCCTATAACGAATGTCACTCTGAACTATCCACAATAACCGAGACAGAAGGAACTCCAACCAAAACGAACTTCTCTCCAACGATCAAGACGACACACACCGAGCGTAACTATATATATATTGATTGCAATTGTTCCCGAATGAGTGAGCGTTCATGTGTAAGGATTAGCATGTCAATTGTTATAATTATGGACTCTGTAGTGAATTCTTAGTCGAACGCAACTTTCCCTTTGTCTAACAAGCCGCAATGCCGGTTCAGCCCACTAGGGCATATTTCTCCCATCATTTCATGTAACTATTTTTAAGTTTGTTTGTTTGTTTATGCATTTCTGTGAATTAATTAGTTAGTAATAAATAAATGATTTAAGACAATTGATGTATGGATGACTCATAGTGAAGACTGGGTTCGTGCAGATAATCAACAATTTACGACGTTTGGAATGAGACTAACGTGAGGTAAAGTAAATAAATTATTAATTAGAGGACTATTTATCAGATATGAAAATATCTGAAAGGTTATATTGGGAAATTATAACTTTGTAATCTAATAACTTTCCCTGGTGCCCTCGAATTCATAGTTAATTAGTTACGTTATTACTCAAGTGATCGCGTAATCCCTAATTACAGGAATCTTTGATAAAAACTATAAGTCTTCAATTTAACGATAGCAAAGACACGACAACTATGATGCTATGAGATATGTTATAGACTATGATGCTATGAGATATGTTATAGACTATGATGCTATGAGATATGTTATAGACTATGATGCTATGAGATATGTTATAGACTATGATGCTATGAGATATGTTATAGACTATGATGCTATGAGATATGTTATAGACTATGATGCTATGAGATATGTTATAGACTATGATGCTATGAGATATGTTATAGACTATGATGCTATGAGATATGTTATAGACTATGATGCTATGAGACATGTTATAGAGTATGATGCTATGAGATATGTTATAGACTATGATGCTATGAGATATGTTATAGACTATGATGCTATGAGATATGTTATAGACTATGATGCTATGAGATATGTTATAGACTATGATGCTATGAGATATGTTATAGACTATGATGCTATGAGATATGTTATAGAGTATGATGTTATGAGATATGTTATAGACTATGTCATGATGTTGCCTGCTTGGGTATTGCAAACCCCATCCCCCTCTCCCTGCCTCTCCCTTTCCACCACAACCCATGCGGTGATCACAGAGACGTCGTAAATTCCTGAGAATCTCCTCATGGCCAAACAGTATTAAGAGAGAGGGTAAACTTTCAGGACAAAGGAATTTTCTCCCACCTCACAGAACTTGAGGTACGAACATATTTCATGTTCCTGCAAAAGTATAAAAGATCGGTGGAGGGTCCAGCTATTAACATGCCCATTGGCCACCACGTGGGAAACTCATGAGAGACTGTGGGACTACATTACCATACCGCTGTTTATATAATAACCTCAGATATGAGGTTTACATCTGTTTGTTGTATAAAATGAATGAGTGAGTATGATACTGTTTGTATAATTGTGTAATATGATTTTGGACTGTTTAATTAAGAAAATACAAATCCCTTTTTGATTTGAACTAAACCCGAGGACCCGCCCCTGAGCCAGTTGGGTCAGATGTCCAAGGACAGCCCCTTCCTGCTATCTGAATAAAAGTCGACTCTGAGAAATTACCATTAGACCATGTTTTCTCTCCATGGGGAGAACGAAGGTTAAGGTAACATTGCTGAATCTTTAACTATACCACGTGGTTAAACTCTTAAACGAATAATAACAAGTTTTGATATTGACTACTAGTCTGCAGCTAGGAATTCGGTATCATTGAACGCGAAGAAAGACAACCGCCGAAACATCCATTCTATAACGAATGTCACTCTGAACTATCCACAATAACCGAGACAGAAGGAACTCCAACCAAAACGAACTTCTCTCCAACGATCAAGACGACACACACCGAGCGTAACTATATATATATTGATTGCAATTGTTCCCGAATGAGTGAGCGTTCATGTGTAAGGATTAGCATGTCAATTGTTATAATTATGGACTCTGTAGTGAATTCTTAGTCGAACGCAACTTTCCCTTTGTCTAACAAGCCGCAATGCCGGTTCAGCCCACTAGGGCATATTTCTCCCATCATTTCATGTAACTATTTTTAAGTTTGTTTGTTTGTTTATGCATTTCTGTGAATTAATTAGTTAGTAATAAATAAATGATTTAAGACAATTGATGTATGGATGACTCATAGTGAAGACTGGGTTCGTGCAGATAATCAACAATTTACGACGTTTGGAATGAGACTAACGTGAGGTAAAGTAAATAAATTATTAATTAGAGGACTATTGATCAGATATGAAAATATCTGAAAGGTTATATTGGGAAATTATAACTTTGTAATCTAATAACTTTCCCTGGTGCCCTCGAATTCATAGTTAATTAGTTACGTTATTACTCAAGTGATCGCGTAATCCCTAATTACAGGAATCTTTGATAAAAACTATAAGTCTTCAATTTAACGATAGCAAAGACACGACAACTATGATGCTATGAGATATGTTATAGACTATGATGTTATGAGACATAGTTTCAAAGACCATTTCATGTTATGAGATAAAGCTTTAAAAATATATGTATGTTTTATTGTCACACACCGGATAGGTGCAGTGATAAAGCGTTACATTATGATGTTATGAGATAAAGCTCTACCTGAGTGATGATGTCCATGAGGGTTGAGTTGGAGGACTTCTTGTCTCCGAATGTCTTGATGTTGAAGGCTCCTAGCAGCAGACAGCCTCCCAGCTGCACCAGGGTCAATAGGAACAGCACTAACAGACAGGCTACACGCATTCTGGAGGTCAGGGATTAGAGGTCAGATATTACAGGCCACACACATCCTGGAGGTCAGAGATTAGAGGTCAGATATTACAGGCCACACACATCCTGGAGGTCAGGGGTTAGAGGTCAGATATTACAGGCCACACACATCCTGGAGGTCAGGGGTTAGAGGTCAGATATTACAGGCCACACACATCCTGGATGTCAGGGATTAGAGGTCAGATATTACAGGCCACACACATCCTGGAGGTCAGGGATTAGAGGTCAGATATTACAGGCCACACACATCCTGGAGGTCAGGGATTAGAGGTCAGATATTACAGGCCACACACATCCTGGAGGTCAGGTATTAGAGGTCAGATATTACAGGCCACACACATCCTGGAGGTCAGGGATTAGAGGTCAGATATTACAGGCCACACACATCCTGGAGGTCAGGGATTAGAGGTCAGATATTACAGGCCACACACATTCTGGAGGTCAGGGATTAGAGGTCAGATATTACAGGCCACACACATTCTGGAGGTCAGGGATTAGAGGTCAGATATTACAGGCCACACACATTCTGGAGGTCAGGGATTAGAGGTCAGATATTACAGGCCACACACATCCTGGAGGTCAGGGATTAGAGGTCAGATATTACAGGCCACACACATCCTGGAGGTCAGGGATTAGAGGTCAGATATTACAGGCCACACACATCCTGGAGGTCAGGGATTAGAGGTCAGATATTACAGGCCACACACATCCTGGAGGTCAGGGATTAGAGGTCTGGGGTTAGAGGTCAGGGGTTAGAGGTCAGATATTACAGGCCACACGCATCCTGGAGGTCAGGGATTAGAGGTCTGGGGTTAGAGGTCAGATATTACAGGCCACACACATCCTGGAGGTCAGGGATTAGAGGTCAGATATTACAGGCCACACACATCCTGGAGGTCAGGGATTAGAGGTAAGAGGTAAACTTCACCAGGGCCAATAGGAACAGCCCTAATGCACTGCCCACACGCATCCTGGGGGTCAGAGTTTAAGGGGTTAGAGGTCAGAGGTTATAGGAACAATTTAAAGATACATTGAAACAGACTGATATCCAGGCAGCTGTGTTCTCCTCGTTCTATCTGTGGAGAGAACTTTAGTTTTCCCGCTACTGACAAATTAACCCAGTAACATCTCTCCATGTCACAATTCAAGGAGATTCTAGCTGGTGCCAAATCACTCCCTACCCTTCACCCTTGTCCCTAGCCCTTGGTTCAGGCCTGGCTCGAGGCATAAGCGCCATAAGTGGTCCCTTAGGGCCCCCGGACGCTAAGGGGCCCCCTACCAACAACAAAACGACCTCAGTTCTCTAGGAACTCGGTCTGGGTTTCAACTGACAGTACTGTTGAGAGTTAGAATAGTAGAACACACAAGGTGCCAGTTCACCATGTGGTTCTGCACAAACTGTTTTTCTCTTGTTATGTCAGTCACTGACAATCCCTCAATTTGCCCTGTCAGCTAACTAGTTGTAAATTAGTCTAACCAGTTATCTAAACTTGTAGTAATCATGGCCGAATACCGACCGAGCACGTAGGGCAGTGCCCAGGGGCCCTGACCTCTAGGGGCCCTGACCTCCAGGGGGCCTGACCTCCAGGAGGCCCTGACCTCCAGGGGCCCTGACCTCCAGGGGGCCTGACCTCCAGGAGGCCCTGACCTCCAGGGGCCCTGACCTCCAGGGGGCCCTGACCTCCAGGGGGCCCCGAGCTCCAGGGGCCCTGACCTCCAGGGGGCCCTGACCTCCAGGGGGCCCTGACCTCAAGGGGCCCTGACCTCCAGGAGGCCCTGACCTCCAGGGGCCCTGACCTCCAGGGGCCCTGACCTCCAGGAGGCCCTGACCTCCAGGGGGCCTGACCTCCAGGGGGCCTGACCTCCAGGGGCCCTGACCTCCAGGAGGCCCTGACCTCCAGGGGGCCTGACCTCCAGGGGCCCTGACCTCCAGGGGGCCCTGACCTCCAGGGGCCCTGACCTCCAGGGGGCCCTGACCTCCAGGAAGCCCTGACCTCCAGGGGGCCCTGACCTCCAGGAAGCCCTGACCTCCAGGGGGCCCTGACCTCCAGGGGGCCCTGACCTCCAGGGGGCCCTGACCTCCAGGAAGCCCTGACCTCCAGGGGGCCCTGACCTCCAGGGGGCCCTGACCTCCAGGAAGCCCTGACTTCCAGGGGGCCCTGACCTCCAGGGGGCCCTGACCTCCAGGAAGCCCTGACCTCCAGGAAGCCCTGACCTCCAGGGGGCCCTGACCTCCAGGGGGCCCTGACCTACAGGAGGCCCTGACCTTCAGGGGGCCCTGAACTCCAGGGGCCCTGAACTCCAGGGGCCCTGACCTCCAGGGGGCCCTGACCTCCAGGGGGCCCTGACCTCCAGGGGGCCCTGACCTCCAGGAGCCCTGACCTCCAGGGGGCCCTGACCTACAGGAGGCCCTGACCTCCAGGAAGCCCTGACCTCCAGGAAGCCCTGACCTCCAGGAAGCCCTGACCTACAGGAGGCCCTGACCTACAGGAGGCCCTGACCTCCAGGAAGCCCTGACCTCCAGGAAGCCCTGACCTCCAGGGGCCCTGACCTCCAAGGGGCCCACATTGATTTTGTTAGTCACTCTCACTCAGATATCATTAACATGGCATAAGTCAAGGCAAAATGGGTAGAATTGCAGGAAATTAGCTGTAGAACTGGACAAATGTATCTCTGCCCCCTCTCTGCCCCGTCTCTGCCTCCTCTCTGCCCCGTCTCTGACCCCTCTCTGCCCCGTTTCTGCTCCCTCTCTGCCCCCTCTCTGCCCCCTCTCTGCCCCGTCTCTGCCCCCTCTCTGCCCCGTCTCTGCCCCGTCTCTGCCCCCTCTCTGCCCCGTTTCTGCCCCCTCTCTGCCCCCTCTCTGCCCCGTCTCTGCCCCCTCTCTGCCCCGTTTCTGCCCCCTCTCTGCCCCGTCTCTGCCCCCTCTCTGCCCCGTCTCTGCCCCCTCTCTGCCCCGTTTCTGCCCCCTCTCTGCCCCGTCTCTGCCCCGTTTCTGCCCCGTTTCTGCCCCATGGCTAAATGAGTAGAATTGCATGAAAATGTTTATAAAATTGAAAAATATTCTCTCCGCCCCGTCTCTGCCCCCTCTCTGCCCCGTCTCTGCCCCCTCTCTGCCCCGTCTCTGCCCCCTCTCTGCCCCCTCTCTGCCCCCTCTCTGCCCCGTCTCTGCCCCCTCTCTGCCCCCTCTCTGCCCCATGGCAAAATATGTAGAACTGCAGAAAATGTGCATTTTGAGGGCTAGAGCTGTTCCTGTAGATCTGTATGGTGAATGTTCCACAAGCTTATACTCTACTTATCCAGACCATACAGATTTGTTAACATTGAGGGGTTATGGCCAAGGGGTAGGGGTAGAGAGTGATTTGGGACCTGCTGATAAACAGAATACATGCTGTCTACAACCACGCCCACTCTTCTATGAACTATGACCCTGGGTAACACAAACACTCAGGGTGAATTTAAATAACTTCTTATTACCTGGGAGGGAACTTGATGTGTGGTGATGAATGGTGCATACGAGACACATAACAACATAGAACCCTAGAACATGGAGGCTACAGTATAAAGGTATACACATATACACACTAGACACATAACAACATAGAACCCTAGAACATGGAGGCTACAGTATAAAGGTATACACATATACACACTAGACACATAACAACATAGAACCCTAGAACATGGAGGCGACAGTATAAAGGATTAGAAGCATACCATGCCATTGTAAATGTAGATTTATGTATATAATCAAATATAGCTGGGTGCTTATCCAGAAATGAATATGCAACAGTGTTTTCAGAGACAAATGTATTACTGCTAAATTGTTATTATTTTTTAAAGAATTCAGATAAACAGTAATCTCAAGTAAACAATTAAATACAACCATTCATTAATTAACCTATGGCCATAGGAAAGGAACCCCCCCCAAATAAAATGCCACAATTCGCCTTTGTAACATAGTTCCATATGACTAAAACAGTAGCTCCGAACACGGTCACAAACACGGTCACATAATGCCTCCGCTCTTCTTTTCGCTTGTCTCGTGTGCCTAACATTTCCAATAAAGTCCTATTGGATCGCTCAACAGGATTACCATGAGGGTGGTAAGGGGCTTATAAGCAATGGAGCATATTTCCGCTATCAACAGACTCAACATTGGTCAACTTTTTATTATTTATTATTATGATTATTATTATTTATTATTAGTATTATTAACGGTATAACAAAATAGATCTATTTGATTATACCGTTAATAATTAAGTTAAATAATAAAGTCTATCCCTTCAAAAAGAAACGGTTGTTCATTTACCACACAGCGAGTGTGTGATTGGGACCAACTCGCTATTCAAGAAGACTTTGCCCATGTACTACAAGTCATCACACTTGGACAACCCTGCTTTAGCAGTTTGATCACTGACAGTTAGCATGCCAGATTTTTTAAAGAAGCCTGCTAGTTAAATAGATGGTGGTGTAAGAGAAGTCTGCTAGTTAAATAGATGGTGGTGTTAGAGAAACCTGCTAGTTAAATAGATAGTGGTGTTAGAGAAGCCTGCTAGTAAAATAGATAGTGGTGTTAGAGAAGCCTGCTAGTTAAATAGATGGTGGTGTAAGAGAAGCCTGCTAGGAAAATAGATAGTGGTGTTAGAGAAGCCTGCTAGTAAAATAGATAGTGGTGTTAGAGAAGCCTGCTAGTAAAATAGATAGTGGTGTTAGAGAAACCTGCTAGTTAAATAGATGGTGGTGTAAGAGAAGCCTGCTAGGAAAATAGATAGTGGTGTTAGAGAAGCCTGCTAGTAAAATAGATAGTGGTGTTAGAGAAGCCTGCTAGTAAAATAGATAGTGGTGTTAGAGAAGCCTGCTAGTAAAATAGATAGTGGTGTTAGAGAAGCCTGCTAGGAAAATAGATGGCACTGGTCAAAAGTAGTGAATGGACAAATAATTCACTAAACCCTAAACTAAATCTTGTAATAAATAATGTGGAAATTGAGCAAGTTGAGGTGACTAAACTGCTTGGAGTAACCCTGGACTGTAAACTGTCATGATCAAAACATGTTGATACGACATTAGCTAAGATGGGGAGAAGTATGTCCATAATTAAGCGCTGCTCTGCATTTTTAACAACACTATCAACAAAGCAGGTCCTACAGGCCCTAGTTTGGTTGCAACTGGACTCCTGTTCAGTCGTGTGGTCAGGTGCCACAATGAGGGACTTAAGAAAATTGCAAATGGCTCAAAGTGGAGAAGAGATTGACTTCCTCGCTACTCGTTTTTGTCCGAAGACACACGTTCATTGTAATATTGTTGTATGGTGGTATTATACATGTTGTATTGTAGATATGTAGTGGTGTAATAATGTTATATAATGTAGTGTTTTATCTTTTGTTTTATATGTAATGTAAGTGTCTTAATGTGTTTTAACGTCAGGAAGTGTAGCTGCTGCCTTGGCAGGAACTAATGGGGATCCATAATAAACCCCAGGAAGTGTAGCTGCTGCCTTGGCAGGAACTAATGGGGATCCATAATAAACCCCAGGAAGTGTAGCTGCTGCCTTGGCAGGAACTAATGGGGATCCATAATAAACCCCAGGAAGAGTAGCTGCTGCCTTGGCAGGAACTAATGGGGATCCATAATAAACCCCAGGAAGTGTAGCTGCTGCCTTGGCAGGAACTAATGGGGATCCATAATAAACCCCAGGAAGAGTAGCTGCTGCCTTGGCAGGAACTAATGGGGATCCATAATAAACCCCAGGAAGAGTAGCTGCTGCCTTGGCAGGAACTAATGGGGATCCATAATAAACCCAAGGAAGAGTAGCTGCTGCCTTGGCAGGAACTAATGGGGATCCATAATAAACCCCAGGAAGAGTAGCTGCTGCCTTGACAGGAACTAATGGGGATCCATAATAAACCCCAGGAAGAGTAACTGCTGCCTTGGCAGGAACTAATGGGGATCCATAATTAACTCCAGGAAGAGTAGCTGCTGCCTTGGCAGGAACTAATGGGGATCCATAATAAACCCCAGGAAGTAGCTGCTGCCTTGGCAGGAACTAATGGGGATCCATAATAAACTCCAGGAAGAGTAGCTGCTGCCTTGACAGGAACTAATGGGATCTATAATAAACCCCAGGAAGAGTAGCTGCTGCCTTGGCAGGAACTAATGGGGATCCATAATAAACCCCAGGAAGAGTAGCTGCTGCCTTGACAGGAACTAATGGGGATCCATAATAAACCCCAGGAAGAGTAGCTGCTGCCTTGGCAGGAACGAATGGGGATCCATAATAAACCCCAGGAAGAGTAACTGCTGCCTTGACAGGAACTAATGGGATCTATAATAAACCCCAGGAGAGTAGCTGCTGCCTTGGCAGGAACTAATGGGGATCCATAATAAACACCAGGAAGAGTAGCTGCTGCCTTGGCAGGAACTAATGGGGATCCATAATAAACCCCAGGAAGAGTAGCTGCTGCCTTGGCAGGAACTAATGGGGATACATAATAAACCCCAGGAAGAGTAGCTGCTGCCTTGGCAGGAACTAATGCTGGTCCCTAATAAATACAAATACAAATGTGGGACATAACCATAGTGTAAACGAAACATGAAGAAGAGTAACTTACCTGCTTGTGTTGGTTGGTTCAATATAGTGTGGGTCCGCTGCCTCAGTGGGGTAGGAAGGGAGAGGAAGCCTGCTATTATATAGAGAGAACAGAGCTCTCTGTGTGTCCGTTCTAACAGTCTACTGTAGTACCTTTGACACAGAAGCCCCCCCCCCCCCCGGCTTACATTCACCTGGGCTGGAGGCTGGGACTGTGGGAAAACATCACGTTGTACCAGTTAGGTCCACGGAGGGAGGAGGAGGAGGGGGGAGTGAGGAGGGTGAGGGTAGCGGGGGGGGGGGGGGTGAAAGCATTAAGGCTGAACTATGTAGAGTGACGGTGGTAAGGAGGGAACATTGCCTTTAAAAGGTGCATAGCTGAAAAGTGGTGATGGGATTGAATCCCGGCCCAAGACTAGTTCAGATGAAGATAGAGTGGTGATGGGATTGAATCCCGGCCCAAGGCTAGTTCAGATGAAGATAGAGTGGTGATGGGATTGAATCCCGGCCCAAGGCTAGTTCAGATGAAGATAGAGTGGTGATGGGATTGAATCCCGGCCCAAGGCTAGTTCAGATGAAGATAACGTGGTGATGGGATTGAATCCCGGCCCAAGACTAGTTCAGATGAAGATAGAGTGGTGATGGGATTGAATCCCGGCCCAAGGCTAGTTCAGATGAAGATAACGTGGTGATGGGATTGAATCCCGGCCCAAGACTAGTTCAGATGAAGATAGAGTGATGATGGGATTGAATCCCGGCCCAAGGCTAGTTCAGATGAAGATAGAGTGGTGATGGGATTGAATCCCGGCCCAAGGCTAGTTCAGATGAAGATAACGTGTTGATGGGATTGAATCCCGGCCCAAGACTAGTTCAGATGAAGATAGAGTGGTGATGGGATTGAATCCCGGCCCAAGGCTAGTGAGATCAGTTGAACTGTACAGGACACATGTAGACTACTATTTAATTGAACCTTTATTTAACTTGGCAAGTCAGCTAAGAACAAATTCTTATTTACAATGACAGCCTACCCCGACCAAACCCAGACGACGCTGGGTCAATTGTGCACCACCCTACGGGACTCCCAATCACGGCCAGATGTGATACAGCCCGGATTCAAACCAGGGACTGTAGTGATCCCTCTTGCACTGAGATGCAGTGCCTTAGACCGCTGCACCACTCGGGAGCCTAATGCTATACTATAGATGAGATAAGTCGAGCACACAAATTGTTTCCCAGATGATATCGTGCACACGCAGGTGCACATGCCGACAAAGGAGTTCACTTCTGCTGCAGCCTATCAAATATAAAGCGTTGGGGAGGTGCTTCACCGCCCAGCTCAGCAGTCCTGTAGTGTTGAAGTTTGTCCTGGGTGTGAGAAGGGACCAGGTGTCTTCAGTGAGGTGATTAGATTAAACCTGAACTAGGTAGAGTGAAGGAGCTGCGTGTTTGACTGGTGCTCCTACTGTATGTACAGTAACTTCATTATGGGGAAGGGGGGTAACTTTCCATGTGAGTGTCAGGGATGACACAGCATATCTGTATCTACATTATCAAATGGCACCTGTGACCCTATTCCATACATAGTGTTTTTTTACATTTATTTTTTACTTCAGTTTTATTTTAGTATATAAATTAACTTTCTTAAAACGTTTTTTTATTTTCTGAAAACTGCATTGTTGGTTAAGAGCTTGTAACTAAGCATTTAACTGTAAGGTGTTGTATTCGGCGCGTGTGAAAAATAAAATGTGATTTGATTTGATTTTGCACTGCTTTCGACCAGAAAAAGTTATTTTTATTATTATATATATATTTTCTTATGTAATTTATCAGGGGGTGCTGCAGCACCCTCGGCACCCCTGCTATGGGAATTGGGCTTAAGCTATGTACAGTGCCTTCAGACAATATTCACACCCCTTGACTTTCTTCACATTTTATTGTGTTACAAAGTGGGAATAAATTGCTATTTTTATGTCAAGGCTGAAAGGTCAAATCAACTCAAATCAAATTTTATTGGTCACATACACATGGTTAGCAGATGTTATTGGTCACATACACATGGTTAGCAGATGTTATTGGTCACATACACATGGTTAGCAGATGTTATTGCGAGTGTAGCGAAATGCTTGTGCTTCTAGTTCCGACAGTGTAGCAAAATCTAACAAGTAATATCTAACAATTCCACAACAAATACCTAGTACACACAGATCTAACTAAAGGAATGGAATAAGAATATATAAATATATATATATGGAGGAGCAATGACAGAGCGGCATAGGCTAAGATGCAATAGATAGTATAGAATACAGTATATACATATGAGATGAGTAATGCATTATTAATGTGCCATTATTAAAGTGACTAGTGTTCCATTTATTAAAGTGGCCAGTGATTTCAAGTCTGTATGTAGGCAGCAGCCTCTCTGTGCTATTTAACAGTCTGATGGCCTTGAGATAGAAGCTGTTTTTCAGTCTCTCGGTCCCAGCTTTGATACACCTGTACTGACCTCGTCTGCTGTATGGTAGTGGGGTGAACAGGCATTGACTCGGGTGGATGGTGTCCTTGATGATTTTTTTGGCCTTCCTGTGACATCGGGTGCTGTTGTATTGGATTTGTCCGAAGCATAACACTTTGTATTCAGCACAAAATGGGAATTGCTTTGCCACATTTTTTGCAGTATTACTTTAGTGCCTTGTTACAAACAGGATGCATGTTTTTGGAATATTTTTATTCTGTACAGGCTTCCTTCTTTTCTGTCACAAATCTGTGTTTGAAATTCACTGCTCGACTGAGGGACCTTACAGATAATGGTATGTGTGGGGTACAGAGATGAGGTAGTCATTCAAAAATCATGTTAAACACTATATTTGCACACAGTGAGTCCATGAAACTTATCATGTGACTTGTTAAGCAAATGTTTACTTCCTGAACTTATTTAGGCGTTTCCATAACAACAGGGTTGAATACTTATTGACTTAAGACATTTCAGCTTTTCATTTTAAATACATTTGTTAACATTTCTAAAAACATTATTGAACTCATATTATAGAGTATTGTGTTTAGGTCAGTGACACAAAATCTCCATTTATTCCATTTTGAATTCAGGCTGTAACAAAATAAAATGTTGGAAAAAGTAAAGGGGTGTGATTACTTTCTGAAGGCACTGTACGGTGTCCTGTAAGGGCCATGATCAAAAGTGGTGCACCATTTGATTGTCTGTCTGAGAGGCAAGTTAGTTGCACTTGCAGTTGACAGTGTGTTGATAGCGAGAGCATCAGACCGGATATTGTTATTATCTAGTTATGTGTACTAATAAATAGTGGTAATAACTCATAAATAATAAAATAAATAATACATGTTCATTAATAAATTATGTAATAAATTGTGATGTTATTGTCCACCCAGGGCTGTACCTCCTCACAGATAATACTGGGCTGTACCTCCTCACAGGTAATACTGGCCTGATGTTATTGTCCACCCAGGGCTGTACCTCCTCACAGGTAATACTGGGATGTACCACCTCACAGGTAATACTGGCCTGATGTTATTGTCCACACAGGGCTGTACCTCCTCACAGGTAATACTGGGCTGTACCTCCTCACAGGTAATACTGGCCTGATGTTATTGTCCACACAGGGCTGTACCTCCTCACAGGTAATACTGGGCTGTACCTCCTCACAGGTAATACTGGCCTGATGTTATTGTCCAACCAGGGCTGTACCTCCTCACAGGTAATACTGGCCTGATGTTATTGTCCACCCAGGGCTGTACCTCCTCACAGGTAATACTGGGCTGTACCTCCTCACAGGTAATACTGGCCTGATGTTATTGTCCACCCAGGGCTGTACCTCCTCACAGGTAATACTGGGCTGTACCTCCTCACAGGTAATACTGGCCTGATGTTATTGTCCACCCAGGGCTGTACCTCCTCACAGGTAATACTGGCCTGATGTTATTGTCCACCCAGGGCTGTACCTCCTCACAGGTAATACTGGCCTGATGTTATTGTCCACCCAGGGCTGTACGTCCTCACAGGTAATACTGGCCTGATGTTATTGTCCACCCAGGGCTGTACCTCCTCACAGGTAATACTGGGCTGTACCTCCTCACAGGTAATACTGGCCTGATGTTATTGTCCAACCAGGGCTGTACCTCCTCACAGGTAATACTGGCCTGATGTTATTGTCCACCCAGGGCTGTACCTCCTCACAGGTAATACTGGCCTGATGTTATTGTCCACCCAGGGCTGTACCTCCTCACAGGTAATACTGGCCTGATGTTATTGTCCACCCAGGGCTGTACCTCCTCACAGGTAATACTGGGCTGTACGTCCTCACAGGTAATACTGGCCTGATGTTATTGTCCAACCAGGGCTGTACCTCCTCACAGGTAATACTGGCCTGATGTTATTGTCCACCCAGGGCTGTACGTCCTCACAGGTAATACCGGCCTGATGTTATTGTCCACCCAGGGCTGTACCTCCTCACAGGTAATACCGGCCTGATGTTATTGTCCACCCAGGGCTGTACCTCCTCACAGGTAATACCGGCCTGATGTTATTGTCCACCCAGGGCTGTACCTCCTCACATGTAATACTGGCCTGATGTTATTGTCCAACCAGGGCTGTACCTCCTCACAGGTAATACTGGCCTGATGTTATTGTCCACCCAGGGCTGTACCTCCTCACAGGTAATACTGGCCTGATGTTATTGTCCACCCAGGGATGTACCTCCTCACAGGTAATACTGGCCTGATGTTATTGTCCACCCAGGGCTGTACCTCCTCACAGGTAATACTGGGCTGTACCTCCTCACAGGTAATACTGGGCTGTACCTCCTCACAGGTAATACTGGCCTGATGTTATTGTCCTGTACCTCCTCACAGGTAATACCGGCCTGATGTTATTGTCCACCTAAGGCTGTACCTCCTCCTCACAGGTAATACTGGCCTGATGTTATTGTCCACCCAGGGCTGTACCTCCTCACAGGTAATACTGGCCTGATGTTATTGTCCACCCAGGGCTATGCCTCTTCACAGGTAATACTGGCCTGATGTTATTGTCCTGTACCTCCTCACAGGTAATACCGGCCTGATGTTATTGTCCACCTAGGGCTGTACCTCCTCCTCACAGGTAATACTGGCCTGATGTTATTGTCCACCCAGGGCTGTACGTCCTCACAGGTAATACTGGCCTGATGTTATTGTCCACCCAGGGCTATGCCTCTTCACAGGTAATACTGGCCTGATGTTATTGTCCTGTACCTCCTCACAGGTAATACCGGCCTGATGTTATTGTCCACCCAGGGCTGTACCTCCTCCTCACAGGTAATACTGGCCTGATGTTATTGTCCACCCAGGGCTGTACCTCCTCACAGGTAATACTGGCCTGATGTTATTGTCCACCCAGGGCTGTACCTCCTCACAGGTAATACTGGCCTGATGTTATTGTCCTGTACCTCCTCACAGGTAATACTGGCCTGATGTTATTGTCCACCCAGGGCTGTACGTCCTCACAGGTAATACTGGCCTGATGTTATTGTCCAACCAGGGCTGTACCTCCTCACAGGTAATACTGGCCTGATGTTATTGTCCAACCAGGGCTGTACCTCCTCACAGGTAATACTGGCCTGGTGTTATTGTCCACTCAGGGCTGTACCTCCTCACAGGTAATACTGGCCTGATGTTATTGTCCACCCAGGGATGTACCTCCTCACAGGTAATACTGGTCTGATGTTATTGTCCACCAGGGCTGTACCTCCTCACAGGTAATACTGGACTGTACCTCCTCACAGGTAATACTGGCCTGATGTTATTGTCCACCCAGGACTGTACCTCCTCACAGGTAATACTGGGCTGTACCTCCTCACAGGTAATACTGGCCTGATGTTATTGTCCACCCAGGACTGTACCTCCTCACAGGTAATACTGGGCTGTACCTCCTCACAGGTAATACTGGCCTGATGTTATTGTCCACCCAGGGATGTACCTCCTCACAGGTAATACTGGTCTGATGTTATTGTCCACCAGGGCTGTACCTCCTCACAGGTAATACTGGACTGTACCTCCTCACAGGTAATACTGGCCTGATGTTATTGTCCACCCAGGACTGTACCTCCTCACAGGTAATACTGGGCTGTACCTCCTCACAGGTAATACTGGCCTGATGTTATTGTCCACCCAGGACTGTACCTCCTCACAGGTAATACTGGGCTGTACCTCCTCACAGGTAATACTGGCCTGATGTTATTGTCCACCCAGGGATGTACCTCCTCACAGGTAATACTGGCCTGATGTTATTGTCCACCCAGGACTGTACCTCCTCACAGGTAATACTGGACTGTACCTCCTCACAGGTAATACTGGCCTGATGTTATTGTCCACCCAGGGCTGTACCTCCTCACAGGTAATACTGGCCTGATGTTATTGTCCACCCAGGACTGTACCTCCTCACAGGTAATACTGGGCTGTACCTCCTCACAGGTAATACTGGCCTGATGTTATTGTCCACCCAGGGATGTACCTCCTCACAGGTAATACTGGCCTGATGTTATTGTCCACCCAGGGCTGTACCTCCTCACAGGTAATACTGGTCTGATGTTATTGTCCACCCAGGGCTGTACCTCCTCACAGGTAATACTGGCCTGATGTTATTGTCCACCCAGGGCTGTACCTCCTCACAGGTAATACTGGGCTGTACCTCCTCACAGGTAATACTGGTCTGATGTTATTGTCCACCAGGGCTGTACCTCCTCACAGGTAATACTGGTCTGATGTTATTGTCCACCAGGGCTGTACCTCCTCACAGGTAATACTGGCCTGATGTTATTGTCCACCCAGGGCTGTACCTCCTCACAGGTAATACTGGCCTGATGTTATTGTCCACCAGGGCTGTACCTCCTCACAGGTAATACTGGCCTGATGTTATTGTCCAACCAGGGCTGTACCTCCTCACAGGTAATACTGGCCTGATGTTATTGTCCACCCAGGGCTGAACCTCCTCACAGGTAATACTGGTCTGATGTTATTGTCCACCCAGGGCTGTACCTCCTCACAGGTAATACTGGTCTGATGTTATTGTCCACCCAGGGCTGTACCTCCTCCTCACAGGTAATACTGGCCTGATGTTATTGTCCACCCAGGGCTGTACCTCCTCACAGGTAATACTGGCCTGATGTTATTGTCCACCCAGGGCTGTACCTCCTCACAGGTAATACTGGCCTGATGTTATTGTCCACCCAGGGCTGTACCTCCTCACAGGTAATACCGGCCTGATGTTATTGTCCACCCAGGGCTGAACCTCCTCACAGGTAATACTGGGCTGTACCTCCTCACAGGTAATACTGAGCTGCTTTGGCCACAAACAGTGGCAGATCGTCAGACTTTCATCTATTACTGTTGTGTCAACTGTATCAACAATGATACCGAAGGATTTGACGTTGGGAAGGTGCATAAACAACTTTACAAGGGGTTTCCTCAGCCGAAAGGAGCATATTTTACTATAGGCTATCAATGTATACAGAGATGGGCAAAAGATGCATACAAATCTATCTTGTTACAAGTACAAGATATTCTAAAAACCAAGGTATCAAACTAAAATACAAAATACTTTTGCAAAGTATTGTATGTAGATAAAATACAAGTATTTTGTATTTTCAACCTTTTCAAAATTCTCAATAGATTTGCCAGTTCATACCTTCACTCCAACAGCATTCTCAGTAATGGTAACAAAAAACAGTTTAGTTGCCATGACTGTGATATGTGGTTGTTTATCTACCTTAGTTAAATGCACTGACTGTAAGTCTTCTAAATGACCAAAATGTAAATGTAAAAATGATCAATTGCAAAGCACACTGGGTATTATTATTGGCCTTGTTTTGGGTGCGGAGCTCATTAGAATAATACCCAGTGTTCATTTAAATTTTTGTCATTTAGCAGACACTCTTATCACACCATAGTGCCATCAGACTTCTGATACCATTGCAGTGTGAAAGGGGGTTACAAAATGATGAACCGCTATAAAAAAAAAATATATATACATATAAAAAAATGTGTATAGAAAAGTATTTTGTAAATATAAATTAAAGGTCTGTATGTATCTTGTTACAAAATACATTGGATTGTTGTTCGGGACAGTGTAAAAAAAAACATACTCAAGAGTAATTAAATACGTATTTAAAATACATGTTACAGAAACACTGCCTATGTCTGAATGTATAGTATGTTTGTTACAATCATTTTGGGGAAATTAAACTACAAAACCATATCCCCGAGAAACTACATTTCCGCACACAAATCTGAATGACTTCCGGAATGTGACATACACAGGAAGAAGCCAACTCGGCTAGTTGTCAAATTAGCAAAGCTGACTAGCCAGCTAATGTATTGGTGGGAGACCAGTGTCCGTGGTTTTCTGAATAGAGAGCAAATTTGGGTTTTATCATGGTGTTTCCACTGTAGGAAACACTTCAAACGACACCCAAGGAATTTCCCCCCGCACGTTCCTCTTGTTCGAGCGCATAAACAAGGTAGGTTACAAAATATTTGAGCTAGCTAGCTTGTCGGTCAGCTAACAAGATACCTTGCTAGCTACCCAGCTAAATGTAGCCATTATCCTCTACTAACTTTTGAGCTGACATAGTTAGCGAAGTGTTGTCCAGTTATACTTATATTTCCTTTACTTATTTTGCCTGGAATCGTAGCTAAGTAGGTCGCTACGTCAGCTAGCGAACTCCCTCAGAACTAGAAAGCTAGCTAGCTAGGTTAGCTAACTTTCTTGTTTTGACAACCAGTCAAGTCTAAAGTCTATCTAACGCTAGCTAAAGGGGGAAGGAATTGGCTAATAATGCATCTTGTTTAGCTGAATTTACTGTGGAATGTCAACCAAACGGTCAGTTTGCTAGCAGTGTTAGCTAGCTTGATAACATAGCACCTTACTAGGGCTGCTGATTAGGTTGTTTAGGCATTTAACTTAGCTAACTAGCTAAAGTCAAACAACTAACTAGTTAGCATCATAAAGCATGTTCTCTTCATAGAGCACAGCAGTTCTGTCCACATTTTAAAGCTCTGGGTTTTGTCCTCACCGATGACAGTTGCTACTGCCACCAGGGGCAGAGTAGAGAGGTTTCAGAAGTTGGTTTGCCTGTCTAGCTACCATTCCCTGCCCCTCTCCATCCACCTGTCCCTCTCCATCCACCTGTTCCTCTCCATCCACCTGTCCCTCTCCATCCACTGCCTCTCAAATGGCCCCCTATTCCCTTTATAGTGCACTACTTTTGACCAGGGCCCATAGAGCACAGGTCGAAAGTAGTGAATTATAAAGGTATTAGGGTGCCATTTGGGATGAACCCTCATATCCAGGACCAAGGACAGTTCACCTGGCAGTGTATTAACCAGCTGACTAACCATTTTAAAAGGACCAAGGACAGTTGACCTGGCAGTTTATTAACCAGCTGACTAACCATTTTAAAAGGACCAAGGACAGTTGACCTGGCAGTGTATTAACCAGCTGACTAACCATTTTAAAAGGACCAAGGAAATATATAAACAAAATATGTCAGATAATGTTATAGAAGATTGATCAGTGTGATTGGTGGGTTGTAGGAGTTAATAACTCTATCTCTCCTGGCATTGGTCGTTTTCTAGGTGTGAATGACCGACGTGGTGTCCCCCACTGCGCTCAGCGAAGTCCAGCTCCGCCTCCTCTGCCACGATGACATAGACAGCGTCAAGCTGCTGTGCGGTGATTGGTTCCCCATCGAGTGAGTACTGTGCCCCGCGGCCAATAGCAGCACAGGATCGTAATCGTGTTCACTAGAGAGAGAGCTGAGTGAAACTGTAGTGGTACTTTAACTTGTCTAATAAGAACAGATTTTCGCTTTCCGTTTCAAAACGCTTTGCTATGTTGAGCCCCACTGAACACAACCCAGGGCACCTGTCCTCACCTGTACCCTGTCACCTTAATACAGCTGAAGTCTATATCACCTGTCCTCACCTGTACCCTGTCACCTTAATACAGCTGAAGTCTACATCACCTGTCCCCTGTCACCTTAATACAGCTGAAGTCTATACACCTGTCCTCACCTGTACCCTGTCACCTTAATACAGCTGAAGTCTACATCACCTGTCCCCTGTCACCTTAATACAGCTGAAGTCTATATCACCTGTCCTCACCTGTACCCTGTCACCTTAATACAGCTGAAGTCTATATCACCTGTCCTCACCTGTACCCTGTCACCTTAATACAGCTGAAGTCTATCACACCTGTCCTCACCTGTACCCTGTCACCTTAATACAGCTGAAGTCTACATAACCTGTCCTCACCTGTACCCTGTCACCTTAATACAGCTGAAGTCTACATCACCTGTCACCTTAATACAGCTGAAGTCTACAATACCTGTCCTCACCTGTACCCTGTCACCTTAATACAGCTGAAGTCTACATCACCTGTCACCTTAATACAGCTGAAGTCTACAATACCTGTCCTCACCTGTCCCCTGTCACCTTAATACAGCTGAAGTCTACAATACCTGTCCTCACCTGTCCCCTGTCACCTTAATACAGCTGAAGTCTACATCACCTGTCCTCACCTGTACCCTGTCACCTTAATACAGCTGAAGTCTACATCACCTGTCCTCACCTATCCCCTGTCACCTTAATACAGCTGAAGTCTACAATACCTGTCCTCACCTGTCCCCTGTCACCTTAAAACAGATGAAGTCTACCCCTCCTGTCCTCACCTATCCCATGTCACCTTAAAACAGCTGAAGTCTGTTTTAAGGTGTACCTACTGTACCTACCTTAAGGCATATTAGACCTATAAGCCATTTAGCGAACGCTTTTATCCCTTAGACATGCATTTTCCATATGAGTGGCCCCAGTAGGAATCTAACCTCTGAGCCTCACCTGTCCCCCAACAGGTACCCAGACTCATGGTATAATGACATCACATCCAACAAGAAGTTCTTCTCCCTAGCCGCCATCTTCAAGGGAGGCATCGTGGGAATGATCGTAGCTGAGATCAAGGGCCGGACCAAAGTACACAGAGAGGTACGGGTGCTGGGGTAGAGATGGTCCTGACTGACTGACTGACTGACTGACTGACAGTACACAGAAGTACGGGTGCTGGGGTAGAGATGGTCCTGACTGACTGACTGACAGACAGTACACAGAAGTACGGGTGCTGGGGTAGAGATGGTCCTGACTGACTGACTGACAGACAGTACACAGAGAGGTACTGGTGCTGGGGTAGAGATGGTCCTGACTGACTGACTGACTGACTGACTGACTGACTGACTGACTGACTGACAGTACACAGAGTGGTACAGGTGCAGGGGTAGAGATGGTCCTGACTGACTGACTGACTGACTGACTGACTGACTGACTGACAGTACACAGAGTGGTACAGGTGCTGGGGTAGAGATGGTCCTGACTGACTGACTGACTGACTGTACACAGAGTGGTACGGGTGCTGGGGTAGAGATGGTCCTGACTGACTGACTGACAGTACACAGAGTGGTACTGGTGCTGGGGTAGAGATGGTCCTGACTGACTGACTGACAGTACACAGAGAGGTACGGGTTCTGGGGTAGAGATGGTCCTGACTGACTGACAGTACACAGAGTGGTACGGGTGCTGGGGTAGAGATGGTCCTGACTGACTGACAGTACACAGAGTGGTACGGGTGCTGGGGTAGAGATGGTCCTGACTGACTGACTGACAGTACACAGAGTGGTACGGGTGCTGGGGTAGAGATGGTCCTGACTGACTGACAGTACACAGAGTGGTACGGGTGCTGGGGTAGAGATGGTCCTGACTGACTGACAGTACACAGAGTGGTACGGGTGCTGGGGTAGAGATGGTCCTGACTGACTGACAGGACGATTGAACATGTTTTCAGGAGAAATGTCCATTATAGACTGTGAATGTACTCCATATTGAACATTTGGAGGAAATGTCCATTATAGACTGTGAATGTGCCCCATATTGAACCTATTGTTGGAAGCTGAATGTTTTGACAGACAGTAGTTGTTAGGTGGGTCATATTAAAGTCAGGGTTGGGGTCAATTCAGGAACACAGCAATTCCAATTGTTTTGAATTAGGATCATTTGGATTTGGAAGTTGTATTACTATCTGAATTGACAGGAATGTAAATGGGTTTGAGCCCAAACCTGATAATAGTAGTTATGTTTACAGTAGTGTAGTTAGTTCCATATCCCTGTCAGTCACATTCCTTAGGAACAGTCTGAAATGGAACACACTGACATTCTACATTCTGTTTATAGTCTCCTACTAATTAGACCTGAAGCAGCCGGAGGGGAAGAGGAGGGGGTACGGGACGAGGAGGGTGGGAAGGAGGAGGGGACGAGGAGGAGGGTGGGGACGAGGAGGAGAGAAGGAGGGTGGGGGGGTGGAGAGGAGGGAGGAGGGGGGTGGTGACGGAGGTGGGGATGGAAGGGTGGAGGAGAAAAGGAGGGTGGTCATGGAGGAGGGGGCATGAGGTGGAGGGGTGTTGAAGAGTAATGGAGAGAGGTGGAGGGGGTGTGGGGGATGGAGGGGTGTTGAAGAGTAATGGAGAGAGGTGGAGGGGGTGTGGGGGGGTGGTGTTGAGTAATGGAGAGAGGTGGGGGGGGTGTGGGGGATGGAGGGGTGTTGAAGAGTTATGGAGGGGGTGTGGGGGATGGAGGGGTGTTGAAGGGTAATGGAGAGAGGTGGAGGGGTGTTGAAGAGTTATGGAGGGGGTGTGGGGGATGGAGGGGTGTTGAAGAGTAATGGAGAGGGTGTGGGGGATGGAGGGGTGTTGAAGGGTAATGGAGAGAGGTGGAGGGGTGTTGAAGAGTTATGGAGGGGGTGTGGGGGATGGAGGGGTGTTGAAGAGTTATGGAGAGAGGTGGAGGGGGTTGGGGGATGGAGGGGTGTTGAAGAGTAATGGAGGGGGTGTGGGGGATGGAGGGGTGTTGAAGAGTTATGGAGAGAGGTGGAGGGGGTTGGGGGATGGAGGGGTGTTGAAGAGTAATGGAGAGGGTGTGGGGGATGGAGGGGTGTTGAAGAGTAATGGAGAGGGTGTGGGGGATGGAGGGGTGTTGAAGACTAATGGAGAGAGGGGGTGTGGGGGATGGAGGGGTGTTGAAGAGTAATGGAGAGGGTGTGGGGGATGGAGGGGTGTTGAAGAGTAATGGAGAGAGGTGTTTCTTGGATGGAGGGGTGTTGAAGGGTAATGGAGAGAGGTGGAGGGGGTTGTTTTGCTCGGTATACCGACACTTCTGTACTTTTTCGATACTAGAACATGAAAAACGTCTCGGTACTAGAATGCTTGTTACTTTTGGTAGTACTTCTGTCAAATGTGTCTCACGGATGGAAGGGAAGTGGTGGGGGGGGGGGGTACCTAGTCAGGTGTACAACTGAATGCCTTCAACTGAAATGTGTCTTCCTCATTTAACCCAACCCCTCTGAATCATTGGGTATGTTGTGGTGGTCTGCTTGGAGGGAAAGGGAAAGGGGGATACCTAGTCAGGTGTACAACTGAATGCCTTCAACTGAAATGTGTCTTCTTCATTTAACCCTCTGAATCAGAGAGGTGCAGAGTCTGTCTATCAGTGCAGCTGATGTCCCCCTTACAGCTCTAGTGCACCGTGCCTGCTCCACTGATGGGCTCCCGAGTGGCGCAGCGGTTCGAATCCAGGCTGTATCACAACCAACCGTGATTGGGAGTCCCATAGGGCGGCGCACAATTTGGCCCAGCGTTGTTCGGGTTTGGCTGGTGTAGGCCGTCCTTGTAAATAAGAATTTGTTCTTATTAACTGACTTTATTAAGGTTAATTTAAAATGTTATAACAAAAAATCATGTTAGCTCCCCACTTAGCCTGTACTGGGAGTCTGGGCTGCATCATGTTAGCTCCCCACTCAGCCTGTACTGGGAGTCTGGACTGCATCATGTTAGCTCTCCACTTAGCCTGTACTGGGAGTCTGGACTGCATCATGTTAGCTCTCCACTTAGCCTGTACTGGGAGTCTGGGCAGCATCATGTTAGCTCTCCACTTAGCCTGTACTGGGAGTCTGGACTGCATCATGTTAGCTCTCCACTTAGCCTGTACTGGGAGTCTGGGCAGCATCATGTTAGCTCCCCACTTAGCCTGTACTGGGAGTCTGGGCTGCATCATGTTAGCTCTCCACTCAGCCTGTACTGGGAGTCTGGGCTGCATCATGTTAGCTCTCCACTTAGCCTGTACTGGGAGTCTGGGCTGCATCATGTTAGCTCTCCACTTAGCCTGTACTGGGAGTCTGGGCTGCATCATGTTAGCTCTCCACTTAGCCTGCACTGGGAGTCTGGGCTGCATCATGTTAGCTCTCCACTTAGCCTGCACTGGGAGTCTGGACTGCATCATGTTAGCTCTCCACTTAGCCTGCACTGGGAGTCTGGACTGCATCATGTTAGCTCTCCACTTAGCCTGTACTGGGAGTCTGGGCTGCATCATGTTAGCTCTCCACTCAGCCTGTACTCCACTTAGCCCACTCATGCTACACAGAAGTTAACATACTTGAATAATGCGACACGGCGTGTAGAAATGTTGAAACTGTTCATTACTGTTCGCAAAACAATGTCCCTACATCCTAGACTCTAGATTTCCTGTTGTTAGTCAGTGTTATAAGTATTAATAGCTGTGTATAACCTCTCCTCTCTGCAGGATGGAGACATCCTAGCCTCTAGATTTCCTGTGGACACCCAGGTGGCTTACATACTGAGTCTGGGGGTGGTGAAGGAGTTCAGGAAACATGGAATAGGTAGGTACACTTAGGGCTGTTTCAGTGACCGTTTTACTGCCACACTGGCGGTCACGAGTCATGAAGGCAGTCAAATTCCACATGACCGTGTAGTCATGGTAATTAGGCTTCGCCAAGCTCAGATGCTGCTGATGGTCATTCGTAGCCTACCAAACTTGCTAACTGCCTGGTACTCAGCACTCTATTGTCCCTCTAATCACTCTGACATCAATGCAAATGTATTCGCAAATCTAATCCAACACTTCATGAGTGCCCATGAGCTCATGTTGCGCATAATTTCTATAGGCTATGCAATTGCGGGAGAAAAAAACAGAGTGATGGCCTCTACTAAAAATAGGAGGGTCCCATCAGCTTTCCATAGGCTAGTGCTTTTGCTGTTCGTTAGGCCTACTCATCTAGTTGGCTGATAAAGTAAATGTGGACAGTTCTTCCAATATCTTCAATATGCAGATCTGAATTGGAGAAGGACGCGCGCAGGTGCATCCCCGATGTGTCTGTCTTCACTTGTAGCCTGTGAGAAAGACCCGATCTGGTGACGGAGAGCCATGTGAGTGAGAGACACTTCAGATTGCGCAGCACACTCTGGGAGAAGGTCACAACGTAGCACTAGGGGGCCACAAAAGGCACAGATTTTTTTGGGGGGGTGCATTATGGCCGCAAAGGGGATGCAGCCGTGAAATACGAGGCATTATCAAGTGCTTGTCAAATTGTGAATGAGAGACTATTGGAGTGTACAGCCTGCGCAGAAAACTAAGCAGAGCTCATGCCTTTTTAAGCAACTTTTTTCAAATCATCATTAGAGTCGCACCATGCAGCCTTACAATGTATTAAAAATCAAAACATATAGCCCAACGTCTGTAGAACAACTAAAGTTACATTAATAACTCTAAATGAAGTAAATAGGAAGACTTGTTTCTTTGCTAACTGCTCAACACAGAATAGACACATGTGCGCACTCCTTCAAATCGTTTGGAGAAAATATTAATATTTTATTCAGCTTTGTTCAATTGTTTTATTCATATTATAAAATAATATAAAAATAATGCCAGGGAATTCTAAGCATGTCTTGTCTGCTAAATGAACTAGTGTAGCCCACAGTCATATGGCATAGCCAGATCAGGGCCTAACATAAGGACAACTCAGAGTATGCTATTCTGTTCTTATGAAATAGACTACATTTTCTTTATGTCATGTTTCTTTAGACCTGTCTAAAATAAATAGTTAATTTATGGTGAAGGTGTAGGCTATATTACATGGATTAGACTTTTTAAAATGGCTCGTAGGCTATGTGTGGCTACCAGGAGAGGCTAAATGTGTTTATGTTAATTAACCTGTCACTTATCGTGAGACCAACAGTTATTTGCATGACAATCATCGGCTGACAATTTAGTGACCGCCACAGCCCTAGGTACACTCACAGTCACTCACTGTCCTGCTACTCTTCTCTTCTCCCCCTCCCAGGCTCCTTGCTGCTGGACAGTCTTAAGGAACACATCTCCACCACGGCCCAGGACCACTGCAAGGCCATCTACCTCCACGTGCTGACAACCAACACCACGGCTATACACTTCTACCACAACAGGTAGGTAGAGACCTGCTATACACTTCTACCACAACAGGTAGGTAGAGACCTGCTATACACTTCTACCACGACAGGTAGGTAGAGACCTGCTATACACTTCTACCACGACAGGTAGGTAGAGACCTGCTATACACTTCTACCACAACAGGTAGGTAGAGACCTGCTATACACTTCTACCACAACAGGTAGGTAGGTAGAGACCTGCTATACACTTCTACCACGACAGGTAGGTAGAGACCTGCTATACACTTCTACCACAACAGGTAGGTAGAGACCTGCTATACACTTCTACCACGACAGGTAGGTAGAGACCTGCTATACACTTCTACCACAACAGGTAGGTAGAGACCTGCTATACACTTCTACCACAACAGGTAGGTAGAGACCTGCTATACACTTCTACCACAACAGGTAGGTAGGTAGAGACCTGCTATACACTTCTACCACGACAGGTAGGTAGAGACCTGCTATACACTTCTACCACAACAGGTAGGTAGAGACCTGCTATACACTTCTACCACGACAGGTAGGTAGAGACCTGCTATACACTTCTACCACGACAGGTAGGTAGAGACCTGCTATACACTTCTACCACAACAGGTAGGTAGGTAGAGACCTGCTATACACTTCTACCACAACAGGTAGGTAGAGACCTGCTATACACTTCTACCACGACAGGTAGGTAGAGACCTGCTATACACTCCTACCACAACAGGTAGGTAGAGACCTGCTATACACTCCTACCACAACAGGTAGGTAGAGACCTGCTATACACTCCTACCACAACAGGTAGGTAGAGACCTGCTATACACTTCTACCACAACAGGTAGGTAGAGACCTGCTATACACTTCTACCACAACAGGTAGGTAGAGACCTGCTATACACTTCTACCACGGCAGGTAGATAGGTAGAGACCTGCTATACACTTCTACCACAACAGGTAGGTAGGTAGAGACCTGCTATACACTTCTACCACAACAGGTAGGTAGAGACCTGCTATACATTTCTACCACAACAGGTAGGTAGAGACCTGCTACACACTTCTACCACAACAGGTAGGTAGAGACCTGCTATACACTTCTACCACAACAGGTAGGTAGAGACCTGCTATACACTCCTACCACAACAGGTAGGTAGAGACCTGCTATACACTCCTACCACAACAGGTAGGTAGAGACCTGCTATACACTTCTACCACAACAGGTAGGTAGAGACCTGCTATACACTTCTACCACAACAGGTAGGTAGAGACCTGCTATACACTTCTACCACGGCAGGTAGGTAGGTAGAGACCTGCTATACACTTCTACCACAACAGGTAGGTAGGTAGAGACCTGCTATACACTTCTACCACAACAGGTAGGTAGGTAGAGACCTGCTATACACTTCTACCACAACAGGTAGGTAGAGACCTGCTATACACTTCTACCACAACAGGTAGGTAGAGACCTGCTATACACTTCTACCACGGCAGGTAGGTAGGTAGAGACCTGCTATACACTTCTACCACAACAGGTAGGTAGGTAGGTAGAGACCTGCTATACACTTCTACCACAACAGGTAGGTAGGTAGAGACCTGCTATACACTTCTACCACGACAGGTAGGTAGAGACCTGCTATACACTTCTACCACGACAGGTAGGTAGAGACCTGCTATACACTTCTACCACGACAGGTAGGTATAGACCTGCTATACACTTCTACCACAACAGGTAGGTAGAGACCTGCTATACATTTCTACCACAACAGGTAGGTAGAGACCTGCTACACACTTCTACCACAACAGGTAGGTAGAGACCTGCTATACACTTCTACCACAACAGGTAGGTAGAGACCTGCTATACACTTCTACCACAACAGGTAGGTAGAGACCTGCTATACACTTCTACCACAACAGGTAGGTAGAGACCTGCTATACACTTCTACCACAACAGGTAGGTAGAGACCTGCTATACACTTCTACCACAACAGGTAGGTAGAGACCTGCTATACACTTCTACCACAACAGGTAGGTAGAGACCTGCTATACACTTCTACCACAACAGGTAGGTAGAGACCTGCTATACACTTCTACCACAACAGGTAGGTAGAGACCTGCTACACACTTCTACCACAACAGGTAGGTAGAGACCTGCTATACACTTCTACCACAACAGGTAGGTAGGTAGAGACCTGCTATACACTTCTACCACAACAGGTAGGTAGAGACCTGCTATACATTTCTACCACAACAGGTAGGTAGAGACCTGCTATACACTTCTACCACAACAGTTAGGTAGAGACCTGCTATACACTTCTACCACAACAGGTAGGTAGAGACCTGCTATACACTCCTACCACAACAGGTAGGTAGAGACCTGCTATACACTTCTACCACAACAGGTAGGTAGAGACCTGCTATACACTTCTACCACAACAGGTAGGTAGGTAGAGACCTGCTATACACTTCTACCACAACAGGTAGGTAGAGACCTGCTATACACTTCTACCACGACAGGTAGGTAGAGACCTGCTATACACTTCTACCACGACAGGTAGGTAGAGACCTGCTATACACTTCTACCACAACAGGTAGGTAGAGACCTGCTATACACTTCTACCACAACAGGTAGGTAGAGACCTGCTACACACTTCTACCACGACAGGTAGGTAGAGACCTGCTATACACTTCTACCACAACAGGTAGGTAGAGACCTGCTATACACTTCTACCACAACAGGTAGGTAGAGACCTGCTATACACTTCTACCACAACAGGTAGGTAGAGACCTGCTACACACTTCTACCACGACAGGTAGGTAGAGACCTGCTATACACTTCTACCACAACAGGTAGGTAGAGACCTGCTATACACTTCTACCACAACAGGTAGGTAGGTAGAGACCTGCTATACACTTCTACCACGACAGGTAGGTAGAGACCTGCTATACACTTCTACCACGACAGGTAGGTAGAGACCTGCTATACACTCCTACCACAACAGGTAGGTAGAGACCTGCTATACACTTCTACCACAACAGGTAGATAGAGACCTGCTATACACTCCTACCACAACAGGTAGGTAGAGACCTGCTATACACTTCTACCACAACAGGTAGGTAGAGACCTGCTATACACTTCTACCACAACAGGTAGGTAGGTAGAGACCTGCTATACACTTCTACCACAACAGGTAGGTAGGTAGAGACCTGCTATACACTTCTACCACAACAGGTAGGTAGAGACCTGCTATACACTTCTACCACAACAGGTAGGTAGAGACCTGCTATACACTTCTACCACAACAGGTAGATAGAGACCTGCTATACACTCCTACCACAACAGGTAGGTAGAGACCTGCTATACACTTCTACCACAACAGGTAGGTAGAGACCTGCTATACACTTCTACCACAACAGGTAGGTAGGTAGAGACCTGCTATACACTTCTACCACAACAGGTAGGTAGGTAGAGACCTGCTATACACTTCTACCACAACAGGTAGGTAGAGGCCTGCTATACACTTCTACCACAACAGGTAGGTAGAGACCTGCTATACACTTCTACCACAACAGGTAGGTAGGTAGAGACCTGCTATACACTTCTACCACAACAGGTAGGTAGGTAGAGACCTGCTATACACTTCTACCACGACAGGTAGGTAGAGACCTGCTATACACTTCTACCACGACAGGTAGGTAGAGACCTGCTATACACTTCTACCACAACAGGTAGGTAGAGACCTGCTATACACTTCTACCACAACAGGTAGATAGAGACCTGCTACACACTTCTACCACGACAGGTAGGTAGAGACCTGCTATACACTTCTACCACAACAGGTAGGTAGAGACCTGCTATACACTTCTACCACAACAGGTAGGTAGAGACCTGCTATACACTTCTACCACAACAGGTAGGTAGAGACCTGCTACACACTTCTACCACGACAGGTAGGTAGAGACCTGCTATACACTTCTACCACAACAGGTAGGTAGAGACCTGCTATACACTTCTACCACAACAGGTAGGTAGGTAGAGACCTGCTATACACTTCTACCACGACAGGTAGGTAGAGACCTGCTATACACTTCTACCACGACAGGTAGGTAGAGACCTGCTATACACTCCTACCACAACAGGTAGGTAGAGACCTGCTATACACTTCTACCACAACAGGTAGATAGAGACCTGCTATACACTCCTACCACAACAGGTAGGTAGAGACCTGCTATACACTTCTACCACAACAGGTAGGTAGAGACCTGCTATACACTTCTACCACAACAGGTAGGTAGGTAGAGACCTGCTATACACTTCTACCACAACAGGTAGGTAGGTAGAGACCTGCTATACACTTCTACCACAACAGGTAGGTAGAGACCTGCTATACACTTCTACCACAACAGGTAGGTAGAGACCTGCTATACACTTCTACCACAACAGGTAGATAGAGACCTGCTATACACTCCTACCACAACAGGTAGGTAGAGACCTGCTATACACTTCTACCACAACAGGTAGGTAGAGACCTGCTATATACTTCTACCACAACAGGTAGGTAGGTAGAGACCTGCTATACACTTCTACCACAACAGGTAGGTAGGTAGAGACCTGCTATACACTTCTACCACAACAGGTAGGTAGAGGCCTGCTATACACTTCTACCACAACAGGTAGGTAGAGACCTGCTATACACTTCTACCACAACAGGTAGATAGAGACCTGCTATACACTCCTACCACAACAGGTAGGTAGAGACCTGCTATACACTTCTACCACAACAGGTAGGTAGAGACCTGCTATACACTTCTACCACAACAGGTAGGTAGGTAGAGACCTGCTATACACTTCTACCACAACAGGTAGGTAGGTAGAGACCTGCTATACACTTCTACCACAACAGGTAGGTAGAGACCTGCTATACACTTCTACCACAACAGGTAGGTAGAGACCTGCTATACACTTCTACCACAACAGATAGGTAGAGACCTGCTATACACTTCTACCACAACAGGTAGGTAGAGACCTGCTACACACTTCTACCACAACAGGTAGGTAGAGACCTGCTATACACTTCTACCACAACAGGTAGGTAGAGACCTGCTATACACTTCTACCACAACAGGTAGGTAGAGACCTGCTATACACTTCTACCACAACAGGTAGGTAGAGACCTGCTATACACTTCTACCACAACAGGTAGGTAGAGACCTGCTATACACTTCTACCACAACAGGTAGGTAGAGACCTGCTATACACTTCTACCACAACAGGTAGGTAGAGACCTGCTATACACTTCTACCACAACAGGTAGGTAGAGACCTGCTATACACTTCTACCACAACAGGTAGGTAGAGACCTGCTATACACTTCTACCACAACAGGTAGGTAGGTAGAGACCTGCTATACACTTCTACCACAACAGGTAGGTAGGTAGAGACCTGCTATACACTTCTACCACAACAGGTAGGTAGGTAGAGACCTGCTATACACTTCTACCACAACAGGTAGGTAGAGACCTGCTATACACTTCTACCACAACAGGTAGGTAGAGACCTGCTATACACTTCTACCACAACAGGTAGGTAGAGACCTGCTATACACTTCTACCACAACAGGTAGGTAGAGACCTGCTATACACTTCTACCACAACAGGTAGGTAGGTAGAGACCTGCTATACACTTCTACCACAACAGGTAGGTAGGTAGAGACCTGCTATACACTTCTACCACAACAGGTAGGTAGGTAGAGACCTGCTATACACTTCTACCACAACAGGTAGGTAGGTAGAGACCTGCTATACACTTCTACCACAACAGGTAGGTAGAGACCTGCTATACACTTCTACCACAACAGGTAGGTAGAGACCTGCTATACACTTCTACCACAACAGGTAGATAGAGACCTGCTATACACTCCTACCACAACAGGTAGGTAGAGACCTGCTATACACTTCTACCACAACAGGTAGGTAGAGACCTGCTATACACTTCTACCACAACAGGTAGGTAGGTAGAGACCTGCTATACACTTCTACCACAACAGGTAGGTAGGTAGAGACCTGCTATACACTTCTACCACAACAGGTAGGTAGGTAGAGACCTGCTATACACTTCTACCACAACAGGTAGGTAGGTAGAGACCTGCTATACACTTCTACCACAACAGGTAGGTAGGTAGAGACCTGCTATACACTTCTACCACAACAGGTAGGTAGAGACCTGCTATACACTTCTACCACAACAGGTAGGTAGAGACCTGCTATACACTTCTACCACAACAGGTAGGTAGAGACCTGCTATACACTTCTACCACAACAGGTAGGTAGAGACCTGCTATACACTTCTACCACAACAGGTAGGTAGAGACCTGCTATACACTTCTACCACAACAGGTAGGTAGAGACCTGCTATACACTTCTACCACAACAGGTAGGTAGAGACCTGCTATACACTTCTACCACAACAGGTAGGTAGAGACCTGCTATACACTTCTACCACAACAGGTAGGTAGAGACCTGCTATACACTTCTACCACAACAGGTAGGTAGAGACCTGCTATACACTTCTACCACAACAGGTAGGTAGAGACCTGCTATACACTTCTACCACAACAGGTAGGTAGAGACCTGCTATACACTTCTACCACAACAGGTAGGTAGGTAGGTAGAGACCTGCTATACACTTCTACCACAACAGGTAGGTAGAGACCTGCTATACACTCCTACCACAACAGGTAGGTAGAGACCTGCTATACACTTCTACCACAACAGGTAGGTAGAGACCTGCTATACACCTCTACCACAACAGGTAGGTAGAGACCTGCTATACACTTCTACCACGACAGGTAGGTAGAGACCTGCTATACACTTCTACCACGACAGGTAGGTAGAGACCTGCTATACACTTCTACCACGACAGGTAGGTAGAGACCTGCTATACACTTCTACCACGACAGGTAGGTAGAGACCTGCTATACACTTCTACCACGACAGGTAGGTAGGTAGAGACCTGCTATACACTTCTACCACGACAGGTAGGTAGGTAGAGACCTGCTATACACTTCTACCACAACAGGTAGGTAGGTAGAGACCTGCTATACACTTCTACCACAACAGGTAGGTAGGTAGAGACCTGCTATACACTTCTACCACAACAGGTAGGTAGGTAGAGACCTGCTATACACTTCTACCACAACAGGTAGGTAGGTAGAGACCTGCTATACACTTCTACCACAACAGGTAGGTAGGTAGAGACCTGCTATACACTCCTACCACAACAGGTAGGTAGAGACCTGCTATACACTTCTACCACAACAGGTAGGTAGAGACCTGCTATACACTTCTATCACGACAGGTAGGTAGAGACCTGCTATACACTTCTACCACGACAGGTAGGTAGAGACCTGCTATACACTTCTACCACGACAGGTAGGTAGAGACCTGCTATACACTTCTACCACGACAGGTAGGTAGAGACCTGCTATACACTTCTACCACGACAGGTAGGTAGAGACCTGCTATACACTTCTACCACGACAGGTAGGTAGGTAGAGACCTGCTATACACTTCTACCACGACAGGTAGGTAGGTAGAGACCTGCTATACACTTCTACCACGACAGGTAGGTAGGTAGAGACCTGCTATACACTTCTACCACAACAGGTAGGTAGGTAGAGACCTGCTATACACTTCTACCACAACAGGTAGGTAGGTAGAGACCTGCTATACACTTCTACCACAACAGGTAGGTAGGTAGAGACCTGCTATACACTTCTACCACAACAGGTAGGTAGGTAGAGACCTGCTATACACTTCTACCACAACAGGTAGGTAGGTAGAGACCTGCTATACACTTCTACCACAACAGGTAGGTAGGTAGAGACCTGCTATACACTTCTACCACAACAGGTAGGTAGGTAGAGACCTGCTATACACTCCTACCACAACAGGTAGGTAGAGACCTGCTATACACTTCTACCACAACAGGTAGGTAGAGACCTGCTATACACTTCTATCACAACAGGTAGGTAGAGACCTGCTATACACTTCTACCACGACAGGTAGGTAGAGACCTGCTATACACTTCTACCACGACAGGTAGGTAGAGACCTGCTATACACTTCTACCACGACAGGTAGGTAGGTAGGTAGGTAGGTAGGGACCAGGTGTGGAAAAAAGTCATTGATTTTATTGTGTTTTCCTGAGGAAAAATGTAGTTTATGACTGATATGTGGTTGTCTGACCTAGCTGACTGATGATGAATGCATTGTAAGCTGCTCTCGAGAGTAGCTAAAATTACTAAAATCTAAAACTGTATTTTTTTAAATGTAGCTACTGGGTATATATCTATTATTAGATGGTCATCTAAATGAATCCCAACAGAGACTTCACGCAGCATCACTACCTACCGTACTACTACTCCATACGAGGGGTGCTGAAAGACGGCTTCACATACGTTCTGTACATCAACGGGGGGCATCCGCCCTGGACGCTCTTATATCCTTTACTGCAAGGGGATTGGTGGAGGGGTACCAGTGTGTGTGATGTTGTTGATTTGGGGGGTACAAGGGGATTGGTGGGGGGTACCAGTGTGTGTGATGTTGGTTTGGGGGGTACAAGGGGATTGGTGGGGGGGTACCAGTGTGTGTGATGTTGTTGATTTGGGGGGTACAAGGGGATTGGTGGGGGGTACCAGTGTGTGTGATGTTGGTTTGGGGGGTACAAGGGGATTGGTGGGGGGGTACCAGTGTGGGTGATGTTGTTGGTTTGGGGGGTACAAGGGGGGATGTGGGGGTAGGACTTTGAGTGTGTGTGTGTCCATGTGGAGCTCCTGAACTTACTTAGATGTGTCACAGCAAGGGTGTGTGAAGACCTTTGCAGTCAATATTTCTTTGTTTTTATTTGTAATTTATTTCAGTTTCTTTTTCATTTTTTTTCTCACTTTTATAATGTGGCATAGTTTGTGTAGATCAGTGGTAAAAACATCCAAATGTAATCCCTATTTAGAAATGGAAGACAGCAACACGTGAAGACAGTGCACGGTTATGTAGACTTCCCCTAGGCACACTTCTGGACTTCAAGCAGGAAGTGGAGAATTGAATTGGAATTGCAGCAATCTTTAAAAGTCTAATTGTAAAAGAAAATCATTCTTGGAATTGGAATTGAATTGGAATTGAACAAGAGCCATCCTTGGCTGTGTTTTCTAGTGACAGAGACATGGTTGTTGCTTTCAGTTCTTATCCATTCTGCAGCCTTCACACAGTCACTGCCTAATTGAATATATTATCCTTAAAATGTAACCCGTTATATCAATACATTACATATCATAAAATCAACGTTTATTTGTCACGTGCGCCGAATACAACCGGTGTAGACCTTACTCAGTTGTCTCAGTCTGGTGTCGACGTGTAGTTGTCTCAGTCTGGTGTTGACGTGTAGTTGTCTCAGTCTGGTGTTGACATGTAGTTGTCTCAGTCTGGTGTTGACATGTAGTTGTCTCTCAGTCTGGTGTTGACATGTAGTTGTCTCTCAGTCTGGTGTTGACGTTCAGTTGTCTCAGTCTGGTGTTGACGTTCAGTTGTCTCAGTCTGGTGTTGACGTTCAGTTGTCTCAGTCTGGTGTTGACGTTCAGTTGTCTCAGTCTGGTGTTGACGTGTAGTTGTCTCAGTCTGGTGTTGACGTTCAGTTGTCTCAGTCTGGTGTTGACGTTCAGTTGTCTGTCTGGTGTTGACGTTCAGTTGTCTCTGTCTGGTGTTGACGTGTAGTTGTCTGTCTGGTGTTGACGTGTAGTTGTCTCTGTCTGGTGTTGACGTGTAGTTGTCTCAGTCTGGTGTTGACGTGTAGTTGTCTCAGTCTGGTGTTGACGTTCAGTTGTCTCAGTCTGGTGTTGACGTTCAGTTGTCTCAGTCTGGTGTTGACGTTCAGTTGTCTCAGTCTGGTGTTGACGTTCAGTTGTCTCAGTCTGGTGTTGACGTTCAGTTGTCTCAGTCTGGTGTTGACGTTCAGTTGTCTCAGTCTGGTGTTGACGTTCAGTTGTCTCAGTCTGGTGTTGACGTTCAGTTGTCTCAGTCTGGTGTTGACGTTCAGTTGTCTCAGTCTGGTGTTGACGTTCAGTTGTCTCAGTCTGGTGTTGACGTTCAGTTGTCTCAGTCTGGTGTTGACGTTCAGTTGTCTCAGTCTGGTGTTGACGTGTAGTTGTCTCAGTCTGGTGTTGACGTTCAGTTGTCTCAGTCTGGTGTTGACGTTCAGTTGTCTCAGTCTGGTGTTGACGTTCAGTTGTCTCAGTCTGGTGTTGACGTTCAGTTGTCTCAGTCTGGTGTTGACGTTCAGTTGTCTCAGTCTGGTGTTGACGTTCAGTTGTCTCAGTCTGGTGTTGACGTTCAGTTGTCTCAGTCTGGTGTTGACGTTCAGTTGTCTCAGTCTGGTGTTGACGTTCAGTTGTCTCAGTCTGGTGTTGACGTTCAGTTGTCTCAGTCTGGTGTTGACGTTCAGTTGTCTCAGTCTGGTGTTGACGTGTAGTTGTCTCAGTCTGGTGTTGACGTGTAGTTGTCTCAGTCTGGTGTTGACGTTCAGTTGTCTCAGTCTGGTGTTGACGTTCAGTTGTCTCAGTCTGGTGTTGACGTTCAGTTGTCTCAGTCTGGTGTTGACGTTCAGTTGTCTCAGTCTGGTGTTGACGTTCAGTTGTCTCAGTCTGGTGTTGACGTTCAGTTGTCTCAGTCTGGTGTCGACGTTCAGTTGTCTCAGTCTGGTGTCGACGTTCAGTTGTCTCAGTCTGGTGTCGACGTTCAGTTGTCTCAGTCTGGTGTCGACGTTCAGTTGTCTCAGTCTGGTGTCGACGTTCAGTTGTCTCAGTCTGGTGTCGACGTTCAGTTGTCTCAGTCTGGTGTCGACGTTCAGTTGTCTCAGTCTGGTGTCGACGTTCAGTTGTCTCAGTCTGGTGTCGACGTTCAGTTGTCTCAGTCTGGTGTCGACCTTCAGTTGTCTCAGTCTGGTGTCGACCTTCAGTTGTCTCAGTCTGGTGTCGACCTTCAGTTGTCTCAGTCTGGTGTCGACCTTCAGTTGTCTCAGTCTGGTGTCGACCTTCAGTTGTCTCAGTCTGGTGTCGACCTTCAGTTGTCTCAGTCTGGTGTCGACGTTCAGTTGTCTCAGTCTGGTGTCGACGTTCAGTTGTCTCAGTCTGGTGTCGACGTTCAGTTGTCTCAGTCTGGTGTCGACGTGTAGTTGTCTCAGTCTGGTGTCGACGTGTAGTTGTCTCAGTCTGGTGTCGACGTGTAGTTGTCTCTCAGTCTGGTGTCGACGTGTAGCTGTCTCTCAGTCTGGTGTCGACGTGTAGCTGTCTCTCAGTCTGGTGTCGACGTGTAGTTGTCCCTCAGTCTGGTGTCGACGTGTAGTTGTCCCTCAGTCTGGTGTCGACGTGTAGTTGTCCCTCAGTCTGGTGTCGACGTGTAGCTGTCTCAGTCTGGTGTCGACGTGTAGCTGTCTCTGTCTGGTGTCGACGTGTAGCTGTCTCTGTCTGGTGTCGACGTGTAGTTGTATATCTGTCTGGTGTCGACGTGTAGTTGTATATCAGTCTGGTGTCGACGTGTAGTTGTATATCAGTCTGGTGTCGACGTGTAGTTGTATATCAGTCTGGTGTCGACGTGTAGTTGTATATCAGTCTGGTGTCGACGTGTAGTTGTATATCAGTCTGGTGTCGACGTGTAGTTGTATATCAGTCTGGTGTCGACGTTCAGTTGTATATCAGTCTGGTGTCGACGTTCAGTTGTATATCAGTCTGGTGTCGGCGTTCAGTTGTATATCAGTCTGGTGTCGGCGTGTAGTTGTATATCAGTCTGGTGTCGACGTTCAGTTGTATATCAGTCTGGTGTCGACGTTCAGTTGTATATCAGTCTGGTGTCGACGTGTAGTTGTATATCAGTCTGGTGTTGACATTCTGAATGTTCATTGACCAACTGTTCCTCCTCCTTTATGTTTGTCCCTTGGGTTTTCTTCTGGGCTTGCCAGCATTAGATCAATTACAAAAACACAGATATCTAAACAAACTATTCAAAACGAAATCCACCTGCAATAAAGCATGCTGGGAAATATGATAATGATGGGTGTGGTTTTGAGATTTTTTACTCTACACAGAGTGAAAATGACACAATCCCTTCTGGTTATTAACACCAACACTCAGGTCTTTACAACACTGGGTGTTCATTTAACTCCTAAATTAATGGAGAGTGGAATTCCACTCCACCTTTTTTAGTATTTTTTGCTTTAGACAGACACGCAATATGATCGGTGGAGACGGGAATCGAACCCTGGTCTCCAGTGGGGAAGCTGGGAGTGTTGCCCACATGACCACGGCTCAGGATGGTCCTCCAGTTTCTATTATGAATCTTGTTTCTGACAGTGCATTGAAGCAATTGACAACATGTAAATGTTACAATTGTTTTTGTTGAAATATAAAAATTGTGTTTGGGAAACAACTAAAATCTCTTAAAAAAAAAAAAAGGGTTTGGGGATTTTTGTAATTTGTTTTTAGAGCAGGAAGTTTTGTTCCCCACAATGTGCCAAACCAATTGGAGAAAATGGATAACTCAATACAGGATACGAATCACATTTATTTATAATAGCTTTTTTATATCAGCCTCAATGCTGTACAGAAACCCAGCCTCAAACCCCAGACAGCAAGCAATGCAGGTGTAGAAGCACGGTGGCTAGGAAAAACTCCCTAGAAAGGCCAAAACCTAGGAAGAAACCTAGAGAGGAACCAGGCTCTGAGGGGTGGCCAGTCCTCTTCTGGCTGTGCCGGATGAAGATTATAACAGAACATGGCCAAGAGGTTGAAACGTTCCTAGATGACCAGCAGGGTTTAATGATGATAATAATAATAATGATAATGATAATAATACAGTAATATAATACAGTAGAGTATTGAGCATTTCCAGAATGATTTCATGCTGTTCATATTAAACAGCTTCAACAGCTATGATATTCACTCATTGGATTGGTTATATGTAGGATCATGTTTTACATCTTTGATTTGTATGTTTTAATATGAAAGAATTCAGGGGACATTTAGAGGATTACATTTAGGACTATTCCCTCTTAGTTCGTTAAGAGTTTGAGTTAGTCTGGAATTGGAGATCAGATTGATTAAATATAAATTGAAGAACTGTTATAGAATATTACATTGATGGAGTTGATAGGGAGATGGAATTGAATTTGTGTAATTGACCCCAACCTCCATAAATCCTATAGTCCTTGACGGTCCTCTTGCACTGACTACATCCAACACATTGGCTCGGCCCTGGCCAGCCTCAGTCCCTGCTCAATCCCCCAGAGACTCTACAGACAGGCCCAGTCTCTGCTCCGCAGCCTGATACCCTGGTCCGGCATCGCATCCAAGACTGGTATCCAGTACAGCAGGACCATGTGACAGGACAGGTGTGTATTTGGGAGAGGGGGGGGGGATGTACACTATGTGTTGTTGATTGACTTTCATTTAACTCAATACTCTGTCCCCTCTATCTCTCTCTCTCTCTCTCTCTCTCTCTCTCTCTCTCTCTCTCTCTCTCTTCTCTCCCCTCTCTCTCTTCTCTCCCCTCTCTGTCTCTCTCTTCTCTGTCTCTCTCCTGTCTCTCTCTCTCCTGTCTCTCTCTCTCCTGTCTCTCTCTCTCCTGTCTCTGTCTCCCCACTCGCTCCCTCTCTCTCCCCTCTTTTGTTTCTGTCTCTCTCCTCTCTGTCTCCCTGTCACATTCTTTTCTCTCCCCATCTGTTTTTCTTCATGGTCTTCCCCGGTGTTCTTCAGGACCCTCTGACTTCACCTGACCCACCACCACTCGGAACCCTGGAAAGACTGAGGGCTGAGACCCCCCAAACACCAACCAAGACACCCAGCCACTCAACCCAGACCCACCAAACCAAGCCTCCCAGCAAGCTACACACCAAGCGTCTCGTCTCTCCCTAGCTGTCCTATCCTGTCCTACAGCTCATACAGAGACGATGTATTATAGCTGTACATTACATATATCCTCTAATATATAAATACATATATACTGTATATATCCCCTGTCAGTAGCTGCCCTTTCCTCCACTACTGTATATATATATATATATATATATATACCCTGTCAGTAGCTGCCCTGTCCTCCACTCTACTGTCTGAGCCAGTGGTGTAGTGGAGGGTCAGCACATGTAGACTCCGTTCACCTTTTCTTTACTGTCGTGGGAAAAGCCATTGAAATATAGGGATTGAGTGTTACCTTATTCACTGGAATAGTGTGGACCGGGTTAAGATTCAGTAGGCTTGGGGTCAACTCTGGTTTCAACTGGACCGGGTTAAGATTCAGTACGATTGGGGTCAACTCTGGTTTCAACTGGACCGGGTTAAGATTCAGTAGGCTTGGGGTCAACTCTGGTTTCAACTGGACCAGGGTTAAGATTCAGTAGGATTGGGGTCAACTCTGGTTTCAACTGGACCAGGGTTAAGATTCAGTAGGATTGGGGTCAACTCTGGTTTCAACTGGACCCGGGGTGAGATTCAGTAGGATTGGGGTCAACTCTGGTTTCAACTGGACCGGGTTAAGATTCAGTACGATTGGGGTCAACTCTGGTTTCAACTGGACCGGGTTAAGATTCAGTACGATTGGGATCAACTCTGGTTTCAACTGGACCGGGTTATGATTCAGTAGGATTGGGGTCAACTCTGGTTTCAACTGGACCGGGTTAAGATTCAGTACGATTGGGGTCAACTCTGGTTTCAACTGGACCGGGTTAAGATTCAGTACGATTGGGGTCAACTCTGGTTTCAACTGGACCGGGTTAAGATTCAGTACGATTGGGGTCAACTCTGGTTTCAGTTCAGACAATTTGAAATGCTATTTGTCAATAATCAGAATCCACATAGAAAAATAATTTGATATTTCAATACAATCATTGAAATCCTGAATCCTGAGTTGAGATCAGCACTCACATTTTCACACACATCTTCCATTGACATCAACGTATGATCTACACAGAAGTCTACTTTAAGTGTGCACAGAGATCTCAAGGACTAGGATTCCTCCCAGATTGACTTTCAGTCCACTTTGGGTCTGATTCAGACTTGAGATAAGTAGACTTACAGTAAATCATTTTGTTTTTGTTTTTCCAGAAGTCCACGTTTAGTCAACTTATCTCAAGTCTGAATTGTGCCCTTCCTGACCTAATGTTGACCTGAAACCCTGCTGTCTGTCTGTCCCCTTCAGGGCTGTCTGTCACTCTGCTGCTCTTGTAGACAACCAGACAGGTTTTAATCCTGATGTTTAACATAGCTGACATTAAATTTGTATGTCTGCCTGTTTGTTTTTACAGATTAAAAAATATAACATGGTAGAAGTTGCTCCCTCTGTGAGATTCCCCCAATACCCCAAATATATGTTTGTGTGTGTGTGTCTAGTCAAATGTAGTGCACTATATAGGGAATAGGGCCCATAGTAGTGCACTATATAGGGAGTAGGGCCCATAGTAGTGCACTATATAGGGAATAGGGTGCTATTTGGTACTCAACCGAGGTGTAGTTAAGTTAGGCAGTTTCTAGATAATGTTTTAAAGAGGAGCAGTGTGTGTAATAGGATTACAGAATTCCTCTAACTTTCCCAACACTCCCAAAGTTTTCCAGAGATCCTAGTTGGACGATTCCTGGAACGACGAGCGGATAAGCAGGAAATCCGGGAATCGTCCAACTAGGATTTGTTAAATAGCGTGGAACTTTGAGAAAGTTAAGGGAGTTGGGCAACACTACTGGGTGTCTAGATAACATCTTTAAACAGGAGGTGTATTGAGGTAATACTGAATGTAGTGTTGATAGCACCACTTAACTGACCAGTCTGATTTTAGAAGAAACTAATCACTCTGGACACAGATCCAGTTAACTGATTGACCAGTCTGATTTTAGAAGAAACTAATCACTCTGGACACAGATCCAGTTAACTGATTGACCAGTCTGATTTTAGAAGAAACTAATCACTCTGGACACAGATCCAGTTAACTGATTGACCAGTCTGATTTTAGAAGAGACTAATCACTCTGGACACAGATCCAGTTAACTGATTGACCAGTCTGATTTTAGAAGAAACTAATCACTCTGGACACAGATCCAGTTAACTGATTGACCAGTCTGATTTTAGGAAGAAACTAATCACTCTGGACACAGATCCAGTTAACTGATTGACCAGTCTGATTTTAGGAGAAACTAATCACTCTGGGGACAGATCCGTTTAACTGATTGACCAGTCTGATTTTAGAAGAGACAACTCACTCTGGACACAGATCCAGTTAACTGATTGACCAGTCTGATTTTAGGAGAAACTAATCACTCTGGGGACAGATCCGTTTAACTGATTGACCAGTCTGATTTTAGAAGAGACTAATCACTCTGGACACAGATCCAGTTAACTGATTGACCAGTCTGATTTTAGGAAGAAACTAATCACTCTGGACACAGATCCAGTTAACTGATTGACCAGTCTGATTTTAGGAAGAAACTAATCACTATGGAGACAGATCCAGTTAACTGATTGACCAGTCTGATTTCAGGAGAAACTAATCACTCTGGGGACAGATCCGTTTAACTGATTGACCAGTCTGATTTTAGAAGAGACAACTCACTCTGGACACAGATCCAGTTAACTGATTGACCAGTCTGATTTTAGGAGAAACTAATCACTCTGGGGACAGATCCGTTTAACTGATTGACCAGTCTGATTTTAGAAGAGACAACTCACTCTGGAGACAGATCCTAAATTGAGATGTATTCTCATTAATAGCAGCATTAGAGCCACATTTTTATAGTGCAAAAGCAATGTGCAAGATGTACTGTAAAACTTGTTATAATCTGGAAGTTGGATTTCATTTAAAACTTTTCTTCAACAATGTGTGTTTATAATGAGACGTCTATTAAGGCATCGCTCAGTTTGCCTCACTAGAGTTCAGTAATCGCCTCTTTTATAACGCGTATTGTTGAAGAAAAGTTTCAAATTAAATATACTGCGGGATTATAATGAGGTTTACGGTAATCTTTCAATTTTGCGCAATGTTTTTTTGCGCTATGAAAATAGGAACCCTTAATCGGGGTCTGGGAACCTTCCCCTGTAGGTGAAATGGAACAGAGTGGGTCTCGAGGAAACTGGCTGAACACCAAATGGCACCCAGTTCCCGAATTTGTCCACTACTTTTGACCACAAACCAATGTAGAGCTCTGGTCAACAAGTAATCCACTATATAGGGAATAGGATGCCATAGAGCTCTGGTCAACAAGTAATCCACTATATAGGTTATAGGGTGCCATTCTGGATTGAGACACTATTGTTCAACTGAAAATATAATTTGATCAGGAGGTGTTTTTTTTATTGTGCTTGACAGCCTTCATCCAAAACGGGGATGTGCACGAAGGTCACGTTTGTGTCTTAAGAGGCAGAGTGTGTGTCCCAAATGGACCGCTATTCCCTACGTAGTGCACTACTATAGACCTTAACCACAGAGGGTTAGCCATCCAGGGCTCTGGTTAAAAGTAGTGCACTACATAGGGACTGGGTTTCCATTTGGGGTGTAGTTCATCTGGTTGTAGGTCGTGTAAATACAAAATATAGAATGTCCTTTTTTCCACAGCAGAAGAATGGATGTGTTTTTTAAACTAATGTCTGTGATTGCATCTTGAGCTGGTTTTCTATTTAATATATATATATTTTTGTGTTTATTTCTTTCCGTTGGTTTGTTGTCTTCTATGTGGACAGGGACAGGAAAGAGACCTTTTATTTGGTTTGTTAAATAAGTCTTTTCACTACGTTGTCTTGCCTTCAGTTTTTCAATGCGTTTGGTTTTTCAGTAAGGGACAACCTTGTATGGTTATAGCTGATTTGACTAGGACTTCAACTAGATCTTTGTCTCCGTTGTGAATGAGAATCCACTTTTTCAACTTCACATGCGGCCTTGGTTCCAATACACTTTTCACACAGACCAAAATATAACAGTTCAGATGGGGACGACTAGACATGATGACGCAGAATACACCATTACATGCATCCAGTAGCACATTTTAATGTTTTTATTCTGTGTTACAGAAATGAATCACTTTTCTATCATGTAGAGGTTACCCGGGTTGGGGTCAAAATTCACTTTTTAAATTCCAGTCAATTGAGGATGTACACTGACATAACAGTTGCAATTGTCTTCAATGCATTTCAATAAAGAACATGTGGAATTCGGTTTACTTAGTGAGTTGAAATAGAGCTCCACCCTGATAGCCATATATATATATTGCTGTGTATACTGATAGGTGTACTACGCTGTACAACCCTTTCCCCAACCCAATGGTGAAACTGTTGTGGCACCCTCTGCTGTTTAATGGAAGTAGTGCAGCCTAATGTCCCCCTTCATATCTTCACACACCTGGGGTCGTGTTCATTAGTAGCACACCTTAGCAAAACACTTTACAACAGAAAACGAGCGTTTCTTATTAGACATGTTCAGGTGGTCCCTCCTCGTTTCAGCCTGTTTGCTTCCGTTTGATTCCTAATGAATATGACCCTATTCTGTGGTGTATTTATTCTGTTTGATTCCTAATGAATTATGACCCTGTTCTGTGGTGTATTCATTCTGTTTGATTCCTAATGAATATGACCCTGTTCTGTGGTGTATTCATTCTGTTTGATTCCTAATGAATTATGACCCTATTCTGTGGTGTATTAATTCTGTTTGATTCCTAATGAATTATGACCCTATTCTGTGGTGTATTCATTCTGTTTGATTCCTAATGAATATGACCCTGTTCTGTGGTGTATTCATTCTGTTTGATTCCTAATGAATATGACCCTGTTCTGTGGTGTATTCATTCTGTTTGATTCCTAATGAATATGACCCTGTTCTGTGGTGTATTCATTCTGTTTGATTCCTAATGAATATGACCCTGTTCTGTGGTGTATTCATTCTGTTTGATTCCTAATGAATATGACCCTGTTCTGTGGTGTATTCATTCTGTTTGATTCCTAATGAATATGACCCTGTTCTGTGGTGTATTCATTCTGTTTGATTCCTAATGAATATGACCCTGTTCTGTGGTGTATTCATTCTGTTTGATTCCTAATGAATATGACCCTGTACTGCGGTGTATTCATTCTGTTTGATTCCTAATGAATATGACCCTGTTCTGTGGTGTATTCATTCTGTTTGATTCCTAATGAATATGACCCTGTTCTGTGGTGTATTCATTCTGTTTGATTCCTAGTGAATATGACCCTATTCTGTGGTGTATTCATTCTGTTTGATTCCTAATGAATATGACCCTGTTCTGTGGTGTATTCATTCTGTTTGATTCCTAATGAATATGACCCTGTTCTGTGGTGTATTCATTCTGTTTGATTCTTAATGAATATGACCCTGTTCTGTGGTGTATTCATTCTGTTTGATTCCTAATGAATATGACCCTGTCCCATGGTATATTAATTTGTGCACTCTAGGAAACCGTAGCAAAGTGTTTTGCAACAGAAAATGCTTTGTAATGAAATCGAGTGTTTCCTACTGGATAAGTACAGGTGGTCCTTCACTGTTTGCTTCTGTTTGGTGCCTAATGAATACCACCATTTCCTGTTTCCTGTATCTGGTTTAGTTTGAATACGACCATGTCCTGTTTCCTGTATCTGGTTTAGTTTGAATAAGACCATGTCCTGTTTCCTGTATCTGGTTTAGTTTGAATAAGACCATGTTCTGTTTCCTGTATCTGGTTTAGTTTGAATACGACCATGTCCTGTTTCCTGTATCTGGTTTAGTTTGAATAAGACCATGTCCTGTTTCCTGCGTCTGGTTTAGTTTGAATACAACCGTGTCCTGTTTCCTGTATCTGGTTTAGTTTGAATAAGACCATGTCCTGTTTCCTGTGTCTGGTTTAGTTTGAATAAGACCATGTCCTGTTTCCTGCGTCTGGTTTAGTTTGAATATGACCATGTCCTGTTTCCTGTGTCTGGTTTAGTTTGAATAAGACCATGTCCTGTTTCCTGCGTCTGGTTTAGTTTGAATAAGACCATGTCCTGTTTCCTGTTTCCTGCATCTGGGTTAGTTTGAATAAGACCATGTCCTGTTTCCTGTTTCCTGCATCTGGGTTAGTTTAAATAAGACCATGTCCTGTTTCCTGTTTCCTGCGTCTGGTTTAGTTTGAATAAGACCATGTCCTGTTTCCTGCGTCTGGTTTAGTTTGAATATGACCATGTCCTGTTTCCTGTGTCTGGTTTAGTTTGAATAAGACCATGTCCTGTTTCCTGCGTCTGGTTTAGTTTGAATAAGACCATGTCCTGTTTCCTGCATCTGGGTTAGTTTGAATAAGACCATGTCCTGTTTCCTGCGTCTGGTTTAGTTTGAATAAGACCATGTCCTGTTTCCTGCATCTGGGTTAGTTTGAATAAGACCATGTCCTGTTTCCTGCATCTGGGTTAGTTTGAATAAGACCATGTCCTGTTTCCTGCATCTGGTTTAGTTTGAATAAGACCATGTCCTGTTTCCTGCGTCTGGTTTAGTTTGAATATGACCATGTCCTGTTTCCTGCGTCTGGTTTAGTTTGAATAAGACCATGTCCTGTTTCCTGCGTCTGGTTTAGTTTGAATAAGACCATGTCCTGTTTCCTGCGTCTGGTTTAGTTTGAATAAGACCATGTCCTGTTTCCTGCGTCTGGTTTAGTTTGAATAAGACCATGTCCTGTTTCCTGCGTCTGGTTTAGTTGTTGATTTCCTACATCCAGTACCAGGGCTGTTCCTTACTTGTGTTGATTTCAGAACATGTCTTCACAGCTCCTGTTCCTCTGGTTTATAATCATCACATGTTATCAACAGACATACATTCTCACACACACACACACACCCCAATGTTAAACGTTTGTACCAACAGCTCAGATAAAACATAAATGAATTTACAATGTCACGCTGTGGGGTCCCTTGATTGAATTTTGTTTGTTAGGACATGTTAGTGTTTTGTTTGTTAGGACATGTTAGTGTTTTGTTTGTTAGGACATGTTAGTGTTTTGTTTGTTAGGACATGTTAGTGTTTTGTTTGTTAGGACATGTTAGTGTTTTGTTTGTTAGGACATGTTAGTGTTTTGTTTGTTAGGGCATGTTAGTGTTTTGTTTGTTAGGGCATGTCGGAGTGTTTTGTTTGTTAGGACATGTTAGTGTTTTGTTTGTTAGGACATGTTAGTGTTTTGTTTGTTAGGACATGTTAGTGTTTTGTTTGTTAGGACATGTTAGTGTTTTGTTTGTTAGGACATGTTAGTGTTTTGTTTGTTAGGGCATGTTAGTGTTTTGTTTGTTAGGACATGTTAGTGTTTTGTTTGTTAGGGCATGTTAGTGTTTTGTTTGTTAGGACATGTTAGTGTTTTGTTTGTTAGGACATGTTAGTGTTTTGTTTGTTAGGGCATGTTAGTGTTTTGTTTGTTAGGACATGTCGGAGTGTTTTGTTTGTTAGGACATGTTAGTGTTTTGTTTGTTAGGACATGTTAGTGTTTTGTTTGTTAGGACATGTCGGAGTGTTTTGTTTGTTAGGACATGTTAGTGTTTTGTTTGTTAGGACATGTTAGTGTTTTGTTTGTTAGGGCATGTTAGTGTTTTGTTTGTTAGGACATGTTAGTGTTTTGTTTGTTAGGACATGTTAGTGTTTTGTTTGTTAGGACATGTCGGAGTGTTTTGTTTGTTAGGACACGTTAGTGTTTTGTTTGTTAGGGCATGTTAGTGTTTTGTTTGTTAGGACATGTTAGTGTTTTGTTTGTTAGGACATGTTAGTGTTTTGTTTGTTAGGGCATGTCGGAGTGTTTTGTTTGTTAGGGCACGTTAGTGTTTTGTTTGTTAGGACATGTTAGTGTTTTGTTTGTTAGGACATGTTAGTGTTTTGTTTGTTAGGACATGTTAGTGTTTTGTTTGTTAGGACATGTTAGTGTTTTGTTTGTTAGGACATGTTAGTGTTTTGTTTGTTAGGACATGTCAGAGTGTTTTGTTTGTTAGGGCATGTTAGTGTTTTGTTTGTTAGGACATGTTAGTGTTTTGTTTGTTAGGACACGTTAGTGTTTTGTTTGTTAGGACATGTTAGTGTTTTGTTTGTTAGGACATGTTAGTGTTTTGTTTGTTAGGGCATGTTAGTGTTTTGTTTGTTAGGACATGTTAGTGTTTTGTACAGATATCATGCTTGCAAACAAATTCTAGAGTTCACAAACCATATTAATATTAGTAATAATGTCTTATACATTTAACGATGTTATGAAGGTTATTTCCTTAGTAGTTGATGTCAGAGGTCAGTATGTGATGTCAGAGGTCAGTATGTGATGTCAGAGGTCAGTATGTGGGGGAAGTGGGTGTTCAGGATGATAGATGAGTCTCCCCTCTAGTAATTACTGTTACCCTAATGGTAGGTTAAAGCTGGGTTTCCCAAAGTCAGTCCTGGTTAGGGTTTGACCGGGGTAGGCCGTCATTGTAAATGAGAATTTGTTTTTTACTTGACTTGCCTTGTTAAATAAAGGTAAAATAAAATACAAAAATCCAGACGTTGTAAAATCTGGCATGTGTCTGTAATGTAGTGATGCAAGAACTCGATCAATGGCCTGGTAATCTGTTGGTAAAGTCAATCCTTTACTGTAAACTCATGTTGCGTAAGGTAAAGGTTGACTTTTGCACTTGGAGACAATTTTTTGGCGTCCTAACGTGCCGCATGGAGAGCTGAACGGTCAATATCGAGCGCTACTAAAATCATGTATCTCCGTAGTGGGGGTTTTAGATTCAGATCTCTTCGGGGAGTTACGGTAATGAGTAGCCTACTCCATGATGACGTTATCGTTAGATGAAAGCTAGTGGGTCCCGCCCATCGGGACTCGCACTGAAACGAACGGAGAAACAAACCCAGCTTCACTGCTGTCGTGTACTTCACATGTCCTATCTATTCTCCCAAATAACTATTTTGTTGTGAGAAAAGGTTACGAATTGATTGATTCCAATCTCAGACTGCAGGGAGTCAGTTTTATCCATTACCTGCTGCTCGACCTCAAAAGGAAAGTGTTTTAGTTTCATCCACGGAAAAGTTCAGAAAAGGTGAGTGGTGACGCGCTTCACTTCAAAGCCTTGCGCAAACATGATTGATTCATTAACGCCATTCATGTAATGCGTACAGCATTTATATCGTACAGCATTTATAAACAGTTACGCTGTTAGCCTACATTATTGACACAGTCGAATGAAAATCAGTGCAGTCGCTCGATACAATCAAAATAACTGTAGTTGGCTTTTTTACATAGATTTTTCATAATTAAGTCTAAATCATACCCATTAATGATTGATTAATGATGGGGATTCAAAACGAAGTGAAGCATATTTTTTTATTTCAATATTTGTAGTTGGAAGTTAGGGCGGGAGTGGGTTGCCTGGGGGAGGGGTCGTTTAGGGGGGCGAATGGGGGGGTTGTTTGCGTGAGTGTTAAGAGTCAAAGACTGGTGTAAATCACAGTTTTCTTCTGTTGAGTGTTGTCAATATGAATGTCAATATGAATGGTTCTAGAAGGTTAGTGTCTGTAGACTAGTTTTCTGTTGTCAATATGAATGGTTCTAGAAGGCTAATGTTCTGTAGACTAGTGTTCTATTGTCACTATGAATGGTTCTAGAAGGCTAATGTTCTGTGCTAATGGTCCCTAGTGGGTAATAAGAGGATAGTAGGAGGGGAGAGACAGAGGGAGGATAGTAGGAGGGGAGAGACAGAGGGAGGATAGTAGGAGGGGAGAGACAGAGGGAGGATAGTAGGAGGGGAGAGACAGAGGGAGGATAGTAGGAGGGGAGAGACAGAGGGAGGATAATAGGAGGGGAGAGACAGAGGGAGGATAGTAGGAGGGGAGAGACAGAGGGAGGATAGTAGGAGGGGAGAGACAGAGGGAGGATAGTAGGAGGGGAGAGACAGAGGGAGGATAGTAGGAGGGGAGAGACAGAGGGAGGATAGTAGGAGGCGAGAGACAGAGGGAGGATAGTAGGAGGGGAGAGACAGAGAGAGGATAGTAGGAGGGGAGAGACAGAGGGAGGAGAGAGACAGAGGGAGGAGAGAGACAGAGGGAGGAGAGAGACAGAGGGAGGAGAGAGACAGAGGGAGGAGAGAGACAGAGGGAGGAGAGAGACAGAGGGAGGAGAGAGACAGAGGGAGGAGAGAGACAGAGGGAGGATAATAGGAAATAACAACATAATTGAAGTAGAGAGGGATATGAAAGGTAGAATGGGGAGGAGAAAGATAATAGGTGGAGAGGGGAGGGAGTAAAAGTTACAGTGATGTATAGGGTGAAGGTGGTCTCTACCACTCCAAGGTCTGGGAATGGGGAAGTAGATGTGTTTCTACCACTCCAAGGTCTGGGAATGGGGAAGTAGATGTGTCTACCACTCCAAGGTCTGGGAATGGGGAAGTAGATGTGTCTACCACTCCAAGGTCTGGGAATGAGGAAGTAGATGTGTCTCTACCACTCCAAGGTCTGGGAATGGGGAAGTAGATGTGTTTCTACCACTCCAAGGTCTGGGAATGGGGAAGTAGATGTGTTTCTACCACTCCAAGGTCTGGGAATGGGGAAGTAGATGTGTTTCTACCACTCCAAGGTCTGGGAATGGGGAAGTAGATGTGTCTACCACTCCAAGGTCTGGGAATGAGGAAGTAGATGTGTCTCTACCACTCCAAGGTCTGGGAATGAGGAAGTAGATGTGTCTCTACCACTCCAAGGTCTGGGAATGGGGAAGTAGATGTGTGTGTGGGAAGTTCTAAGCATCATAGAAATTGTGTTACTAGATCCGTACAGTAAATCCTCTGTGTTTCTCCGGATAAACGTGTACAGTCCTGTTGTGTGCCCTAAATGGCACCCTAATCCCTCCATAGTGCCTTCTGTACTGGAGCCGTATGGGCCCTGGTCAAGTACCACAGTACCCTCTGTACTGGAGCCGTATGGGCCCTGGTCAAGTACCCTCTGTACTGGAGCCGTATGGGCCCTGGTCAAGTACCACAGTACCCTCTGTACTGGAGCCGTATGGGCCCTGGTCAAGTAGTGTAAAACATAGACAATAGGCTGGCATTCAGGACACAGTCCTGGGAACCTTTGTACAGTATTATGACTGCTCACTCACACTAAGTGTGTGTGTGTGTGTGTGTGTGTGTGTGTGTGTGTGTGGTATATATATATGTGTGTGTGTGTGTGTGACACACTTGCTGTATTATCATATGATTTCAGCTGTTTGTGAATGTGATATCAGGAACCATCATGTTTAGAAGGATTTTGACAGAGTAGAAGTGTTGTGTTACTAAAGGTATTGAGTTACAATGTGGATGGACGGGAGGGCAGGCAGGCAGGCGGGCGGGCGGGCGGGCGGGCGGGCGGGGAGACGGGGAGACAGATAGTCTGAGTGTTAGTGTGTCTTTTCTGTGTTTTCTTGGAGAGCACTGTGAGTTGGCTACTTCCCTCCAGACTCCCGCTGTGTGTGTTGTTGAACAGGCACAAAGACATGGACGCACCTGTTACCCTCTCTGTTGTTGAACAGGCACAAAGACATGGACGCACCTGTTACCCTCTCTGTTGTTGAACAGGCACAAAGACATGGACGCACCTGTTACCCTCTCTGTTGTTGAACAGGCACAAAGACATGGACGCACCTGTTACCCTCTCTGTTGTTGAACAGGCACAAAGACATGGACGCACCTGTTACCCTCTCTGTTGTTGAACAGGCACAAAGACATGGACGCACCTGTTAGCCTCTCTGTTGTTGAACAGACACAAAGACATGGACACACCTGTTACCCTCTCTGTTGTTGAACAGGCACAAAGACATGGACACACCTGTTACCCTCTCTGTTGTTGAACAGGCACAAAGACATGGACACCTGTTACCCTCTCTGTTGTTGAACAGGCACAAAGACATGGACACACCTGTTACCCTCTCTGTTGTTGAACAGGCACAAAGACATGGACGCACCTGTTACCCTCTCTGTTGTTGAACAGACACAAAGACATGGATGCACCTGTTACCCTCTCTGTTGTTGAACAGGCACAAAGACATGGACGCACCTGTTACCCTCTCTGTTGTTGAACAGGCACAAAGACATGGACACACCTGTTACCCTCTCTGTTGTTGAACAGACACAAAGACATAGATACACCTGTTACCCTCTCTGTTGTTGAACAGGCACAAAGACATGGACACACCTGTTACCCTCTCTGTTGTTGAACAGACACAAAGACATGGACACACCTGTTACCCTCTCTGTTGTTGAACAGGCACAAAGACATGGACACACCTGTTACCCTCTCTGTTGTTGAACAGACACAAAGACATGGACACACCTGTTACCCTCTCTGTTGTTGAACAGACACAAAGACATGGACACACCTGTTACCCTCTCTGTTGTTGAACAGACACAAAGACATGGATACACCTGTTACCCTCTCTGTTGTTGAACAGACACAAAGACATGGACACACCTGTTACCCTCTCTGTTGTTGAACAGACACAAAGACATGGATACACCTGTTACCCTCTCTGTTGTTGAACAGACACAAAGACATGGACACACCTGTTACCCTCTCTGTTGTTGAACAGGCACATGGACATGGACACACCTGTTACCCTCTCTGTTGTTGAACAGGCACAAAGACATGGACACACCTGTTACCCTCTCTGTTGTTGAACAGGCACAAAGACATAGATACACCTGTTACCCTCTCTGTTGTTGAACAGACACAAAGACATGGACACGCCTGTTACCCTCTCTGTTGTTGAACAGACACAAAGACATGGACACACCTGTTACCCTCTCTGTTGTTGAACAGGCACAAAGACATGGACACACCTGTTACCCTCTCTGTTGTTGAACAGGCACAAAGACATGGACACACCTGTTACCCTCTCTGTTGTTGAACAGACACAAAGACATAGATACACCTGTTACCCTCTCTGTTGTTGAACAGGCACAAAGACATGGACACACCTGTTACCCTCTCTGTTGTTGAACAGACACAAAGACATGGACACACCTGTTACCCTCTCTGTTGTTGAACAGACACAAAGACATGGACACACCTGTTACCCTCTCTGTTGTTGAACAGGCACAAAGACAGTGACACACCTGTTACCCTCTCTGTTGTTGAACAGACACAAAGACATAGATACACCTGTTACCCTCTCTGTTGTTGAACAGACACAAAGACATGGACACACCTGTTACCCTCTCTGTTGTTGAACAGGCACAAAGACATGGACATGGACACACCTGTTACCCTCTCTGTTGTTGAACAGACACAAAGACATGGACACACCTGTTACCCTCTCTGTTGTTGAACAGGCACAAAGACAGTGACACACCTGTTACCCTCTCTGTTGTTGAACAGACACAAAGACATGGACACACCTGTTACCCTCTCTGTTGTTGAACAGACACAAAGACATGGACACACCTGTTACCCTCTCTGTTGTTGAACAGACACAAAGACATGGACACACCTGTTACCCTCTCTGTTGTTGAACAGACACAAAGACATGGACACACCTGTTACCCTCTCTGTTGTTGAACAGACACAAAGACATGGACACACCTGTTACCCTCTCTGTTGTTGAACAGGCACAAAGACAGTGACACACCTGTTACCCTCTCTGTTGTTGAACAGACACAAAGACATAGATACACCTGTTACCCTCTCTGTTGTTGAACAGACACAAAGACATGGACACACCTGTTACCCTCTCTGTTGTTGAACAGGCACAAAGACATGGACATGGACACACCTGTTACCCTCTCTGTTGTTGAACAGACACAAAGACATGGACACACCTGTTACCCTCTCTGTTGTTGAACAGGCACAAAGACAGTGACACACCTGTTACCCTCTCTGTTGTTGAACAGACACAAAGACATGGACACACCTGTTACCCTCTCTGTTGTTGAACAGACACAAAGACATGGACACACCTGTTACCCTCTCTGTTGTTGAACAGGCACAAAGACATGGACACACCTGTTAGCCTCTCTGTTGTTGAACAGACACAAAGACATGGACACCTGTTACCCTCTCTGTTGTTGAACAGACACAAAGACATGGACACACCTGTTACCCTCTCTGTTGTTGAACAGGCACAAAGACATGGACACACCTGTTACCCTCTCTGTTGTTGAACAGACACAAAGACATGGACACACCTGTTACCCTCTCTGTTGTTGAACAGGCACAAAGACATGGACACACCTGTTACCCTCTCTGTTGTTGAACAGACACAAAGACATGGACACACCTGTTACCCTCTCTGTTGTTGAACAGGCACAAAGACATGGACACACCTGTTAGCCTCTGTTGTTGAACAGGCACAAAGACATGGACAGTGACACACCTGTTACCCTCTCTGTTGTTGAACAGGCACAAAGACATGGACACACCTGTTACCCTCTCTGTTGTTGAACAGGCACAAAGACATGGACACACCTGTTACCCTCTCTGTTGTTGAACAGGCACAAAGACATGGACACACCTGTTACCCTCTCTGTTGTTGAACAGGCACAAAGACATGAACACACCTGTTACCCTCTCTGTTGTTGAACAGGCACAAAGACATGGACACACCTGTTACCCTCTCTGTTGTTGAACAGGCACAAAGACATGGACACACCTGTTACCCTCTCTGTTGTTGAACAGGCACAAAGACATGGACACACCTGTTACCCTCTCTGTTGTTGAACAGACACAAAGACATGGACACACCTGTTACCCTCTCTGTTGTTGAACAGGCACAAAGACATGGACACCTGTTACCCTCTCTGTTGTTGAACAGGCACAAAGACATGGACACACCTGTTACCCTCTCTGTTGTTGAACAGACACAAAGACATGGACACACCTGTTACCCTCTCTGTTGTTGAACAGACACAAAGACATAGATACACCTGTTACCCTCTCTGTTGTTGAACAGGCACAAAGACATGGACACACCTGTTACCCTCTCTGTTGTTGAACAGACACAAAGACATGGACACACCTGTTACCCTCTCTGTTGTTGAACAGACACAAAGACATGGACACACCTGTTACCCTCTCTGTTGTTGAACAGGCACAAAGACAGTGACACACCTGTTACCCTCTCTGTTGTTGAACAGACACAAAGACATAGATACACCTGTTACCCTCTCTGTTGTTGAACAGACACAAAGACATGGACACACCTGTTACCCTCTCTGTTGTTGAACAGGCACAAAGACATGGACATGGACACACCTGTTACCCTCTCTGTTGTTGAACAGACACAAAGACATGGACACACCTGTTACCCTCTCTGTTGTTGAACAGGCACAAAGACAGTGACACACCTGTTACCCGCTCTGTTGTTGAACAGACACAAAGACATGGACACACCTGTTACCCTCTCTGTTGTTGAACAGACACAAAGACATGGACACACCTGTTACCCTCTCTGTTGTTGAACAGGCACAAAGACATGGACACACCTGTTAGCCTCTCTGTTGTTGAACAGACACAAAGACATGGACACCTGTTACCCTCTCTGTTGTTGAACAGACACAAAGACATGGACACACCTGTTACCCTCTCTGTTGTTGAACAGGCACAAAGACATGGACACACCTGTTACCCTCTCTGTTGTTGAACAGACACAAAGACATGGACACACCTGTTACCCTCTCTGTTGTTGAACAGGCACAAAGACATGGACACACCTGTTACCCTCTCTGTTGTTGAACAGACACAAAGACATGGACACACCTGTTACCCTCTCTGTTGTTGAACAGGCACAAAGACATGGACACACCTGTTAGCCTCTCTGTTGTTGAACAGGCACAAAGACATGGACAGTGACACACCTGTTACCCTCTCTGTTGTTGAACAGGCACAAAGACATGGACACACCTGTTACCCTCTCTGTTGTTGAACAGGCACAAAGACATGGACACACCTGTTACCCTCTCTGTTGTTGAACAGGCACAAAGACATGGACACACCTGTTACCCTCTCTGTTGTTGAACAGGCACAAAGACATGAACACACCTGTTACCCTCTCTGTTGTTGAACAGGCACAAAGACATGGACACACCTGTTACCCTCTCTGTTGTTGAACAGGCACAAAGACATGGATACACCTGTTACCCTCTCTGTTGTTGAACAGGCACAAAGACATGGACACACCTGTTACCCTCTCTGTTGTTGAACAGACACAAAGACATGGACACACCTGTTACCCTCTCTGTTGTTGAACAGGCACAAAGACATGGACACCTGTTACCCTCTCTGTTGTTGAACAGGCACAAAGACATGGACACACCTGTTACCCTCTCTGTTGTTGAACAGACACAAAGACATGGACACACCTGTTACCCTCTCTGTTGTTGAACAGGCACAAAGACATGGACACCTGTTACCCTCTCTGTTGTTGAACAGGCACAAAGACATGGACACACCTGTTACCCTCTCTGTTGTTGAACAGACACAAAGACATGGACACACCTGTTACCCTCTCTGTTGTTGAACAGACACAAAGACATGGACACACCTGTTACCCTCTCTGTTGTTGAACAGACACAAAGACATGGACACACCTGTTACCCTCTCTGTTGTTGAACAGGCACAAAGACATGGACACACCTGTTACCCTCTCTGTTGTTGAACAGACACAAAGACATGGACACACCTGTTACCCTCTCTGTTGTTGAACAGACACAAAGACATGGACACCTGTTACCCTCTCTGTTGTTGAACAGACACAAAGACATGGACACCTGTTACCCTCTCTGTTGTTGAACAGACACAAAGACATGGACACACCTGTTACCCTCTCTGTTGTTGAACAGGCACAAATACATGGACACACCTGTTACCCTCTCTGTTGTTGAACAGGCACAAAGACACACCTGTTACCCTCTCTGTTGTTGAACAGGCACAAAGACACACCTGTTACCCTCTCTGTTGTTGAACAGGCACAAAGACATGGACACACCTGTTACCCTCTCTGTTGTTGAACAGACACAAAGACATGGACACACCTGTTACCCTCTCTGTTGTTGAACAGACACAAAGACATGGACACACCTGTTACCCTCTCTGTTGTTGAACAGACACAAAGACATGGACACCTGTTACCCTCTCTGTTGTTGAACAGACACAAAGACATGGACACCTGTTACCCTCTCTGTTGTTGAACAGGCACAAAGACACACCTGTTACCCTCTCTGTTGTTGAACAGGCACAAAGACACACCTGTTACCCTCTCTGTTGTTGAACAGGCACAAAGACACACCTGTTACCCTCTCTGTTGTTGAACAGGCACAAAGACACACCTGTTACCCTCTCTGTTGTTGAACAGGCACAAAGACACACCTGTTACCCTCTCTGTTGTTGAACAGGCACAAAGACATGGACACACCTGTTACCCTCTCTGTTGTTGAACAGGCACAAAGACATGGACACACCTGTTACCCTCTCTGTTGTTGAACAGACACAAAGACATGGACACACCTGTTACCCTCTCTGTTGTTGAACAGGCACAAAGACATGGACACACCTGTTACCCTCTCTGTTGTTGAACAGACACAAAGACATGGACACCTGTTACCCTCTCTGTTGTTGAACAGGCACAAAGACATGGACACACCTGTTACCCTCTCTGTTGTTGAACAGACACAAAGACATGGACACACCTGTTACCCTCTCTGTTGTTGAACAGGCACAAAGACATGGACACACCTGTTACCCTCTCTGTTGTTGAACAGACACAAAGACATGGACACACCTGTTACCCTCTCTGTTGTTGAACAGGCACAAAGACATGGACACACCTGTTACCCTCTCTGTTGTTGAACAGACACAAAGACATGGACACACCTGTTACCCTCTCTGTTGTTGAACAGACACAAAGACATGGACACACCTGTTACCCTCTCTGTTGTTGAACAGACACAAAGACATGGACACACCTGTTACCCTCTCTGTTGTTGAACAGGCACAAAGACATAGACACACCTGTTACCCTCTCTGTTGTTGAACAGACACAAAGACATGGACATGGACACACCTGTTACCCTCTCTGTTGTTGAACAGACACAAAGACATGGACACACCTGTTACCCTCTCTGTTGTTGAACAGGCACAAAGACATGGACACACCTGTTACCCTCTCTGTTGTTGAACAGACACAAAGACATGGACACACCTGTTACCCTCTCTGTTGTTGAACAGGCACAAAGACATGGACACACCTGTTACCCTCTCTGTTGTTGAACAGACACAAAGACATGGACACACCTGTTACCCTCTCTGTTGTTGAACAGACACAAAGACATGGACACACCTGTTACCCTCTCTGTTGTTGAACAGGCACAAAGACATGGACACACCTGTTACCCTCTCTGTTGTTGAACAGGCACAAAGACATGGACACACCTGTTACCCTCTCTGTTGTTGAACAGACACAAAGACATGGACACACCTGTTACCCTCTCTGTTGTTGAACAGACACAAAGACATGGACACACCTGTTACCCTCTCTGTTGTTGAACAGACACAAAGACATGGACACACCTGTTACCCTCTCTGTTGTTGAACAGACACAAAGACATGGACACACCTGTTACCCTCTCTGTTGTTGAACAGACACAAAGACATGGACACACCTGTTACCCTCTCTGTTGTTGAACAGACACAAAGACATGGACACACCTGTTACCCTCTCTGTTGTTGAACAGACACAAAGACATGGACACACCTGTTACCCTCTCTGTTGTTGAACAGACACAAAGACATGGACACACCTGTTACCCTCTCTGTTGTTGAACAGACACAAAGACATGGACACACCTGTTACCCTCTCTGTTGTTGAACAGACACAAAGACATGGACACACCTGTTACCCTCTCTGTTGTTGAACAGACACAAAGACATGGACACACCTGTTACCCTCTCTGTTGTTGAACAGACTCAAAGACATGGACACACCTGTTACCCTCTCTGTTGTTGAACAGGCACAAAGACATGGACACACCTGTTACCCTCTCTGTTGTTGAACAGACACAAAGACATGGACACACCTGTTATCCTCTCTGTTGTTGAACAGGCACAAAGACATGGGCACACCTGTTACCCTCTCTGTTGTTGAACAGGCACAAAGACATGGACACACCTGTTACCCTCTCTGTTGTTGAACAGGCACAAAGACATAGACACACCTGTTACCCTCTCTGTTGTTGAACAGGCACAAAGACATGGACACACCTGTTACCCTCTCTGTTGTTGAACAGGCACAAAGACATGGACACACCTGTTACCCTCTCTGTTGTTGAACAGGCACAAAGACATAGACACACCTGTTACCCTCTCTGTTGTTGAACAGGCACAAAGACATGGACACACCTGTTACCCTCTCTGTTGTTGAACAGACACAAAGACATGGACACACCTGTTACCCTCTCTGTTGTTGAACAGACACAAAGACATGGACACACCTGTTACCCTCTCTGTTGTTGAACAGGCACAAAGACATGGACACCTGTTACCCTCTCTGTTGTTGAACAGACACAAAGACATGGACACACCTGTTACCCTCTCTGTTGTTGAACAGGCACAAAGACATGGACACCTGTTACCCTCTCTGTTGTTGAACAGGCACAAAGACATGGACACACCTGTTACCCTCTCTGTTGTTGAACAGACACAAAGACATGGACACACCTGTTACCCTCTCTGTTGTTGAACAGGCACAAAGACATGGACACCTGTTACCCTCTCTGTTGTTGAACAGGCACAAAGACATGGACACACCTGTTACCCTCTCTGTTGTTGAACAGACACAAAGACATGGACACACCTGTTACCCTCTCTGTTGTTGAACAGACACAAAGACATGGACACACCTGTTACCCTCTCTGTTGTTGAACAGGCACAAAGACATGGACACCTGTTACCCTCTCTGTTGTTGAACAGGCACAAAGACATGGACACACCTGTTACCCTCTCTGTTGTTGAACAGACACAAAGACATGGACACACCTGTTACCCTCTCTGTTGTTGAACAGACACAAAGACATGGACACACCTGTTACCCTCTCTGTTGTTGAACAGACACAAAGACATGGACACCTGTTACCCTCTCTGTTGTTGAACAGACACAAAGACATGGACACCTGTTACCCTCTCTGTTGTTGAACAGGCACAAAGACACACCTGTTACCCTCTCTGTTGTTGAACAGGCACAAAGACACACCTGTTACCCTCTCTGTTGTTGAACAGGCACAAAGACACACCTGTTACCCTCTCTGTTGTTGAACAGGCACAAAGACACACCTGTTACCCTCTCTGTTGTTGAACAGGCACAAAGACACACCTGTTACCCTCTCTGTTGTTGAACAGGCACAAAGACATGGACACACCTGTTACCCTCTCTGTTGTTGAACAGGCACAAAGACATGGACACACCTGTTACCCTCTCTGTTGTTGAACAGACACAAAGACATGGACGCACCTGTTACCCTCTCTGTTGTTGAACAGGCACAAAGACATGGACGCACCTGTTACCCTCTCTGTTGTTGAACAGGCACAAAGACATGGACACACCTGTTACCCTCTCTGTTGTTGAACAGACACAAAGACATGGACACACCTGTTACCCTCTCTGTTGTTGAACAGGCACAAAGACATGGACACACCTGTTACCCTCTTTGTTGTTGAACAGGCACAAAGACATGGACACACCTGTTACCCTCTCTGTTGTTGAACAGACACAAAGACATAGACACACCTGTTACCCTCTCTGTTGTTGAACAGGCACAAAGACATGGACACACCTGTTACCCTCTCTGTTGTTGAACAGACACAAAGACATGGATACACCTGTTACCCTCTCTGTTGTTGAACAGACACAAAGACATGGACACACCTGTTACCCTCTCTGTTGTTGAACAGGCACAAAGACATGGACATGGACACACCTGTTACCCTCTCTGTTGTTGAACAGGCACAAAGACATGGACACACCTGTTACCCTCTCTGTTGTTGAACAGGCACAAAGACATGGACACACCTGTTACCCTCTCTGTTGTTGAACAGGCACAAAGACATAGACACACCTGTTACCCTCTCTGTTGTTGAACAGGCACAAAGACATGGACACACCTGTTACCCTCTCTGTTGTTGAACAGACACAAAGACATGGACACACCTGTTACCCTCTCTGTTGTTGAACAGACACAAAGACATGGACACACCTGTTACCCTCTCTGTTGTTGAACAGGCACAAAGACATGGACACCTGTTACCCTCTCTGTTGTTGAACAGACACAAAGACATGGACACACCTGTTACCCTCTCTGTTGTTGAACAGGCACAAAGACATGGACACCTGTTACCCTCTCTGTTGTTGAACAGGCACAAAGACATGGACACACCTGTTACCCTCTCTGTTGTTGAACAGACACAAAGACATGGACACACCTGTTACCCTCTCTGTTGTTGAACAGGCACAAAGACATGGACACCTGTTACCCTCTCTGTTGTTGAACAGGCACAAAGACATGGACACACCTGTTACCCTCTCTGTTGTTGAACAGACACAAAGACATGGACACACCTGTTACCCTCTCTGTTGTTGAACAGACACAAAGACATGGACACACCTGTTACCCTCTCTGTTGTTGAACAGGCACAAAGACATGGACACACCTGTTACCCTCTCTGTTGTTGAACAGACACAAAGACATGGACACACCTGTTACCCTCTCTGTTGTTGAACAGACACAAAGACATGGACACACCTGTTACCCTCTCTGTTGTTGAACAGGCACAAAGACATGGACACCTGTTACCCTCTCTGTTGTTGAACAGGCACAAAGACATGGACACACCTGTTACCCTCTCTGTTGTTGAACAGACACAAAGACATGGACACACCTGTTACCCTCTCTGTTGTTGAACAGACACAAAGACATGGACACACCTGTTACCCTCTCTGTTGTTGAACAGACACAAAGACATGGACACCTGTTACCCTCTCTGTTGTTGAACAGACACAAAGACATGGACACCTGTTACCCTCTCTGTTGTTGAACAGGCACAAAGACACACCTGTTACCCTCTCTGTTGTTGAACAGGCACAAAGACACACCTGTTACCCTCTCTGTTGTTGAACAGGCACAAAGACACACCTGTTACCCTCTCTGTTGTTGAACAGGCACAAAGACACACCTGTTACCCTCTCTGTTGTTGAACAGGCACAAAGACACACCTGTTACCCTCTCTGTTGTTGAACAGGCACAAAGACATGGACACACCTGTTACCCTCTCTGTTGTTGAACAGGCACAAAGACATGGACACACCTGTTACCCTCTCTGTTGTTGAACAGACACAAAGACATGGACGCACCTGTTACCCTCTCTGTTGTTGAACAGGCACAAAGACATGGACGCACCTGTTACCCTCTCTGTTGAACAGGCACAAAGACATGGACACACCTGTTACCCTCTCTGTTGTTGAACAGACACAAAGACATGGACACACCTGTTACCCTCTCTGTTGTTGAACAGGCACAAAGACATGGACACACCTGTTACCCTCTCTGTTGTTGAACAGGCACAAAGACATGGACACACCTGTTACCCTCTCTGTTGTTGAACAGACACAAAGACATAGACACACCTGTTACCCTCTCTGTTGTTGAACAGGCACAAAGACATGGACACACCTGTTACCCTCTCTGTTGTTGAACAGACACAAAGACATGGATACACCTGTTACCCTCTCTGTTGTTGAACAGACACAAAGACATGGACACACCTGTTACCCTCTCTGTTGTTGAACAGGCACAAAGACATGGACATGGACACACCTGTTCCCCTCTCTGTTGTTGAACAGGCACAAAGACATGGACACACCTGTTACCCTCTCTGTTGTTGAACAGGCACAAAGACATGGACACACCTGTTACCCTCTCTGTTGTTGAACAGGCACAAAGACATAGACACACCTGTTACCCTCTCTGTTGTTGAACAGGCACAAAGACATGGACACACCTGTTACCCTCTCTGTTGTTGAACAGGCACAAAGACATGGACACACCTGTTACCCTCTCTGTTGTTGAACAGACACAAAGACATGGATACACCTGTTACCCTCTCTGTTGTTGAACAGACACAAAGACATGGACACACCTGTTACCCTCTCTGTTGTTGAACAGGCACAAAGACATGGACATGGACACACCTGTTACCCTCTCTGTTGTTGAACAGGCACAAAGACATGGACACACCTGTTACCCTCTCTGTTGTTGAACAGGCACAAAGACATGGACACACCTGTTACCCTCTCTGTTGTTGAACAGGCACAAAGACATAGACACACCTGTTACCCTCTCTGTTGTTGAACAGGCACAAAGACATGGACACACCTGTTACCCTCTCTGTTGATGAACAGGCACAAAGACATGGACACACCTGTTACCCTCTCTGTTGTTGAACAGGCACAAAGACATGGACACACCTGTTACCCTCTCTGTTGTTGAACAGGCACAAAGACATGGACACACCTGTTACCCTCTCTGTTGTTGAACAGGCACAAAGACATGGACACACCTGTTACCCTCTCTGTTGTTGAACAGGCACAAAGACATGGACACACCTGTTACCCTCTCTGTTGTTGAACAGACACAAAGACATAGACACACCTGTTACCCTCTCTGTTGTTGAACAGACACAAAGACATGGACACACCTGTTACCCTCTCTGTTGTTGAACAGGCACAAAGACATGGACACACCTGTTACCCTCTCTGTTGTTGAACAGGCACAAAGACATGGACACACCTGTTACCCTCTCTGTTGTTGAACAGGCACAAAGACATGGACACACCTGTTACCCTCTCTGTTGTTGAACAGGCACAAAGACATGGACACACCTGTTACCCTCTCTGTTGTTGAACAGACACAAAGACATGGACACACCTGTTACCCTCTCTGTTGTTGAACAGACACAAAGACATGGACACACCTGTTACCCTCTCTGTTGTTGAACAGACACAAAGACATGGACACACCTGTTACCCTCTCTGTTGTTGAACAGACACAAAGACATGGACACACCTGTTACCCTCTCTGTTGTTGAACAGGCACAAAGACATGGACACACCTGTTACCCTCTCTGTTGTTGAACAGGCACAAAGACATGGACACACCTGTTACCCTCTCTGTTGTTGAACAGGCACAAAGACATGGACACACCTGTTACCCTCTCTGTTGTTGAACAGACACAAAGACATGGACACACCTGTTACCCTCTCTGTTGTTGAACAGACACAAAGACATGGACACACCTGTTACCCTCTCTGTTGTTGAACAGACACAAAGACATGGACACACCTGTTACCCTCTCTGTTGTTGAACAGACACAAAGACATGGACACACCTGTTACCCTCTCTGTTGTTGAACAGGCACAAAGACATGGACACACCTGTTACCCTCTCTGTTGTTGAACAGACACAAAGACATGGACACACCTGTTACCCTCTCTGTTGTTGAACAGGCACAAAGACATGGACACACCTGTTACCCTCTCTGTTGTTGAACAGACACAAAGACATGGACACACCTGTTACCCTCTCTGTTGTTGAACAGGCACAAAGACATGGACACACCTGTTACCCTCTCTGTTGTTGAACAGACACAAAGACATGGACACACCTGTTACCCTCTCTGTTGTTGAACAGACACAAAGACATGGACACACCTGTTACCCTCTCTGTTGTTGAACAGACACAAAGACATGGACACACCTGTTACCCTCTCTGTTGTTGAACAGACACAAAGACATGGACACACCTGTTACCCTCTCTGTTGTTGAACAGGCACAAAGACATGGACACACCTGTTACCCTCTCTGTTGTTGAACAGACACAAAGACATGGACACATTAGCAGTTAAGATCAAATTCTTATTTACAATGACGGCCCGGACAACGCTGGGCCAATTGTGCGCCGCTCTATGGGACCTCCAATCACGGCCGGCTGTGATACAGCCTAGATTCGAACCAGGGACCGTAGTGATGCCTCTTGCACTGAGATGCAGTGCCTTAGACCGGTGCATCCATGTGTGCGTGCCAACTATTTAACTGTACTAGAATGCTTAAAAGGCCTCTAAATATTTTTATCTCGGTATAGAGAAAATGGCGCCGGAGGAGATGGCCACCGTTTTACAGTCTCCTAACCAATTGTGCTATTATGTGTTTTTTTTCGTGATAGTTGTAAATTATTTTGTACATAATGTTTCTGCAACCATATCTTACGGAAGAAAATAGCTTCTGGATATCAGGACAGCGATCACTCACCTCGGATTAGACACAGATTCACCTCGGATTAGACACAGATTTCTTCAACAACAACAACAACCGCAGCAAGCAGGACTCACAAGATATTCTCCAAACAACCCACAGGGCAGACGTCCCAATTATTCGCTAAAGGAAGCGACGTAGAGGAAGAAGAGCCGGATGCCTCGTCCGGACCCGCAGAAGGCATCTAGGAAAACTGCCGTTACTGTCAATATTACTCGCCAACTTGCAATCTTTGGACAATAAACTAGACGAGGTAAGATCACGAATATCCTACCAACGGGACATCAAAAACTGTAATATCCTATGTTTCACGGAATCGTGGCTGAACGACGACATGGATGTTCAGCTAGGGGGATATACGCTGCACCGGCAGGACAGAACAGCACACTCCGGTAAGACGGGGGGGGGGGGGGGGGGCGGCGGTCTGTGCATATTTGTAAACAACAGCTGGTGCACGAAATCTAAGGAAGTCTCTAGATTTTGCTGGCCTGAAGTAGAGTATATTGTGATAAATTGCAGACCACACTACTTGCCTAGAGAGTTCTCAGCTATATTTGTCGTGGCTGTTTATTTACCACCACAGACAGATGCTGGCACTAAGACCGTATAAGGAAATAAGCAAACAGGAAACCACTCACCCAGAGGCGGCGCTCCTAGTGGCCGGAGACTTTAATGCAGGGAAACTTAAATCAGTTCTACCAAATCTCTATCAACATGTTCATTGCGCAACCAGAGGGGAAAAAAATTCTAGATCACCTGTACTCCACACACTGAGACGCGTACAAAGCTCTCCCTCGCCCTCCATTTGGTAAATCCGACCACAACTCTCTCCTCCTGATTCCTGCTTACAAGCAAAAATTAAAGCAGGAAGCACCAGTGACTTGGTCTATAAAAAAAATTGTCAGATGAAGCAGATGCTAAACTACAGTACTGCTTTGCTATCACAGACTGGAACATGTTCCGGGATTCTTCCGATGGCATTGAGGAGTACATCACATCAGTCACTGGTTTTATCAATAAGCGCATTGAGAACGTCGTCCCTACAGTGACTGTACGTACATACCCCAACCAGAAGCCATGGATTACAGGCAACATTCGCACTGAGCTAAAGGGTAGAGCTGCCACTTTCAAGGTGCGGGACTCTAACCCGGAAGCTTACAAGAAATCCCGCTATGCCCTGCGACGAACCATCAAACAGGCAAAGCGTCAATACAGGGCAAAGATTGAATCATACTACACCGGCTCCAACGCTCGTCGGATGTCGCAGGGCTTGCAAACTATTACAGACTACAAAGGGAAGCACAGCCGCGAGCTGCCCAGTGACACGAGCCTACCAGACGAGCTAAGTCACTTCTATGCTCGCTTCGAGGCAAGCAACACTGAGTCATGCATGAGAGCATCAGCTGTTCCGGAGGCATGTCATGCATACCCCTTAGCTAAAGTTTCTGTCCAAAGGTCTTTACAAGTTCAGACCTATATTATCAATGTATTCTTAACTTGTGTGCGTGTCCAGTAGCCTTTACAAGATCAGATATGGCCCAGACCAGTCACGTCTTGTTAGTTTACCTTGCCTCATCTACACAGATTCTGCTTACGTTCTGTTTTTTACAAGTCCAATGGTCAATTTGATGTTGATCTAGCTTGGACACTCACAGGTTCTGCTTACATATGTCTAATTTTTAAGCTTATATTGATTTTTCTTTCTACTTCAAAGAGAACAGTATAGGTTACTGAAAATCATCAGATGACTGGAAAATCTCCAACACGAGTCAATGATATCTTGGCTATATGCACGGGGTATCCGTACCGAGTCAATGATAACTTGGCTATATGCACGGGGTACCAGTAGCGAGTCAATGATAACTTGGCTATATGCACGGGGTACCAGTAGCGAGTCCATGTGCAGGGCTATATGCACGGGGTACCAGTAGCGAGTCCATGTGCAGGGCTATATGCACGGGGTACCAGTACCGAGTCAATGATAACATGGCTATATGCACGGGGTACCAGTAGCGAGTCCATGATAACATGGCTATATGCGCGGGGTACCAGTAGCGAGTCCATGTGGAGGGCTATATACACGGGGTACCAGTAGCGAGTCCATGTGCAGGGCTATATACACGGGGTACCAGTAGCGAGTCCATGTGCAGGGCTACGAGGTAATTGAGGTACATGCACAGTGCATTCAGAAAGTATTCATCCCCCTTGACTTATTCCACATGTTGTTACAGCCTGAATTCAAAATGGATTCAATAGATTTTATTTCTCACCCATCTACACACAATACCCCATAATGACAAAGTGAAAACATGTTTTATAGAAATGTAAGCAAATGTATTGAAAAAGAAATACAGAAATACCATTTACATGAATATTCATACCCCTGAGTCAATGCGTGTTAGAGGGTTGGCATTGATTACAGCTGTGAGTCTCTAAGAGCTTTGCACACCTGGATTGTACAATGTTTGCACATTTATTATAAAAACAAATCTTCAAGCTCTGTCAAGTTGGTTGTTGATCATTGCTAGACAGCCATTTTCAAGTCTTGCTCCTACCGATTTTAAGTCAAAACTGTAACTAGGCAACTCGGGAACATTCAATGTCGTCTTGGTATAGAGGTCCTGGATGGCAGTCTGTCTGACCCGGCCTGGTATAGAGGTCCTGGATGGTAGTCTGTCTGACCCGGCCTGGTATAGAGGTCCTGGATGGTAGTCTGTCTGACCCGGCCTGGTATAGAGGTCCTGGATGGCAGTCATCTGTCTGACCCGGCCTGGTATAGAGGTCCTGGATGGTAGTCTGTCTGACCCGGCCTGGTATAGAGGTCCTGGATGGTAGTCTGTCTGACCCGGCCTGGTATAGAGGTCCTGGATGGCAGTCTGTCTGACCCCCCTGGTATAGAGGTCCTGGATGGCAGTCTGTCTGACCCGGCCTGGTATAGAGGTCCTGGATGGCAGTCTGTCTGACCCGGCCTGGTATAGAGGTCCTGGATGGTAGTCTGTCTGACCCGGCCTGGTATAGAGGTCCTGGATGGCAGTCTGTCTGACCCGGCCTGGTATAGAGGTCCTGGATGGTAGTCTGTCTGACCCGGCCTGGTATAGAGGTCCTGGATGGCAGTCTGTCTGACCCGGCCTGGTATAGAGGTCCTGGATGGCAGTCTGTCTGACCCGGCCTGGTATAGAGGTCCTGGATGGTAGTCTGTCTGACCCGGCCTGGTATAGAGGTCCTGGATGGTAGTCTGTCTGACCCGGCCTGGTATAGAGGTCCTGGATGGCAGTCTGTCTGACCCGGCCTGGTATAGAGGTCCCGGATGGTAGTCTGTCTGACCCGGCCTGGTATAGAGGTCCCGGATGGTAGTCATCTGTCTGACCCGGCCTGGTATAGAGGTCCTGGATGGTAGTCTGTCTGACCCGGCCTGGTATAGAGGTCCTGGATGGTAGTCTGTCTGACCCGGCCTGGTATAGAGGTCCTGGATGGTAGTCTGTCTGACCCGGCCTGGTATAGAGGTCCTGGATGGTAGTCTGTCTGACCCGGCCTGGTATAGAGGTCCTGGATGGTAGTCTGTCTGACCCGGCCTGGTATAGAGGTCCTGGATGGTAGTCATCTGTCTGACCCGGCCTGGTATAGAGGTCCTGGATGGTAGTCTGTCTGACCCGGCCTGGTATAGAGGTCCTGGATGGTAGTCTGTCTGACCCGGCCTGGTATAGAGGTCCTGGATGGCAGTCTGTCTGACCCGGCCTGGTATAGAGGTCCTGGATGGCAGTCTGTCTGACCCGGCCTGGTATAGAGGTCCTGGATGGCAGTCTGTCTGACCCGGCCTGGTATAGAGGTCCTGGATGGCAGTCTGTCTGACCCGGCCTGGTATAGAGGTCCTGGATGGCAGTCTGTCTGACCCGGCCTGGTATAGAGGTCCTGGATGGTAGTCTGTCTGACCCGGCCTGGTATAGAGGTCCTGGATGGCAGTCTGTCTGACCCGGCCTGGTATAGAGGTCCTGGATGGCAGTCTGTCTGACCCGGCCTGGTATAGAGGTCCTGGATGGCAGTCTGTCTGACCCGGCCTGGTATAGAGGTCCTGGATGGCAGTCTGTCTGACCCGGCCTGGTATAGAGGTCCTGGATGGCAGTCTGTCTGACCCGGCCTGGTATAGAGGTCCTGGATGGCAGTCTGTCTGACCCGGCCTGGTATAGAGGTCCTGGATGGTAGTCATCTGTCTGACCCGGCCTGGTATAGAGGTCCTGGATGGCAGTCTGTCTGACCCGGCCTGGTATAGAGGTCCTGGATGGTAGTCTGTCTGACCCGGCCTGGTATAGAGGTCCTGGATGGTAGTCTGTCTGACCCGGCCTGGTATAGAGGTCCTGGATGGTAGTCATCTGTCTGACCCGGCCTGGTATAGAGGTCCTGGATGGTAGTCTGTCTGACCCGGCCTGGTATAGAGGTCCTGGATGGTAGTCTGTCTGACCCGGCCTGGTATAGAGGTCCTGGATGGCAGTCTGTCTGACCCGGCCTGGTATAGAGGTCCTGGATGGCAGTCTGTCTGACCCGGCCTGGTATAGAGGTCCTGGATGGTAGTCTGTCTGACCCGGCCTGGTATAGAGGTCCTGGATGGCAGTCTGTCTGACCCGGCCTGGTATAGAGGTCCTGGATGGCAGTCTGTCTGACCCGGCCTGGTATAGAGGTCCTGGATGGTAGTCTGTCTGACCCGGCCTGGTATAGAGGTCCTGGATGGCAGTCTGTCTGACCCGGCCTGGTATAGAGGTCCTGGATGGCAGTCTGTCTGACCCGGCCTGGTATAGAGGTCCTGGATGGTAGTCTGTCTGACCCGGCCTGGTATAGAGGTCCTGGATGGCAGTCTGTCTGACCCGGCCTGGTATAGAGGTCCTGGATGGCAGTCTGTCTGACCCGGCCTGGTATAGAGGTCCTGGATGGCAGTCTGTCTGACCCGGCCTGGTATAGAGGTCCTGGATGGCAGTCTGTCTGACCCGGCCTGGTATAGAGGTCCTGGATGGCAGTCTGTCTGACCCGGCCTGGTATAGAGGTCCTGGATGGTAGTCTGTCTGACCCGGCCTGGTATAGAGGTCCTGGATGGCAGTCTGTCTGACCCGGCCTGGTATAGAGGTCCTGGATGGCAGTCTGTCTGACCCGGCCTGGTATAGAGGTCCTGGATGGCAGTCTGTCTGACCCGGCCTGGTATAGAGGTCCTGGATGGCAGTCTGTCTGACCCGGCCTGGTATAGAGGTCCTGGATGGTAGTCATCTGTCTGACCCGGCCTGGTATAGAGGTCCTGGATGGCAGTCTGTCTGACCCGGCCTGGTATAGAGGTCCTGGATGGCAGTCTGTCTGACCCGGCCTGGTATAGAGGTCCTGGATGGCAGTCATCTGTCTGACCCGGCCTGGTATAGAGGTCCTGGATGGTCGTCTGTCTGACCCGGCCTGGTATAGAGGTCCTGGATGGTAGTCTGTCTGACCCGGCCTGGTATAGAGGTCCTGGATGGCAGTCATCTGTCTGACCCGGCCTGGTATAGAGGTCCTGGATGGTAGTCTGTCTGACCCGGCCTGGTATAGAGGTCCTGGATGGTAGTCTGTCTGACCCGGCCTGGTATAGAGGTCCTGGATGGTAGTCTGTCTGACCCGGCCTGGTATAGAGGTCCTGGATGGCAGTCATCTGTCTGACCCGGCCTGGTATAGAGGTCCTGGATGGCAGTCATCTGTCTGACCCGGCCTGGTATAGAGGTCCTGGATGGCAGTCATCTGTCTGACCCGGCCTGGTATAGAGGTCCTGGATGGTAGTCTGTCTGACCCGGCCTGGTATAGAGGTCCTGGATGGTAGTCTGTCTGACCCGGCCTGGTATAGAGGTCCTGGATGGTAGTCTGTCTGACCCGGCCTGGTATAGAGGTCCTGGATGGTAGTCTGTCTGACCCGGCCTGGTATAGAGGTCCTGGATGGCAGTCTGTCTGACCCGGCCTGGTATAGAGGTCCTGGATGGTAGTCATCTGTCTGACCCGGCCTGGTATAGAGGTCCTGGATGGCAGTCTGTCTGACCCGGCCTGGTATAGAGGTCCTGGATGGCAGTCTGTCTGACCCGGCCTGGTATAGAGGTCCTGGATGGCAGTCATCTGTCTGACCCGGCCTGGTATAGAGGTCCTGGATGGCAGTCTGTCTGACCCGGCCTGGTATAGAGGTCCTGGATGGTAGTCAGTCTGACCCGGCCTGGTATAGAGGTCCTGGGTGGCAGTCTGTCTGACCCGGCCTGGTATAGAGGTCCTGGATGGTAGTCAGTCTGACCCGGCCTGGTATAGAGGTCCTGGATGGCAGTCTGTCTGACCCGGCCTGGTATAGAGGTCCTGGATGGCAGTCATCTGTCTGATCCGGCCTGGTATAGAGGTCCTGGATGGTAGTCTGTCTGACCCGGCCTGGTATAGAGGTCCTGGATGGCAGTCTGTCTGACCCGGCCTGGTATAGAGGTCCTGGATGGTAGTCTGTCTGACCCGGCCTGGTATAGAGGTCCTGGATGGTAGTCTGTCTGACCCGGCCTGGTATAGAGGTCCTGGATGGTAGTCTGTCTGACCCGGCCTGGTATAGAGGTCCTGGATGGTAGTCTGTCTGACCCGGCCTGGTATAGAGGTCCTGGATGGCAGTCTGTCTGACCCCCCTGGTATAGAGGTCCTGGATGGCAGTCTGTCTGACCCCCCTGGTATAGAGGTCCTGGATGGTAGTCTGTCTGACCCGGCCTTGTATAGAGGTCCTGGATGGTAGTCATCTGACTACTGCTGTACAACTTCCACCGCTCCTTGCTTCACCCTTTACAGGAAGAGTAGAACTTAACAGAACAGAAGGATATTTCTCACTTTAGTTTTGTTAAAGGTATTTCATCTCCGGTGACTGGGCAGGAAGAGACTTGGGCACTTTCTGATTTGTGTTTTCCAGGAAGCGCCAGTCCTGTTCCTGGTTTCCTCCCTGATGATGGTGTGGGAAGGAAGGATAGGGTGGGGAGAAGGGGAGGGGGGAGTAGCTGTGTCTCTACCCAGTGTGTGTGTGTGTTTTAAGCCTATCCTTAACTATTTGGAGCTAATGCCTAAACTTCACCCTAAACACAACATGTGACCCGGCCTGGTATAGAGGTCCTGGATGGCAGTCTGTCTGACCCGGCCTGGTATAGAGGTCCTGGATGGCAGTCTGTCTGACCCGGCCTGGTATAGAGGTCCTGGATGGCAGTCTGTCTGACCCGGCCTGGTATAGAGGTCCTGGATGGCAGTCTGTCTGACCCGGCCTGGTATAGAGGTCCTGGATGGTAGTCATCTGTCTGACCCGGCCTGGTATAGAGGTCCTGGATGGCAGTCTGTCTGACCCGGCCTGGTATAGAGGTCCTGGATGGCAGTCATCTGTCTGACCCGGCCTGGTATAGAGGTCCTGGATGGCAGTCATCTGTCTGACCCGGCCTGGTATAGAGGTCCTGGATGGCAGTCTGTCTGACCCGGCCTGGTATAGATGTTCTGGATGGTAGTCTGTCTGACCCGGCCTGGTATAGAGGTCCTGGATGGCAGTCATCTGTCTGACCCGGCCTGGTATAGAGGTCCTGGATGGTAGTCTGTCTGACCCGGCCTGGTATAGAGGTCCTGGATGGTAGTCTGTCTGACCCGGCCTGGTATAGAGGTCCTGGATGGTAGTCTGTCTGACCCGGCCTGGTATAGAGGTCCTGGATGGCAGTCATCTGTCTGACCCGGCCTGGTATAGAGGTCCTGGATGGCAGTCATCTGTCTGACCCGGCCTGGTATAGAGGTCCTGGATGGCAGTCATCTGTCTGACCCGGCCTGGTATAGAGGTCCTGGATGGCAGTCATCTGTCTGACCCGGCCTGGTATAGAGGTCCTGGATGGTAGTCTGTCTGACCCGGCCTGGTATAGAGGTCCTGGATGGTAGTCTGTCTGACCCGGCCTGGTATAGAGGTCCTGGATGGTAGTCTGTCTGACCCGGCCTGGTATAGAGGTCCTGGATGGCAGTCTGTCTGACCCGGCCTGGTATAGAGGTCCTGGATGGTAGTCATCTGTCTGACCCGGCCTGGTATAGAGGTCCTGGATGGCAGTCTGTCTGACCCGGCCTGGTATAGAGGTCCTGGATGGCAGTCTGTCTGACCCGGCCTGGTATAGAGGTCCTGGATGGCAGTCATCTGTCTGACCCGGCCTGGTATAGAGGTCCTGGATGGCAGTCTGTCTGACCCGGCCTGGTATAGAGGTCCTGGATGGTAGTCAGTCTGACCCGGCCTGGTATAGAGGTCCTGGGTGGCAGTCTGTCTGACCCGGCCTGGTATAGAGGTCCTGGATGGCAGTCTGTCTGACCCGGCCTGGTATAGAGGTCCTGGATGGCAGTCATCTGTCTGATCCGGCCTGGTATAGAGGTCCTGGATGGTAGTCTGTCTGACCCGGCCTGGTATAGAGGTCCTGGATGGCAGTCTGTCTGACCCGGCCTGGTATAGAGGTCCTGGATGGTAGTCTGTCTGACCCGGCCTGGTATAGAGGTCCTGGATGGTAGTCTGTCTGACCCGGCCTGGTATAGAGGTCCTGGATGGTAGTCTGTCTGACCCGGCCTGGTATAGAGGTCCTGGATGGTAGTCTGTCTGACCCGGCCTGGTATAGAGGTCCTGGATGGCAGTCTGTCTGACCCCCCTTGTATAGAGGTCCTGGATGGCAGTCTGTCTGACCCCCCTGGTATAGAGGTCCTGGATGGTAGTCTGTCTGACCCGGCCTTGTATAGAGGTCCTGGATGGTAGTCATCTGACTACTGCTGTACAACTTCCACCGCTCCTTGCTTCACCCTTTACAGGAAGAGTAGAACTTAACAGAACAGAAGGATATTTCTCACTTTAGTTTTGTTAAAGGTATTTCATCTCCGGTGACTGGGCAGGAAGAGACTTGGGCACTTTCTGATTTGTGTTTTCCAGGAAGCGCCAGTCCTGTTCCTGGTTTCCTCCCTGATGATGGTGTGGGAAGGAAGGATAGGGTGGGGAGAAGGGGAGGGGGGAGTAGCTGTGTCTCTACCCAGTGTGTGTGTGTGTTTTAAGCCTATCCTTAACTATTTGGAGCTAATGCCTAAACTTCACCCTAAACACAACATGTGATGTTTGGAACAACTTGTAAATGTTACGTTTGAGAAACATGGATACATGTCTAATTGTGACGTGAGACTGAGACAGCTGATAGGACAAACACAGACCAGAAAGAAAAGGAAGGATTGTGTTCACTACTAGAACCAGCTGAATCTCCTCTGTCAACCTGTTGATGTGTCCACTACTAGAACCAGCTGAATCTCCTCCGTTATGTCAACCTGTTGATGTGTCCACTACTAGAACCAGCTGAATCTCCTCTGTCAACCTGTTGATGTGTTCACTACTAGAACCAGCTGAATCTCCTCTGTCAACCTGTTGATGTGTTCACTACTAGAACCAGCTGAATCTCCTCCAGTATGTCAACCTGTTGATGTGTTCACTACTAGAACCAGCTGAATCTCCTCCGTTATGTCAACCTGTTGATGTGTTCACTACTAGAACCAGCTGAATCTCCTCCATTATGTCAACCTGTTGATGTGTTCACTACTAGAACCAGCTGAATCTCCTCTGTCAACCTGTTGATGTGTTCACTACTAGAACCAGCTGAATCTCCTCCAGTATGTCAACCTGTTGATGTGTTCACTACTAGAACCAGCTGAATCTCCTCCGTTATGTCAACCTGTTGATGTGTTCACTACTAGAACCAGCTGAATCTCCTCCAGTATGTCAACCTGTTGATGTGTCCACTACTAGAACCAGCTGAATCTCCTCCAGTATGTCAACCTGTTGATGTGTTCACTACTAGAACCAGCTGAATCTCCTCTGTCAACCTGTTGATGTGTTCACTACTAGAACCAGCTGAATCTCCTCTGTCAACCTGTTGATGTGTTCACTACTAGAACCAGCTGAATCTCCTCCATTATGTCAACCTGTTGATGTGTTCACTACTAGAACCAGCTGAATCTCCTCCAGTATGTCAACCTGTTGATGTGTTCACTACTAGAACCAGCTGAATCTCCTCCAGTATGTCAACCTGTTGATGTGTTCACTACTAGAACCAGCTGAATCTCCTCTGTCAACCTGTTGATGTGTTCACTACTAGAACCAGCTGAATCTCCTCCAGTATGTCAACCTGTTGATGTGTCCACTACTAGAACCAGCTGAATCTCCTCCGTTATGTCAACCTGTTGATGTGTTCACTACTAGAACCAGCTGAATCTCCTCCAGTATGTCAACCTGTTGATGTGTCCACTACTAGAACCAGCTGAATCTCCTCCATTATGTCAACCTGTTGATGTGTCCACTACTAGAACCAGCTGAATCTCCTCTGTCAACCTGTTGATGTGTTCACTACTAGAACCAGCTGAATCTCCTCTGTCAACCTGTTGATGTGTTCACTACTAGAACCAGCTGAATCTCCTCCATTATGTCAACCTGTTGATGTGTCCACTACTAGAACCAGCTGAATCTCCTCCAGTATGTCAACCTGTTGATGTGTCCACTACTAGAACCAGCTGAATCTCCTCCATTATGTCAACCTGTTGATGTGTCCACTACTAGAACCAGCTGAATCTCCTCTGTCAACCTGTTGATGTGTCCACTACTAGAACCAGCTGAATCTCCTCCAGTATGTCAACCTGTTGATGTGTCCACTACTAGAACCAGCTGAATCTCCTCTGTCAACCTGTTGATGTGTCCACTACTAGAACCAGCTGAATCTCCTCCAGTATGTCAACCTGTTGATGTGTTCACTACTAGAACCAGCTGAATCTCCTCCGTTATGTCAACCTGTTGATGTGTCCACTACTAGAACCAGCTGAATCTCCTCCAGTATGTCAACCTGTTGATGTGTCCACTACTAGAACCAGCTGAATCTCCTCCAGTATGTCAACCTGTTGATGTGTCCACTACTAGAACCAGCTGAATCTCCTCCAGTATGTCAACCTGTTGATGTGTCCACTACTAGAACCAGCTGAATCTCCTCCATTATGTCAACCTGTTGATGTGTCCACTACTAGAACCAGCTGAATCTCCTCTGTCAACCTGTTGATGTGTCCACTACTAGAACCAGCTGAATCTCCTCCATGATGTCAACCTGTTGATGTGTTCACTACTAGAACCAGCTGAATCTCCTCCATTATGTCAACCTGTTGATGTGTCCACTACTAGAACCAGCTGAATCTCCTCTGTCAACCTGTTGATGTGTTCACTACTAGAACCAGCTGAATCTCCTCCGTTATGTCAACCTGTTGATGTGTCCACTACTAGAACCAGCTGAATCTCCTCTGTCAACCTGTTGATGTGTTCACTACTAGAACCAGCTGAATCTCCTCTGTCAACCTGTTGATGTGTCCACTACTAGAACCAGCTGAATCTCCTCTGTGTTCACTACTAGAACCAGCTGAATCTCCTCTGTGTTCACTACTAGAACCAGCTGAATCTCCTCTGTGTCCACTACTAGAACCAGCTGAATCTCCTCTGTGTCCACTACTAGAACCAGCTGAATCTCCTCTGTCAACCTGTTGATGTGTTCACTACTAGAACCAGCTGAATCTCCTCCGTCAACCTGTTGATGTGTTCACTACTAGAACCAGCTGAATCTCCTCCGTCAACCTGTTGATGTGTTCACTACTAGAACCAGCTGAATCTCCTCCATTATGTCAACCTGTTGATGTGTCCACTACTAGAACCAGCTGAATCTCCTCCATGATGTCAACCTGTTGATGTGTTCACTACTAGAACCAGCTGAATCTCCTCCATTATGTCAACCTGTTGATGTGTCCACTACTAGAACCAGCTGAATCTCCTCCATTATGTCAACCTGTTGATGTGTCCACTACTAGAACCAGCTGAATCTCCTCCAGTATGTCAACCTGTTGATGTGTCCACTACTAGAACCAGCTGAATCTCCTCTGTCAACCTGTTGATGTGTCCACTACTAGAACCAGCTGAATCTCCTCCATTATGTCAACCTGTTGATGTGTCCACTACTAGAACCAGCTGAATCTCCTCCATTATGTCAACCTGTTGATGTGTCCACTACTAGAACCAGCTGAATCTCCTCTGTCAACCTGTTGATGTGTCCACTACTAGAACCAGCTGAATCTCCTCCAGTATGTCAACCTGTTGATGTGTCCACTACTAGAACCAGCTGAATCTCCTCTGTCAACCTGTTGATGTGTCCACTACTAGAACCAGCTGAATCTCCTCCAGTATGTCAACCTGTTGATGTGTTCACTACTAGAACCAGCTGAATCTCCTCCGTTATGTCAACCTGTTGATGTGTCCACTACTAGAACCAGCTGAATCTCCTCCAGTATGTCAACCTGTTGATGTGTCCACTACTAGAACCAGCTGAATCTCCTCCAGTATGTCAACCTGTTGATGTGTCCACTACTAGAACCAGCTGAATCTCCTCCAGTATGTCAACCTGTTGATGTGTCCACTACTAGAACCAGCTGAATCTCCTCCATTATGTCAACCTGTTGATGTGTCCACTACTAGAACCAGCTGAATCTCCTCTGTCAACCTGTTGATGTGTCCACTACTAGAACCAGCTGAATCTCCTCCATGATGTCAACCTGTTGATGTGTTCACTACTAGAACCAGCTGAATCTCCTCCATTATGTCAACCTGTTGATGTGTCCACTACTAGAACCAGCTGAATCTCCTCTGTCAACCTGTTGATGTGTTCACTACTAGAACCAGCTGAATCTCCTCCGTTATGTCAACCTGTTGATGTGTCCACTACTAGAACCAGCTGAATCTCCTCTGTCAACCTGTTGATGTGTTCACTACTAGAACCAGCTGAATCTCCTCTGTCAACCTGTTGATGTGTCCACTACTAGAACCAGCTGAATCTCCTCTGTGTTCACTACTAGAACCAGCTGAATCTCCTCTGTGTTCACTACTAGAACCAGCTGAATCTCCTCTGTGTCCACTACTAGAACCAGCTGAATCTCCTCTGTGTCCACTACTAGAACCAGCTGAATCTCCTCTGTCAACCTGTTGATGTGTTCACTACTAGAACCAGCTGAATCTCCTCCGTCAACCTGTTGATGTGTTCACTACTAGAACCAGCTGAATCTCCTCCGTCAACCTGTTGATGTGTTCACTACTAGAACCAGCTGAATCTCCTCCATTATGTCAACCTGTTGATGTGTCCACTACTAGAACCAGCTGAATCTCCTCCATGATGTCAACCTGTTGATGTGTTCACTACTAGAACCAGCTGAATCTCCTCCATTATGTCAACCTGTTGATGTGTCCACTACTAGAACCAGCTGAATCTCCTCCATTATGTCAACCTGTTGATGTGTCCACTACTAGAACCAGCTGAATCTCCTCCAGTATGTCAACCTGTTGATGTGTCCACTACTAGAACCAGCTGAATCTCCTCTGTCAACCTGTTGATGTGTCCACTACTAGAACCAGCTGAATCTCCTCCATTATGTCAACCTGTTGATGTGTCCACTACTAGAACCAGCTGAATCTCCTCCATTATGTCAACCTGTTGATGTGTCCACTACTAGAACCAGCTGAATCTCCTCCATGATGTCAACCTGTTGATGTGTTCACTACTAGAACCAGCTGAATCTCCTCCGTTATGTCAACCTGTTGATGTATCCACTACTAGAACCAGCTGAATCTCCTCCGTTATGTCAACCTGTTGATGTGTCCACTACTAGAACCAGCTGAATCTCCTCTGTTATGTCAACCTGTTGATGTGTTCACTACTAGAACCAGCTGAATCTCCTCCGTTATGTCAACCTGTTGATGTGTTCACTACTAGAACCAGCTGAATCTCCTCTGTCAACCTGTTGATGTGTTCACTACTAGAACCAGCTGAATCTCCTCTGTCAACCTATTGATGTATCCACTACTAGAACCAGCTGAATCTCCTCCATTATGTCAACCTGTTGATGTGTTCACTACTAGAACCAGCTGAATCTCCTCCATGATGTCAACCTGTTGATGTGTTCACTACTAGAACCAGCTGAATCTCCTCTGTCAACCTATTGATGTATCCACTACTAGAACCAGCTGAATCTCCTCCATGATGTCAACCTGTTGATGTGTTCACTACTAGAACCAGCTGAATCTCCTCTGTCAACCTATTGATGTATCCACTACTAGAACCAGCTGAATCTCCTCCATTATGTCAACCTGTTGATGTGTCCACTACTAGAACCAGCTGAATCTCCTCTGTCAACCTATTGATGTATCCACTACTAGAACCAGCTGAATCTCCTCCATTATGTCAACCTGTTGATGTGTTCACTACTAGAACCAGCTGAATCTCCTCCATGATGTCAACCTGTTGATGTGTCCACTACTAGAACCAGCTGAATCTCCTCCAGTATGTCAACCTGTTGATGTGTTCACTACTAGAACCAGCTGAATCTCCTCTGTCAACCTGTTGATGTGTCCACTACTAGAACCAGCTGAATCTCCTCCATTATGTCAACCTGTTGATGTGTCCACTACTAGAACCAGCTGAATCTCCTCCATGATGTCAACCTGTTGATGTGTCCACTACTAGAACCAGCTGAATCTCCTCCATTATGTCAACCTGTTGATGTGTTCACTACTAGAACCAGCTGAATCTCCTCCATTATGTCAACCTGTTGATGTGTCCACTACTAGAACCAGCTGAATCTCCTCTGTCAACCTGTTGATGTGTACACTACTAGAACCAGCTGAATCTCCTCCGTTATGTCAACCTGTTGATGTTCACTACTAGAACCAGCTGAATCTCCTCCGTTATGTCAACCTGTTGATGTTCACTACTAGAACCAGCTGAATCTCCTCCATTATGTCAACCTGTTGATGTGTCCACTACTAGAACCAGCTGAATCTCCTCCGTCAACCTGTTGATGTGTCCACTACTAGAACCAGCTGAATCTCCTCCGTTATGTCAACCTGTTGATGTGTTCACTACTAGAACCAGCTGAATCTCCTCCATGATGTCAACCTGTTGATGTGTTCACTACTAGAACCAGCTGAATCTCCTCTGTCAACCTATTGATGTGTCCACTACTAGAACCAGCTGAATCTCCTCTGTCAACCTGTTGATGTGTTCACTACTAGAACCAGCTGAATCTCCTCCATTATGTCAACCTGTTGATGTGTCCACTACTAGAACCAGCTGAATCTCCTCCGTTATGTCAACCTGTTGATGTGTTCACTACTAGAACCAGCTGAATCTCCTCCATTATGTCAACCTGTTGATGTGTCCACTACTAGAACCAGCTGAATCTCCTCCGTTATGTCAACCTGTTGATGTGTTCACTACTAGAACCAGCTGAATCTCCTCTGTCAACCTGTTGATGTGTTCACTACTAGAACCAGCTGAATCTCCTCTGTCAACCTGTTGATGTGTTCACTACTAGAACCAGCTGAATCTCCTCTGTCAACCTGTTGATGTGTTCACTACTAGAACCAGCTGAATCTCCTCCATGATGTCAACCTGTTGATGTGTTCACTACTAGAACCAGCTGAATCTCCTCCATGATGTCAACCTGTTGATGTGTCCACTACTAGAACCAGCTGAATCTCCTCCATTATGTCAACCTGTTGATGTGTCCACTACTAGAACCAGCTGAATCTCCTCCGTTATGTCAACCTGTTGATGTGTTCACTACTAGAACCAGCTGAATCTCCTCTGTCAACCTGTTGATGTGTCCACTACTAGAACCAGCTGAATCTCCTCCAGTATGTCAACCTGTTGATGTGTCCACTACTAGAACCAGCTGAATCTCCTCTGTCAACCTGTTGATGTGTCCACTACTAGAACCAGCTGAATCTCCTCCAGTATGTCAACCTGTTGATGTGTTCACTACTAGAACCAGCTGAATCTCCTCCGTTATGTCAACCTGTTGATGTGTCCACTACTAGAACCAGCTGAATCTCCTCCAGTATGTCAACCTGTTGATGTGTCCACTACTAGAACCAGCTGAATCTCCTCCAGTATGTCAACCTGTTGATGTGTCCACTACTAGAACCAGCTGAATCTCCTCCAGTATGTCAACCTGTTGATGTGTCCACTACTAGAACCAGCTGAATCTCCTCCATTATGTCAACCTGTTGATGTGTCCACTACTAGAACCAGCTGAATCTCCTCTGTCAACCTGTTGATGTGTCCACTACTAGAACCAGCTGAATCTCCTCCATGATGTCAACCTGTTGATGTGTTCACTACTAGAACCAGCTGAATCTCCTCCATTATGTCAACCTGTTGATGTGTCCACTACTAGAACCAGCTGAATCTCCTCTGTCAACCTGTTGATGTGTTCACTACTAGAACCAGCTGAATCTCCTCCGTTATGTCAACCTGTTGATGTGTCCACTACTAGAACCAGCTGAATCTCCTCTGTCAACCTGTTGATGTGTTCACTACTAGAACCAGCTGAATCTCCTCTGTCAACCTGTTGATGTGTCCACTACTAGAACCAGCTGAATCTCCTCTGTGTTCACTACTAGAACCAGCTGAATCTCCTCTGTGTTCACTACTAGAACCAGCTGAATCTCCTCTGTGTCCACTACTAGAACCAGCTGAATCTCCTCTGTGTCCACTACTAGAACCAGCTGAATCTCCTCTGTCAACCTGTTGATGTGTTCACTACTAGAACCAGCTGAATCTCCTCCGTCAACCTGTTGATGTGTTCACTACTAGAACCAGCTGAATCTCCTCCGTCAACCTGTTGATGTGTTCACTACTAGAACCAGCTGAATCTCCTCCATTATGTCAACCTGTTGATGTGTCCACTACTAGAACCAGCTGAATCTCCTCCATTATGTCAACCTGTTGATGTGTCCACTACTAGAACCAGCTGAATCTCCTCCAGTATGTCAACCTGTTGATGTGTCCACTACTAGAACCAGCTGAATCTCCTCTGTCAACCTGTTGATGTGTCCACTACTAGAACCAGCTGAATCTCCTCCATTATGTCAACCTGTTGATGTGTCCACTACTAGAACCAGCTGAATCTCCTCCATTATGTCAACCTGTTGATGTGTCCACTACTAGAACCAGCTGAATCTCCTCCATGATGTCAACCTGTTGATGTGTTCACTACTAGAACCAGCTGAATCTCCTCCGTTATGTCAACCTGTTGATGTATCCACTACTAGAACCAGCTGAATCTCCTCCGTTATGTCAACCTGTTGATGTGTCCACTACTAGAACCAGCTGAATCTCCTCTGTTATGTCAACCTGTTGATGTGTTCACTACTAGAACCAGCTGAATCTCCTCCGTTATGTCAACCTGTTGATGTGTTCACTACTAGAACCAGCTGAATCTCCTCTGTCAACCTGTTGATGTGTTCACTACTAGAACCAGCTGAATCTCCTCTGTCAACCTATTGATGTATCCACTACTAGAACCAGCTGAATCTCCTCCATTATGTCAACCTGTTGATGTGTTCACTACTAGAACCAGCTGAATCTCCTCCATGATGTCAACCTGTTGATGTGTTCACTACTAGAACCAGCTGAATCTCCTCTGTCAACCTATTGATGTATCCACTACTAGAACCAGCTGAATCTCCTCCATGATGTCAACCTGTTGATGTGTTCACTACTAGAACCAGCTGAATCTCCTCTGTCAACCTATTGATGTATCCACTACTAGAACCAGCTGAATCTCCTCCATTATGTCAACCTGTTGATGTGTCCACTACTAGAACCAGCTGAATCTCCTCTGTCAACCTATTGATGTATCCACTACTAGAACCAGCTGAATCTCCTCCATTATGTCAACCTGTTGATGTGTTCACTACTAGAACCAGCTGAATCTCCTCCATGATGTCAACCTGTTGATGTGTCCACTACTAGAACCAGCTGAATCTCCTCCAGTATGTCAACCTGTTGATGTGTTCACTACTAGAACCAGCTGAATCTCCTCTGTCAACCTGTTGATGTGTCCACTACTAGAACCAGCTGAATCTCCTCCATTATGTCAACCTGTTGATGTGTCCACTACTAGAACCAGCTGAATCTCCTCCATGATGTCAACCTGTTGATGTGTCCACTACTAGAACCAGCTGAATCTCCTCCATTATGTCAACCTGTTGATGTGTTCACTACTAGAACCAGCTGAATCTCCTCCATTATGTCAACCTGTTGATGTGTCCACTACTAGAACCAGCTGAATCTCCTCTGTCAACCTGTTGATGTGTACACTACTAGAACCAGCTGAATCTCCTCCGTTATGTCAACCTGTTGATGTTCACTACTAGAACCAGCTGAATCTCCTCCGTTATGTCAACCTGTTGATGTTCACTACTAGAACCAGCTGAATCTCCTCCATTATGTCAACCTGTTGATGTGTCCACTACTAGAACCAGCTGAATCTCCTCCGTCAACCTGTTGATGTGTCCACTACTAGAACCAGCTGAATCTCCTCCGTTATGTCAACCTGTTGATGTGTTCACTACTAGAACCAGCTGAATCTCCTCCATGATGTCAACCTGTTGATGTGTTCACTACTAGAACCAGCTGAATCTCCTCTGTCAACCTATTGATGTGTCCACTACTAGAACCAGCTGAATCTCCTCTGTCAACCTGTTGATGTGTTCACTACTAGAACCAGCTGAATCTCCTCCATTATGTCAACCTGTTGATGTGTCCACTACTAGAACCAGCTGAATCTCCTCCGTTATGTCAACCTGTTGATGTGTTCACTACTAGAACCAGCTGAATCTCCTCCATTATGTCAACCTGTTGATGTGTCCACTACTAGAACCAGCTGAATCTCCTCCGTTATGTCAACCTGTTGATGTGTTCACTACTAGAACCAGCTGAATCTCCTCTGTCAACCTGTTGATGTGTTCACTACTAGAACCAGCTGAATCTCCTCTGTCAACCTGTTGATGTGTTCACTACTAGAACCAGCTGAATCTCCTCTGTCAACCTGTTGATGTGTTCACTACTAGAACCAGCTGAATCTCCTCCATGATGTCAACCTGTTGATGTGTTCACTACTAGAACCAGCTGAATCTCCTCCATGATGTCAACCTGTTGATGTGTCCACTACTAGAACCAGCTGAATCTCCTCCATTATGTCAACCTGTTGATGTGTCCACTACTAGAACCAGCTGAATCTCCTCCGTTATGTCAACCTGTTGATGTGTTCACTACTAGAACCAGCTGAATCTCCTCTGTCAACCTGTTGATGTGTTCACTACTCAACGTGTCGACTTGTTTCCATTGTGGACACACTACATAGTGCCAACTCCAAGAGGTTTAACTGTGTGTCTGATCCTATACATTTACATTTAAGTCATTTAGCAGACGCTCTTATCCAGAGCGACTTACAAGTTGGTGCATTCACCTTATGATATCCAGTGGAACAACCACTTTACAATAGTGCATCTAACTCTAAGGGGGGGGGGGGTTAGAAGGATTACTTTATCCTATCCTAGGTATTCCTTAAAGAGGTGGGGTTTCAGGTGTCTCCGGAAGGTGGTGATTGATTCCGCTGACCTGGCGTCGTGGGGGAGTTTGTTCCACCATTGGGGTGCCAGAGCAGCGAACAGTTTTGACTGGGCTGAGCGGGAGCTGTACTTCTTCAGAGGTAGGGAGGCGAGCAGGCCAGAGGTGGATGAACACAGTGCCCTTGTTTGGGTGTAGGGCCTGATCAGAGCCTGAAGGTACGGAGGTGCCGTTCCCCTCACAGCTCCGTAGGCAAGCACCATGGTCTTGTAGCGGATGCGAGCTTCAACTGGAAGCCAGTGGAGAGAGCGGAGGAGCGGGGTGACGTGAGAGAACTTGGGAAGGTTGAACACCAGACGGGCTGCGGCGTTCTGTACAGACATGAGGGAAGGGACAGTGATGATGATCACCGTGATGGTGTATTTATGTATGTTATCTGCTAAACCTGTCTGACCGGTAATATTGGAGGTTATTCAGAAACAAAAGAATTTAGGCCCCACACACACACACACACACACAGAGATATAGAGATCAGCATTGGTCTCTGGTGGAATTTTCCATGGGTCTGATCCATGGGTCTGATCGCTACTGAAACCAGCCAGTGTCAGCAGGTGTGTGTGTAAAATAGTTCCATTGTGTCCATCTGGTTGACATGTGTGGCTATCTCAATTGTAGCCAGAGGAGGAGGGTCAGTTTATACAGGGAATGTATCCATGACTCCATAGTGTTTATACAGGGAATGTATCCATGACTCCATAGTGTTTCATCTGTTGAGGCTACAGGCCTCCTCTAAGACTCCATAGTGTTTCATATGTAGAGGCTACAGGCCTCCTTTAAGACTCCATAGTGTTTCATCTGTAGAGGCTACAAAGCAACATTGGTCACATGAAGCTTTACTGCTTGCTCTTGAGCAGGTGAATTTGTCCCAGTGTCTGGTGGAAAGCAGACTGAAACAGGATTTCCTCTAGGATTTCGCCTTAGCTCTATTCTGTTCATTTTTTGTCCTAAAAGACTCCCTAGTCCTTGCTGATGACAAGCATACCCATAACATTATGCAACCACCACCATGCATGAAAATATGAAGAGTGGTACTCTGTGATGAGTTTTGTTGGATTTGCCCCAAACAACACCCTCTTTTCAGGACATAAAGTTAATTTATTTTCCATACCGTTTTAAAGTCACCATTAACTTCATGGTGAAATCCCTGAGCGGTTTCCTTCCTCACTGGCAACTGAGTTGTAGTTGGGTAGTGTATTGATAAGCCATTTTGCCACAATTGATACACTACCCAAAGTGTAATTAATAACTTCACCATGCTCAAAGGGATGTTCAATGTCTGTCTGTTTTTTTACCCATCGACCAACAGGTGCCCTTCTTTGCGAGGCATTGGAAAACCTCCCTGGTCTTTGTGGTTGAATCTGTGTTTGTAATTCCCTGCTGGACCGAGGGCCCTTACAGATAAATGTATGTGTGGGGTACAGAGATGAGGTAGACATTAAACACTGTTATTGCACACAGTTAGTCCATGTAATTTATTATGTGACTTGTTAAGGACATTTTTACTCCTGAACTTATTTAGGCGTTTCCATAACAACGGGGTTGGATACGTATTGACTCAAGACATTTTTTATTAATTTGTAAACATTTCTAAAAACATTATTTAACTTTAACATGATGGGGTATTGTGGGTAGGCCAGTGACACAAAATCTGAATTGAATCAATTTTAAGTTCTGGTAGAGCGTGGTAGAGAGTGGCTCGGTCGGTAGAGCGCGGCTCGGTCGGTAGAGCGCGGCTCGGTCGGTAGAGCGGGGCTCTTGCAACACCAGGGTGGTGGGTTCAATCCCAGGGACCACCCATATGGTAAATGTTGGCACGCATGACTAAGTTGCTTTGGATAAAAGTGTTTGCTGAATGACATACAGTTGAAGTCGTAAGTTTACTTACACCTTAGCCAAATACATTTAAATTCAGTATTTCACCATTCCTGACATTTAATCCTAGTAAAAATGTTGCTTCAATATATCCACAATTTTCCTGCCTCATGATGCCATCTATTTTGTGAAGTGCATCAGTCCCTCCTGCAGAAAAGCACCCCCACAACATGATGCTGCCACCCCCGTGCTTCACGGTTGGGATGGTGTTCTTTGGCTTGCAAGCCTCCCCCTTTTTCCTCTAAACATAATCATGGTCATTATGGCCAAACAGTTCTATTTTTGTTTCATCAGACCAGAGGACATTTCTCAAAAAAGTACGATCTTTGTCCCCATGTGCAGTTGCAAACTGTAGTCTGGCTTTTTTATGGCGGTTTTGGAGCAGTGGCTTCTTCCTTGCTGAGCGGCCTTTCAGGTTATGTCGATATAGGACTCGTTTTACTGTGGATATAGATACTTTTGTACCTGTTTCCTCCAGCATCTTCATAAGGTCCTTTGCTGTTGTTCTGGGATTGATTAGCACTTTTCACACCAAAGTACGTTCATCTCTAGGAGACAGAACGCGTCTCCTTCCTGAGCGGTATGATGGCTGTGTGGTCCCATGGTGTTTATACTTGCGTACTATTGCTTGTACAGATGAACGTGGTACCTTCAGGCGTTTGGAAATTGCTCCCAAGGATGAACCAGACTTGTGGAGGTCTACAATTTTTTTTCGGAGGTCTTGGTTGCTTTCTTTTGATTTTCCCATGATGTCAAGCAAAGAGGCACTGAGTTTGAAGGTAGGCCTTGAAATACATCCACAGGTACACCTCCAATTGACGTCAATTAGCCTATCAGACGCTTCTAAAGCCACAACATAATTTTCTGGAATTTTTCAAGCTGTTTAAAGGCACAGTCAACTTAGTGTATGTAAACTTCTGGCCCACTGGAATTGTGATACAGTGAATTATAAGATAAATAATCTGTCTGTAAACAATTGTTGGAAAAATTACTTGTCATACACAAAGTAGATGTCCTAACCGACTTGCCAAAACTATAGTTTGTTAACAAGAAATTTGTGGAGTGTTTGAAAAACGAGTTTTAATGACTCCAACCTAAGTGTATGTAAACTTCCGACTTCAACTGTATATATAAAATGTGTTTTCACATTTCTATCTGAATGTTCTGTAACATTAAACCCTCCTGAACAGGCCCCATGGGCTAGAACCTGGCAGCTCTTTGATTGGTGTTGCCATGGTGAAGAGGGTTCTTAATGTCCTAGGAGGACACTGATTGGACGGCCAGGGTTTGGAGTGGGTGTGTTTGTGTGTCTGCAGTCAGGCTAGTGCCTATGTAGCTAAATCACAGTTTTCAGTGTGAGTCTAGTAGAGTGGAATTAGCCTGGTCCCAGATCTACTGATCTATCATAGTAGAGTAGAAATAGCCTGGTCACGTCCCAGTTCTGTTTGTGCATCATGTCTAACAGTGGCATAATGACACAAACAGACTGCTACCCAGGCTAGGGAAGAAATGACAGACCAAATACATTTCCTAGACAGTGGAACAGGAAATGAAAGAGATGGATGGGCCAAGAGAAAGAGTTAGGAGGGAAGGACTGAAATGATACAACCCTCCCTCTTATCTCTTATTATTCTCTGTAGTCACGACGTCCACCTCTGCTGTCTATTGTAAACTGTTTAGAGGGTCACTGTGATGTCATCATCAGGTCTATTAGTATAACAACTCAACTGGGTTTCTCCTCCCTTTCTCTCCTGTCTGCCTGTCTGCCTGTCTGTCTGTCTGCCTGTCTGTCTGTCTGTCTCTACTCTAGGTGGTTGACACGACTGCCCTCCCACAATGTCTTCTGAAGCCACGCCCATCCAGGGGTCAGTATCCCCATGCTCTACGACCCCTCCCCTGACCTCTAGGGCCCCTGGCTCCCCAGTCTCTCCGTTGTCCCCTGGGTCCCTGTGCCCGCCATCCTCCCGGTACCGAGACCGTTCCCCCTCCCCCATGAGAGGTTACCTCATACCCAGCCCCCTGCCAACCAGACGTACTAGGACCTGCTCCGCGTGAGTACTGCATACACACACACACACACCTAGTTAGTGTTATAATTCAATAGTTATGAAACTGCTTAACTCATTATGCCTAGAGATCCTAGTTACATGGTCTGTAACCTGACTCATTATGTCTAGGGGTCCTAGCTACAGGGTCTGTATCCTGACTCATTATGTCTAGGGGTCCTAGCTACATGGTCTGTAACCTGACTCATTATGTCTAGGGGTCCTAGCTACATGATCTGTAACCTGATTCATTATGTCTAGGGGTCCTAGCTACATGGTCTGTAACCTGACTCATTATGTATAGGGGTCCTAGCTACGTGGTCTGTAACCTGACTCATTATGTCTAGGGGTCCTAGCTACATGGTCTGTAACCTGACTCATTATGTCTAGGGGTCCTAGCTACATGGTCTGTAACCTGACTCATTATGTCTAGGGGTCCTAGCTACATGGTCTGTAACCTGACTCATTATGTCTAGGGGTCCTAGCTACATGGTCTGTAACCTGACTCATTATGTCTAGGGGTCCTAGCTACAGGGTCTGTAACCTGACTCATTATGTCTAGGGGTCCTAGCTACATGGTCTGTAACCTGACTCATTATGTCTAGGGGTCCTAGCTACATGATCTGTAACCTGATTCATTATGTCTAGGGGTCCTAGCTACATGGTCTGTAACCTGACTCATTATGTCTAGGGGTCCTAGCTACATGGTCTGTAACCTGACTCATTATGTATAGGGGTCCTAGCTACGTGGTCTGTAACCTGACTCATTATGTCTAGGGGTCCTAGCTACGTGGTCTGTAACCTGACTCATTATGTCTAGGGGTCCTAGCTACATGGTCTGTAACCTGACTCATTATGTCTAGGGGTCCTAGCTACATGGTCTGTAACCTGACTCATTATGTCTAGGGGTCCTAGCTACATGGTCTGTAACCTGACTCATTATGTCTAGGGGTCCTAGCTACAGGGTCTGTAACCTGACTCATTATGTCTAGGGGTCCTAGCTACATGGTCTGTAACCTGACTCATTATGTCTAGGGGTCCTAGCTACATGATCTGTAACCTGATTCATTATGTCTAGGGGTCCTAGCTACATGGTCTGTAACCTGACTCATTATGTCTAGGGGTCCTAGCTACATGGTCTGTAACCTGACTCATTATGTCTAGGGGTCCTAGCTACATGGTCTGTAACCTGACTCATTATGTCTAGGGGTCCTAGCTACATGGTCTGTAACCTGACTCATTATGTCTAGGGGTCCTAGCTACATGGTCTGTAACCTGACTCATTATGTCTAGGGGTCCTAGCTACATGGTCTGTAACCTGACTCATTATGTCTAGGGGTCCTAGCTACATGGTCTGTAACCTGACTCATTATGTCTAGGGGTCCTAGCTACAGGGTCTGTAACCTGACTCATTATGTCTAGGGGTCCTAGCTACAGGGTCTGTATCCTGACTCATTATGTCTAGGGGTCCTAGCTACAGGGTCTGTATCCTGACTCATTATGTCTAGGGGTCCTAGCTACATGATCTGTAACCTGACTCATTATGTCTAGGGGTCCTAGCTACATGGTCTGTAACCTGACTCATTATGTCTAGGGGTCCTAGCTACATGGTCTGTAACCTGACTCATTATGTCTAGGGGTCCTAGCTACATGGTCTGTAACCTGACTCATTATGTCTAGGGGTCCTAGCTACATGGTCTGTAACCTGACTCATTATGCCTAGGAGTCCTAGCTACATGGTCTGTAACCTGACTCATTATGTCTAGGGGTCCTAGCTACATGGTCTGTAACCTGACTCATTATGTCTAGGGGTCCTAGCTACATGATCTGTAACCTGATTCATTATGTCTAGGGGTCCTAGCTACAGGGTCTGTAACCTGACTCATTATGTATAGGGGTCCTAGCTACAGGGTCTGTAACCTGACTCATTATGTCTAGGGGTCCTAGCTACGTGGTCTGTAACCTGACTCATTATGTCTAGGGGTCCTAGCTACGTGGTCTGTAACCTGACTCATTATGTCTAGGGGTCCTAGCTACATGGTCTGTAACCTGACTCATTATGTCTAGGGGTCCTAGCTACATGGTCTGTAACCTGACTCATTATGTCTAGGGGTCCTAGCTACATGGTCTGTAACCTGATTCATTATGTCTAGGGGTCCTAGCTACATGGTCTGTAACCTGATTCATTATGTCTAGGGGTCCTAGCTACATGGTCTGTAACCTGACTCATTATGTCTAGGGGCCCTAGCTACATGGTCTGTAACCTGACTCATTATGTCTAGGGGTCCTAGCTACATGGTCTGTAACCTGACTCATTATGTCTAGGGGTCCTAGCTACATGGTCTGTAACCTGACTCATTATGTCTAGGGGTCCTAGCTACATGGTCTGTAACCTGACTCATTATGTCTAGGGGTCCTAGCTACATGGTCTGTAACCTGACTCATTATGTCTAGGGGTCCTAGCTACATGGTCTGTAACCTGACTCATTATGTCTAGGGGTCCTAGCTACATGGTCTGTAACCTGACTCATTATGTCTAGGGGTCCTAGTCCTAGCTACATGGTCTGTAACCTGACTCATTATGTCTAGGGGTCCTAGCTACATGGTCTGTAACCTGACTCATTATGTCTAGGGGTCCTAGCTACATGTCTGTAACCTGACTATCATAACACTGTGCGTGCGCCGTATCATAACACTACTCCCATATCATATCATAACACTATATAATATATCATAACACCACTACTCCCATATCATAACACTATATAATGTATCATAACACTAAAGTGGTACCTCAATTAAAAGTTGTGATCTTATGCCTCATCTTCTGTCATTGCACCACACTACCACAAGGGGGAGTTAGAACGCTGATACATCGCTAGTCTAAACTGTGGCACAAATTGGGGGATTTTTCACACCAGGCTCAGCGATTTACACTCTCCTTTGGTAAATGAATGGAGGTGTGAATGTTTTAGTCCGAGAGTCTCTCTCTTCTGGCGCTGGAGTCCTGCATCAGGCAGAACAACAGGCGGGTGTCCCGGAGTGGAAAGAGAACTTAAATACAATGGCTCAATTACACTTGACATGTGGACTGATGATTTTAGAAAAATAGACACGGTGGCCTTTTGGTTTCTCTCCCTCTAAAAACAGAAATAAACCATTCTAAATAACAAACTGTCTTTATTTACCACAGTGTGAGAGTGATAGTCCCTCTATAGAAAGGGAGTTTCTGAAACACGGAGTCCTTCTTTACTGATGAGAAGAAGAAACTGAATGAAAGAAAGTACAGCGAGGATAGGGAGGGGGAAAAGATGACCCATATTTTCAATACCTGAGGTAGTTCATTTATTTAATTAATGAAATGTACTAGTTTATTTAGGCAATTTAATATTCATCTAGTGTCACGATCGTCTTGCGGTGAGAGAGAGGACCAAGGCGCAGCGTGTGAAAAATACATCTTCTCTTTATTTAGAAGAAGAAAAAACGAAACAAAACAACAAATAGACGAACGTGAAGCTATAAACGACTAAGTGCAAAACATGCAACATAGACATAGACAATTACCCACAATCACCTAAAGCCCATGGCTGCCTTAAATATGGCTCCCAATCAGAGACAACAATAACCAGCTGTCTCTGATTGAGAACCAAACCAGGCAACCATAAACTTTCCTAGACCTCTCTCCTGAACACAACCCCATACACTATACAAACCCCCTAAACAATACACACACCCTAAACTAGACAAAACACAAACTTCCCATGTCACACCCTGACCTAACTAAAATAATAAAGAAAACAAAGAATACTAAGGCCAGGGCGTGACATCTAGGTTTGGCCTATTTAGTAGGCTATTTACAGCAACATCTATATTTGTCAGCATAAAGCTGAGTGACTCACTCATTTCTGGCTTTGGATCATCATAAATAAGTACCTACATCATTTCTGATTAACTTGATCAAAACATTTCTTTATTGAAGACTAATCTGCTCATATTGTTTGTGGAGTCGTCGTGGTTACAATGAAGAATGGAAACCAAATATATCAAATCTTATTCATACTGGATAATTAGATGCGTGTTGCAAGCTTGTCATTGTTCCTTTTTTAAAAATGTTGTCTTCCTTTTATTGTGTGTGTGTGTGTGTGTGTGCAGGGCGGAGCGTGCAGCGGAGGGTCCGTTGTTCAGCGGCGTGTGTAAGTGTTTCTCTCGGACTAAAGGACACGGCTTCATCACACCAGCCGACGGAGGCAGCGACATCTTTGTCCACATCTCAGAGTAAGTTTGTGGGTCACAGCCTCAACACACATAATAATACCAGCTCCCACTCACCCAGTGATGAGGACGGTGACGTGGGGGTACGGTCTGCAGTTCGCTGTGCGTCCTTCCACCTTTCTCGTGGCGTCGTTGGTCCCTGAGGTCCTAGTTGTCCGTCTTTTGAGAGGAGTTCTCTCTCTGTCCTTCAAAAGCAGGCTATTCGAGTGGTCGACCGTATCAGAAGTACAGAGCGATTGGTACAGCCGGTACTTTTAGTCCCCAAGAGCGATGGAACGTATCGCCCCGTCCTGAACCTCAAGGTAGCAAGTTCAAAATGCTCACACTCCCCCGCCGCCGGCTACTGCAGTCGGAGACTCCCAGCAGTTGGTTCAAGTCCATGCATCTGACGGATTTATATTATTATGTGCTATACATCCTCCCCATCTCCCAATCATCCTTCTCTATGGTGGTGGAGGCGGTGCCAGGGATCAGAGTATTGGCCTATCAGGGTGGTTGGCTGGTCGTAGCGGAGTCGAGGGAACAAGTGGAGCTCCACGCATAGTCAGTCTCTGGGTTCATAGTGAATCTCTGGGTTCGTAGTCAGTCTCTGGGTTCGTAGTCAGTCTCTGGGGTTCGTAGTGAATCTCTGGGGTTCGTAGTGAATCTCTGGGGTTCGTAGTGAATCTCTGGGGTTCGTAGTGAATCTCTGGGGTTCATAGTCAGTCTCTGGGTTCATAGTGAATCTCTGGGTTCATAGTGAGTCTCTGGGTTCATAGTGAGTCTCTGGGTTCATAGTGAGTCTCTGGGTTCATAGTGAGTCTCTGGGTTCATAGTGAGTCTCTGGGTTCATAGTCAGTCTCTGGGTTCATAGTGAATCTCTGGGTTCATAGTCAATCTCTGGGGTTCGTAGTGAGTCTCTGGGTTCATGGTGAATCTCTGGGGTTCGTAGTGAGTCTCTGGGTTCATGGTGAATCTCTGGGGTTCGTAGTGAGTCTCTGGGTTCATGGTGAATCTCTGGGGTTCGTAGTGAGTCTCTGGGTTCATGGTGAATAACAAGGAAAGTTGTTTGTCTCCGGCTCAGTGGATGCATTGCAGCTTTGTCTGGCACAGTTTCAGCTGGGGCACTCTTTTAGACTTGTGCCTGCGGTCATTGTGTCTGATGGTCTCTATGATAGCTGTGGTGCCTCTGGGACTTCTGTTAATCATACCTGCTGGCCTTGTACAGCTTGTACCTGCTGGCCTTGTACAGCTTGTACCTGCTGGCCTTGTACAGCTTGTACCTGCTGGCCTTGTACCAGTCGTGTTGGGATAGGTCCACGGGGTTCGTTCTGTTGACATTGAATGCTGCAGTATGGGCTCTCAGCATGGCAGGGATTTCTCCGTTCATCCAATGTTTCTGGTTGGGGTATGTCCGGATTGTTATTTTGTGGGTACATCATCATCAACACATTTCCTAATGAAGTCTGTGACTGACGATGTATATTCCTCAATGTTGATGGATGAGTCTTTAAACATATTCCACTCAGTATTCTCAAAACATTCCTGCAGCATTGAGTCTGCCTCCTCTGTCCAGCTCCTCACTGTTCTCTGTGTTGGTGGCTTCCTCTTGAGTTACTGCTTGTAGGAGGGGAGTAGGAACAGAGAGCCATGATCTGATTGGATGAAGTGAGGGCGGGAGATGGTTATTTACGAGTCACTGAGTGTACAAAACATTATGGACACCTTCCTAAGGCACTAAAATATTTTCTTGCCCATTCACCCTTTTTAATGTTTAATTTAACCTTTATTTAACTAGGCAAGTCAGTTAAGAACAAATTCTTATTTACAATGACGGCCTACTGGGGAACAGTGGGTTAACTGCCTTGTTCAGGGGCAGAATGACAGATTTTATTTTCTTATTTTTTTTGTGTGCCTTTTGAATGGCACACATACACAATCCATGTCTCAATTCTCTCAAGGTTTAAAAATCCTTCTTTAACCGGTCTCCTCCACTTCATCTACACTGATTGAAGTGGATTTAACAAGTGACATCAATAGGGGATCATAGCTTTCACCTGGACAGTCTGTCATGGAAAGAACAGGTGTCCATAATGTGTTGTACACTCAGTGTATGTTTGTGGTCTGGCAAGTTGTGTACACGCGTTTCTAGGAGAGTTGTGTACACGTGGTTCTAGGAGAGTTGTGTACACGTGGTTCTAGGAGAGTTGTGTACACGTGGTTCTAGGAGAGTTGTGTACACGTGGTTCTGGGAGAGTCGTGTACACGTGGTTCTGGGAGAGTCGTGTACACGTGGTTCTAGGAGAGAAGACCAATGGAAAAGAACACACTGATATAGATGAGCGTGTATTCTCATCTCTCACTCATCCCTCCTCCCTCTACAGTATCGATGGGGAATACGTACCAATGGAAGGAGATGAGGTGAGCTACAAGGTGTGCTCCATCCCTCCCAAGTACCAGAAGATCCAGGCGGTGGATGTCACCATCACCCACCTCAACCCAGGATCGAAGCACGAGACCTGGGGTGGGGCGCTGCTCAGCTCCTCCTGAGTCCCGGAGGTTTCTGGAGGGGAGAAATGTCAACAGGGAAAGGGTCCCCTTCTTTCTAGTTTTTCTGAAGGGACATATGGGTTAATGCTTGTTGTGGGAGGAAATGGAAAGGTTGGTATTTGAATGGGGAAGACATGTATCATTAGATGGGAAGGTTAATCAAATAAAGCTGCATCACTTTAACAAGACATGGTTCTGTAGTTTTTATTCATGGTTTGAACTAATATCACTGAGATCTCCTGTTCAATTGGATTCAATGCCACAGTGCCTGTCGACCGATGCCACATTTCAAGCATCTGCAGCGTTGTGGAGTTAATGCAATCTCTACGAACACGGTAACATTGCCTTTAAAAGCCGCATCGTCGACAACGCCTGATCAGATTGAATCTCGGCCTATTTGTGAGTGTGACTGCTGAATAAAACAGAATAACAGGGTTCTGTTGTGAATAGGAGGTGTGTTTTCAGATAGGAGGTGTGTTTTCAGATAGGAGGTGTGTTTTCAGATAGGAGGTGTGTTTTCAGATAGGAGGTGTGTTTTCAGATAGGAGGTGTGTTCAAATGGGATGTGTGTTCAAATGGGATGTGTGTTCAAATGGGAGGTGTGTTCAAATAGGAGGTGTGTTTTCAGATGGGAGGTGTGTTCAAATGGGAGGTGTGTTTTCATAGTGAGTCTGATGTGACCCCATTTGAAGTTGACATTGTAAAATGGTTAAAGTAAGGCAGTGGTCACCAACCTCGCCTGAGCAGAGATCTCTTGGAGTCAAAATGCAGGCAGAGATGATCTACCACTCAGAATAAAATAACAAACATTGCCTTAAAAAGCGTAAAGCCTCTGTAACATGAACCTATAAACAACAGTTCTGTAGCTATAAGGCTTGTGCATTAGGCTATAAGCTCAGTACATTATCACTGCATATTGGCTAGTCTTGAATTACCATGCAAATGTTGTTCTCAGACCATTAAATAAATTATATTTCAAAACGTGAGATAAATACACACACACACACACAGTGCATTCGGAAAGTATTCAGACCCCTTGACTTTTTCCACATCCTTGAGATGTCCACCTGTGGTAAATTCTATTGATGGACATGATTTGGAAAGGCACACACCTGTCTATATAAGGTCCTACAGTTGACAGTGCATGTCAGAGCAAAAACCAAGCCATGAGATTGAAGGAATTGTCTGTAGAGCTCCGAGACAGGGTACCAAAAAAATGTCTGCAGCATTGAAGGTCCCCAAGAACACAATGGCCTCCATTCTTAAATGGAAGAAGTTTGGAACCACCAAGACTCTTCCTAGAGCTGGCCGCCCGGCCAAACTGAGCAGTCGGGGGAGAAGGGCCTTGTTCAGGGAGGTGACCAACAACCCGATGGTCACTCTGACAGAGCTCCAGAGGTCCTCTGTGGAAGGACAACCATCTTTATGGTTGGATCAGAATTGCAGTTATAATCATTTGGCCAGTACGGAGATTTAAGTAAAACCACAAGTCCAATCTCGATCCCAGGCTAATATAGGAAAGAGACACTTTTAGCTAGCTAGCCACCAGAGGACAACAACGATGAGATGCAACAATTCTATTTTTTTCTTCTGTCAATGACATTTGTCTTTTGATGTGATTGGTGTGAAGCCAAATCCATTGACACTTTGTTTTGTGCATCAGGACCAGTCACACAGTTCAGCTCAACACCGATTGGCTATTATATAATATATCTTTTTTTTAATCAAGGGAGGCCAAATGCTCGCTGACTTCCCTTGCATTCAATGCTATGGCCGGTAACAACTGAGGGGTGCAGTTTCACTCAGTACACGTACTGGGCGGGGTGCAGTTTCACTCGCTTGGATTGCTTTCTACAGTGAGATACTGCACATTCAGCCTCTTGTGAATTGAAGGAAAATTATGGAACACAGAGCGACGAAAGATTCATGATTTTTTATTTTATTATACATTTTTTTGGGGAAAACCTGGCTTCCCTTGGCCTCCATTAATACACTCCACAACTACATTTCAACGTACTTGCAGCCTATACACATGGACACAGTATAACAAATTGGTCAATGAACAATTTTATTAACAATCATACATCACTTCAGTATTTACACACAATATTTCATTACAACGTTCAAGTGCTAATTGTCTTTTACACTACTGAAGGAGGATGACTCGAATCATTACCTACTCACAGTTCAAACACCCAGCATGACAAAACATCCAGCATCACAAGACATCCAGCATCACAAAACATCCAGCATCACAAAACATCCAGCATGACAAAACATCCAGCATCACAAAACATCCAGCATGACAAAACATCCAGCATGACAAAACATCCAGCATCACAAAACATCCAGCATGACAAAACATTCAGCATCACTAAACATCCAGCATCACAGAACATCCAGCATCACAAAACATCCAGCATCACAAAACATCCAGCATCACAAAACATCCAGCATCACAAAACATCCAGCATGACAAAACATTCAGCATCACTAAACATCCAGCATCACTAAACATCCAGCATCACAAAACATCCAGCATCACTAAACATTCAGCATGGCAAAACATCCAGCATCACAAAACATCCAGCATGACAAAACATCCAGCATCACTAAACATCCAGCATGACAAAACATCCAGCATCACAAAACATCCAGCATCACTAAACATTCAGCATCACTAAACATCCAGCATCACAAAACATCCAGCATCACTAAACATTCAGCATGGCAAAACATCCAGCATCACAAAACATCCAGCATGACAAAACATCCAGCATCACAAAACATCCAGCATGGCAAAACATCCAGCATCACAAAACATCCAGCATGGCAAAACATCCAGCATCACAAAACATCCAGCATCACTAAACATTCAGCATCACTAAACATCCAGCATCACAAAACATCCAGCATCACTAAACATTCAGCATGGCAAAACATCCAGCATCACAAAACATCCAGCATGACAAAACATCCAGCATCACAAAACATCCAGCATGGCAAAACATCCAGCATCACAAAACATCCAGCATGGCAAAACATCCAGCATGACAAAACATCCAGCATGGCAAAACATTCAGCATCACTAAACATCCAGCATCACTAAACATCCAGCATGACAAAACATCCAGCATGGCAAAACATCCAGCATGGCAAAACATTCAGCATCACTAAACATCCAGCATCACTAAACATCCAGCATCACTAAACATCCAGCATCACAAAACATCCAGCATGACAAACATTCAGCATCACTAAACATCCAGCATCACAAAACATCCAGCATCACTAAACATCCAGCATCACAAAACATCCAGCATGACAAAACATTCAGCATCACTAAACATCCAGCATGACAAAAAAATTCAGCATCACGTAACATCCAGCATCACAAAAATCCATCATCACTTAACATTCAGCATCACAAAAACCCCCAGCATCACGTAACATCCAGCATCACAAAAATCCATCATCACTTAACATCCAGCATCACAAAAAAATTCCAGCATCATTAAACATCCAGCATGACAAAACATCCAGCATGACAAAAAACCCAGCATCACTTAACATCCAGCATCACAAAAACCCAGCATCACTTAACATTCCGCATCACAAAAACCCCCAGCATCACTTAACATCCAGCATCGCAAAAATCCAGCACCACTTACCATCCAGCATCACAAAAAATCCCAGCATCACTAAACATCCAGCATCACAAAAGATGCATGTAAAAATATTTAAAATGTCTCACCATTAAGGGAATTATTGCCAATACAATACATAAAAGGGTTTTCCATTCGGTTTTCATATTTCATATGTGCATTTCATGTAACATTTAGTAGTAATCATTATTTATGCAACCAACAGTGTTACATTTTTTTGTCAAACAAGCTTATATTTTGGGTTGGACATTGCATCCTATTCTTACTGTTTTAATCAATGCATCAACATGTTGGAACAAACATTTGCAAAAGCAACACATCTTGGTCCATCTTAGTATGAAAAACGGTATAAATGCAGTATGTATATTGGTAAACACCTCCCCCATGTAGGCTACAGTGGTAAACATCCCCCCCCATGTAGGCTACAGTGGTAAACATCCCCCCCATGTAGGCTACAGTGGTAAACATCCCCCATGTAGGCTGCAGTGGTAAACATCCCCCCATGTAGGCTGCAGTGGTAAACATCCCCCCCATGTAGGCTGCAGTGGTAAACATCCCCCCCATGTAGGCTACAGTGGTAAACATCCCTCCAGGTAGGCTACAGTGGTAAACATCCCCCCCCATGTAGGCTGCAGTGGTAAACATCCCCCCCCCCATGTAGGCTGCAGTGGTAAACATCCCCCCCCCCATGTAGGCTGCAGTGGTAAACATCCCCCCCCCCCCCCCCCCATGTAGGCTGCAGTGGTAAACACCCCCCCCCCATGTAGGCTGCAGTGGTAAACATCCCCCCCCCCCATGTAGGCTGCAGTGGTAAACATCCCCCCATGTAGGCTGCAGTGGTAAACACCCCCCCATGTAGGCTACAGTGGTAAACATCCCCCATGTAGGCTACAGTGGTAAACATCCCCCCATGTAGGCTGCAGTGGTAAACACATCCCCCCATGTAGACTACAGTGGTAAACATCCCCCCATGTAGACTACAGTGGTAAACATCCCCCCATGTAGGCTGCAGTGGTAAACATCCCCCCATGTAGGCTGCAGTGGTAAACACCCCCCCATGTAGGCTGCAGTGGTAAACACCTCCCCCATGTAGGCTGCAGTGGTAAACACCTCCCCCATGTAGGCTGCAGTGGTAAACACCTCCCCATGTAGGCTGCAGTGGTAAACACCTCCCCCATGTAGGCTGCAGTGGTAAACACCTCCCCCATGTAGGCTGCAGTGGTAAACACCTCCCCCCATGTAGGCTGCAGTGGTAAACACCTCCCCCCATGTAGGCTGCAGTGGTAAACACATCCCCCCATGTAGGCTACAGTGGTAAACACCCCCCCATGTAGGCTACAGTGGTAAACACCCCCCCATGTAGGCTACAGTGGTAAACACCCCCCCATGTAGGCTACAGTGGTAAACACCTCCCCCCATGTAGAACCATATGATAAGGAACACACACCCCTCTCCACTGTTGTGGACAAGGCAAACAGAACCATATGATAAGGAACACACAAACTCAAGAGGAATTCATTACAATGTGATTCTGGTTTTATTTTAGGATACATAGAGAGGATGCTTCATAGACAACAATAATTAGAGATCTGCAATAACCTTTAACCTCACAGAACAATGTAAACAAAACGATAGCAATGCTTCTACTATTGTTAAGGGTTAACAGGTAATCAGCTCTCTATACAATAATGATTGGGCTGGTTAACAAGACAGGTATTGATCATCACTGTAATCGTCATCACCATCGTCATGGCCATATTATAAAGCTTCTACAGTGGGTAATGCTGAAGCCGTCTCCTTGGTGTTACTGCTGCTATTTCAACCTGTCCACAACGTTTAAAACAACAACAACAGCAGGCATTGAGAACAACGTAGACACCTTGTGCTGTACATCAATAAGGAGTCCAGTTGTTTCACGAGGAAACGGGATGAATATGGCAAGATGCACTCTAATACGACTACGTCCCAAACAAGTCAACAAATATAATACAGCTTTTTATTTAGCGGTCCTGACTGCAAAAACCTGCCTTCAATTTTAAACATGGGTATATCTGTAGGTAAGTGTGGTTATGTGTTAGTAAGTGGGGGGGTTTAAAATAGACTGTTAGCCCTGACGTACAGTGAGTCTGGAACCCAGTTCTCCATTCATTCAACCCAAAGGAAGTTCAGGAACAACAACATGCAGACACACTACATCATCTAATATAATATTCTCCTTCACAAAATCCCAATGTCTGGGGTTGAGATAATCCAAATCAAAAGGAAACATAATTGTTCTGTTAAAAAGAGCTAGGACACTCAGAGGACCCCACAGAACCCAAACTAGGACACTCAGAGGACCCCACAGAACCCAAACTAGGACACTCAGAGGACCCCACAGAACCCAAACTAGGACACTCAGAGGACCCCACAGAACCCAAACTAGGACACTCAGAGGACCCCACAGAACCCAAACTAGGACACTCAGAGGACCCCACAGAACCCAAACTAGGACACTCAGAGGACCCCACAGAACCCAAACTAGGACACTCAGAGGACCCCACAGAACCCAAACTAGGACACTCAGAGGACCCCACAGAACCCAAACTAGGACACTCAGAGGACCCCACAGAACCCAAACTAGGACACTCAGAGGACCCCACAGAACCCAAACTAGGACACTCAGAGGACCCCACAGAACCCAAACTAGGACACTCAGAGGACCCCACAGAACCCAAACTAGGACACTCAGAGGACCCCACAGAACCCAAACTAGGACATCATCTCAAGGTCAGGGGCTAAAGGGTCGGCGTGCGGCGGCCATTTTGTATCATTACAACCTCGTTTAGGTTAGCTTGCCGCTAACCACTCCTGTCAGGTGTGTTTGTTCTAAAACATCTGTCTGTGCCTTCATCTGTTAGGGAGTTGGAGGGTTTGTGTGATATGACCAAAATAAGACTATGTTTTGTGCTTGTGCCTTTTGCAGGCGTATCATTAGGACATTACTGTGACATGAGGAATGCTAGGACTGCCACATTAGCAATGGGACAAATTCAAGTGTGTGTGTGTGTGTGTGTGTATGGTGTGTGTTTGAGTATGTGTTAAAGGGAGACTTTGGGATTGTGGCAGTGAGGCCCTTTATCTACTTCCCCAGAGTCAGATGAACTCATAGATACCATTTTTATGTCTCTGTGTCTCCAGGTTGAAGGAAGTTAGAGGTAGTTTCACGAGCCAATGTTTCCAGTCATTGTGCTAATGCTAGTTAGCAATTGCGCTAGCGCTAGTTAGCAATTGCGCTAGCGCTAGTTAGCAATTGCGCTAGTTAGCAATTGTGCTAGTTAGCAACTTCCTTCGAACAGCATACAGATACATAAAAATGGTATCCACGAGTATCATCTGACTCTGGGAAAGGAGAAAAAGGGCTTCATTGCCAAAATCCCGTAGCATCCCTTTAAGTGTATGCGTTACTGTGTGAACCTCTGTTATAGGTTAAGACTCTTGTGCTTCCTCTCTCCTACACCGCATCCCCAGTTGGTCTTGGCCTATGTTGGTCAGTCCAGTGTGGACGGGACCGGGGCAGGGTTCTAGTTGTGTTCTGCCAGGACGTCGCTGAACACGTTCAGGAACATGTGAACATGGTACTCTTTAAACACCAGAGCAGGGCGGAACCGGATGGACCGATCTCCACAGCCACCCAGCAGAACACCTGAGAGACAGAGAAGATAGAGGTTACAGAGAAGATCACCAGCGTGGAGTGTGTATATGAGTGTGTACGCAGGTGTTTCTGTCTATCTGTCCGTCCATATCTGTGTGTGTGGGTTGTGTGTTTGTACACGGGCGTGTCTCTATCCATCCATCCAGCCATCCGTCTGTCTGTCTGTCTGTCCATCCATCTGTGGGTGTGTGTGTGGGGGGGGTTGTGTGTGAATAGTGTGTCTTACCCTTGTCCCGGGCTCTGAGGATGATGCTGTTGCGTGTGGCGTCATCACGGATGTCGATGGCACAGAATGTCCCCTGTCCCCGAGCACTGCTCAACAGGTTAGGGTACTGGTCCTGAAGGAGAGGTACAGACGTTAGCATGCACACACAACGTCTCTGGTACCTGTAGTTGGTAGAGTCTCTGTCTCTGGTACCTGTAGTTGGTAGAGTCTCTGGTACCTGTAGTTGGTAGAGTCTCTGGTACCTGTAGTTGGTAGAGTCTCTGGTACCTGTAGTTGGTAGAGTCTCTGTCTCTAGTACCTGTAGTTGGTAGAGTCTCTGTCTCTAGTACCTGTAGTTGGTAGAGTCTCTGGTACCTGTAATTGGTAGAGTCTCTGTCTCTAGTACCTGTAGTTGGTAGAGTCTCTGTCTCTAGTACCTGTAGTTGGTAGCGTCTCTGTCTCTAGTACCTGTAGTTGGTAGAGTCTCTGTCTCTAGTACCTGTAGTTGGTAGAGTCTCTGTCTCTGGTACCTGTAGTCGGTAGAGTCTCGGTCTCTGGTACCTGTAGTCGGTTGAGTCTCGGTCTCTGGTACCTGTAGTTGGTAGAATCTCTGGTACCTGTAGTTGGTAGAGTCTCGGTCTCTGGTACCTGTAGTCGGTAGAGTCTCGGTCTCTGGTACCTGTAGTTGGTAGAATCTCTAGTACCTGTAGTTGGTAGAGTCTCTGTCTCTAGTACCTGTAGTTGGTAGAGTCTCTGTCTCTGGTACCTGTAGTCGGTAGAGTCTCTGGTACCTGTAGTTGGTAGAGTCTCTGGTACCTGTAGTTGGTAGAGTCTCTAGTACCTGTAGTTGGTAGAGTCTCTGGTACCTGTAGTTGGTAGAGTCTCTGGTACCTGTAGTTGGTAGAGTCTCTAGTACCTGTAGTTGGTAGAGTCTCTGGTACCTGTAGTTGGTAGAGTCTCTAGTACCTGTAGTTGGTAGAGTCTCTGGTACCTGTAGTTGGTAGAGTCTCTAGTACCTGTAGTTGGTAGAGTCTCTGGTACCTGTAGTTGGTAGAGTCTCTAGTACCTGTAGTTGGTAGAGTCTCTGGTACCTGTAGTTGGTAGAGTCTCTGGTACCTGTAGTTGGTAGAGTCTCTGGTACCTGTAGTTGGTAGAGTCTCTAGTACCTGTAGTTGGTAGAGTCTCTGGTACCTGTAGTTGGTAGAGTCTCTAGTACCTGTAGTTGGTAGAGTCTCTGGTACCTGTAGTTGGTAGAGTCTCTAGTACCTGTAGTTGGTAGAGTCTCTGGTACCTGTAGTTGGTAGAGTCTCTGGTACCTGTAGTTGGTAGAGTCTCTGTCTCTAGTACCTGTTGTTGGTAGAGTCTCTGTCTCTAGTACCTGTAGTTGGTAGAGTCTCTGTCTCTAGTGCCTGTAGTTGGTAGAGTCTCTGGTACCTGTAGTTGGTAGAGTCTCTAGTACCTGTAGTTGGTAGAGTCTCTGGTACCTGTAGTTGGTAGAGTCTCTAGTACCTGTAGTTGGTAGAGTCTCTGGTACCTGTAGTTGGTAGAGTCTCTGGTACCTGTAGTTGGTAGAGTCTCTGGTACCTGTAGTTGGTAGAGTCTCTGTCTCTAGTGCCTGTAGTTGGTAGAGTCTCTGGTACCTGTAGTTGGTAGAGTCTCTGGTACCTGTAGTTGGTAGAGTCCCTGTAGCAGAGTCTTCCCAGAGCGGGTCACCTCCTCCAGAAGGTTCTCTCGGCGGATCACGTTCAGAACCTCAGCCAGGAACAGGTTCTTAGACGGGTCACCCATCCACGTGTTAAAGATACGGTAGGCCTGGGAAAGAAAACACACACAGCCAGAATACGGTTATACATTGCACACATAAACAAAGTGTGTGTGTGCATGCGTGTGTGCATGTGTGTGTGTGTGTGTGTGTGTGTGTGTGTGTCCTGTATGTACCTTATATGCCTGCGTGTGTGTGTGTCCTGTATGTACCTTATATGCCTGCGTGTGTGTGTGTGTGTCCTGTGTGTGTGTCCTGTGTGTGTGTCCTGTGTGTGTGTGTGTGTGTGTGTGTGTGTGTGTGTGTGTGTGTGTGTGTGTGTGTGTGTGTGTGTGTGTGTGTGTGTGTGTGTCCTGTGTGTGTGTGTGTGTGTGTCTGTCCTGTGTGTGTGTCCTGTGTGTGTGTGTCCTGTGTGTGTGTGTCCTGTGTGTGTGTGTCCTGTGTGTGTGTGTGTGTCCTGTGTGTGTGTGTGTGTCCTGTGTGTGTGTGTGTGTCCTGTGTGTGTGTGTGTCCTGTGTGTGTGTGTGTGTCCTGTGTGTGTGTGTGTGTGTGTGTCCTGTGTGTGTGTGTCCTGTGTGTGTGTGTGTGTGTCCTGTGTGTGTGTGTCCTGTGTGTGTGTCCTGTGTGTGTCCTGTGTGTGTGTGTGTTACCTTGTCTGCCTGCAGCTCGTCTTTATGGTAAAAACCTCCAGTGAGCATCTTCTTGCTGAAGGAGACGATGTCAGCAGGGTCGTCCATCCCCCAGTGTTCATGAGCCCAGAACTTTCCGGTAGCTCCTCCACCTGTCTGCACCTCATCCACATGGAACGCACTGCCATGCTGAGAGAGGGGGGAGGGGGGAGGGGAGGAGAGGGGGGGAGGGGAGGAGAAGGGGGGGAGGAGAAGGGGGGGAGGAGGGGGGAGGGAGGAGAGGAGGGGAGGATGTTTTGTTCCTTCCATGATGGATGGATGGACTTTATTTCATTGTCACCCCAGACTACCATGTGTTAGGGCTGGGCGATATGACGATATATACCATGTGTTAGGGCTGGGCGATATGACGATATATACCATGTGTTAGGGCTGGGCGATATGACGATATATATCGTGTGACGATAGAAAAACGTCTATGGTTTTATATTATGCTCTATCGTTTATTTCATTGTGTCGCAAATCACACTCTTTACGGCGATATTTGTAGTCAATTGGATGACGCTTTGCGTTGTGGAAGGACATTTGCAACACAAACAAACATGGAGGAGAGTGAACGTGACACAGAGTACAGAGACACGGAGCTCGTACCTAAAAGAGGGGCTACTTCGGTCGTATGGACTTGGTTTGGGTATGAAAAGTCTGACACGGACCAGAAAACCATCCTCTGCTAAATATTCCGCAGGCCGGTCCCGACAACAGACTCAAACACCACTAACCTCCTTTACCACCTACGCAAGAATCATGTGAAACAGTAAATCAAATCAAATCAAATCAAATCAAATTTTATTAGTCACATACACATGGTTAGCAGATGTTAATGCGAGTGTAGCGAGAGAGTCCGGAGAGAGTACGGAGAGAGTACGGAGAGAGTCTACGGATGAGACCCAAACAAGTACAGTAGAGTGCTCAAAACAAACCCTCGACTCAGATGTTGCAAGAGGCTTTTGCCCGCGGCACACTATATGGCAAAGAATCACGAAGATGGAAGGAGATAACAGCTGCCGTTACAACTTACATCTGCAAAGACATGGCCCCAATTTACACGGTCGAGAAACGGGGGTTTCGTGACTCGATGCTAACACTCGACCCAAGGTTCCAAATGCACATTGATACGTGACACGTATTAATGGCAAAAATAACATGCCAAACAGGCAAGCCCACATATATATATTTTAGGCCTATATTTATTTTGTTTGCAACAATAGTTGAAGTGTTTTCTATTTACATTTTATACATTAATATTTGATATTTTGTTAAAATGCTTAATTGAAAATTAAATTAAAATTCTAAATAAAAGGAGAAATAATCAAATATGATTATATGTACCTTTTATTTGTTGAGTTTAATTCAAAATGTAATAAGAAATAGGTCTTTACATGTGGTCATTTTATATAAAATATTTATTAATTGAATTTACAGAAAATGTGCTATATCGTGATATGTATCGTTATCGGGATATGAAATGACCTATATCGGGATATGAGATTTTGGCCATATTGCCCAGCCCTACATTGTGTATGACTCTCATCCCCTCCCTCCCTCTCCAGACTACCTTGTGTATGACTCTCATCCCCCCTCTCCAGACTACCTTGTGTATGACTCTCATCCCCTCTCTCCCTCTCCAGACTACCTTGTGTATCACTCTCATCCCCTCCCTCCCTCTCCAGTCTACCTTGTTAATGACTCTCATCCCCTTCCTCCCTCTCCAGACTACCTTGTGTATGACTCTCATCCCCTCCCTCTCTCTCCAGACTACCTTGTGTATGACTCTCATCCCCTCCCTCCCTCTCCAGTCTACCTTGTGTATGACTCTCATCCCCTCTCTCCCTCTCCAGTCTACCTTGTGTATGACTCTCATCCCCTCCCTCCCTCTCCAGTCTACCTTGTGTATGACTCTCATCCCCTCTCTCCCTCTCCAGTCTACCTTGTGTATGACTCTCATCCCCTCTCTCCCTCTCCAGTCTACCTTGTTAATGACTCTCATCCCCTCTCTCCCTCTCCAGTCTACCTTGTGTATGACTCTCATCCCCTCCCTCCCTCTCCAGTCTACCTTGTTAATGACTCTCATCCCCTCTCTCCCTCTCCAGTCTACCTTGTGTATGACTCTCATCCCCTCTCTCCCTCTCCAGTCTACCTTGTGTATGACTCTCATCCCCTCTCTCCCTCTCCAGTCTACCTTGTGTATGACTCTCATCCCCTCTCTCCCTCTCCAGTCTACCTTGTGTATGACTCTCATCCCCTCCCTCCCTCTCCAGTCTACCTTGTTAATGACTCTCATCCCCTCTCTCCCTCTCCAGTCTACCTTGTGTATGACTCTCATCCCCTCTCTCCCTCTCCAGACTACCTTGTGTATGACTCCCCCCCTCCACACTCTCCTCCCTCTCCAGTCTACCTTGTGTATGACTCTCATCCCCTTCCTCCCTCTCCAGTCTACCTTGTTAATGACTCTCCCCCCTCCCCCCCAGACTAGTGTGTATGACTCCCCCCCCCCTCCTCCCTCCCTCTCCAGACTACAGTGTGTATGACTCCCCCCCCCTCTCCAGACTACAGTGTGTATGACTCCCCCCCCCCCCTCCTCCCTCCCTCTCCAGACTACAGTGTGTATGACTCCCCCCCCCTCCTCCCTCCCTCTCCAGACTACAGTGTGTATGACTCCCCCCCCCTCCTCCCTCCCTCTCCAGACTACAGTGTGTATGACTCCCCCCCCACCTCCTCCCTCCCTCCCCAGACTACAGTGTGTATGACTCCCTCCCTCCCCAGACTACAGTGTGTATGACTCCCTCCCTCCCCAGACTACAGTGTGTATGACCCCCTCCCCCCTCCTCCCTCTCCAGACTACAGTGTGTATGACTCCCCCCCCCTCCTCCCTCCCTCTCCAGACTACAGTGTGTATGACTCCCCCCCCTCCTCCCTCCCTCTCCAGACTACAGTGTGTATGACTCCCCCCCCCTCCTCCCTCCCTCCCCAGACTACAGTGTGTATGACTCCCTCCCTCCCCAGACTACAGTGTGTATGACTCCCTCCCTCCCCAGACTACAGTGTGTATGACCCCCTCCCCCCCTCCTCCCTCCCCAGACTACAGTGTGTATGACCCCCTCCCCCCCTCCTCCCTCCCCAGACTACAGTGTGTATGACCCCCTCCCCCCCTCCTCCCTCTCCAGACTACAGTGTGTATGACTCCCCCCTCCTCCCCCCTCCCCAGACTACAGTGTGTATGACCCTCCCCCCCCCCCAACCTTGCGTGCGATGTTCCGTAGCTTCTTGAAGAAGTCAGGTGTTGCGTGGTTGTCTCCTCCCTCAGCCTGGATGGGTTCAATCACTATCCCAGCCACCGGCCGGCCCTTCTGACGCCACTGGACTATCAGGTCCTCTACCTGGGGAACACACACACACACACAATCACTATCCCAGCCACCGGCCGGCCCTTCTGACGCCACTGGACTATCAGGTCCTCTACCTGGGGAACACACACACACACAATCACTATCCCAGCCACCGGCCGGCCCTTCTGACGCCACTGGACTATCAGGTCCTCTACCTGGGGAACACACACACACAATCACTATCCCAGCCACTGGCCGGCCCTTCTGACGCCACTGGACTATCAGGTCCTCTACCTGGGGGGCGTACCGACAGACAGACAGACAGACAGCACGCACGCGCGCACGCACGCACGCACGCACGCACGCACACAGGTCAAAATACCTGCAGCAGCGGTTTGATGCACACGATCCAGGTCACCCCTGTCTGTGGCCAACTTGTGACCAAGATCAGAAAACAGGAAGCATTGGTGCACTGTGCACGTTTTGAGAGCCCAAAAGGTACAGCCTATAGCCTATGCAAATGATTTAGTTAGTTAGTTTGCTATGGGGTAGGACCACCAGGTTGTTTTACGGAGCCTGTAGCCTAAGTTTGTGTGTAGAATGCTTCTCTACATTTGTTTGGCTGGGTCTTGAGAATCAGTCAGCTACAATCACAGTTAGGCCTACCTACAATTATATTTACTCTGTTTCTGACAGAGTCTGTTTTTCATGTTGAAAAATAATGGGAGGGCCTCCCTGTGGCGCAGTGGTCTAAGACACAGCTAGCTGTGCTGCTAGAGATCCTGGGTTAGAGTCCAGGCTCTGTCTCAGTGGTCTAAGACACAGCTAGCTGTGCTACTAGAGATCCTGGTTAGAGTCCAGGCTCTGTCTCAGTGGTCTAAGACACAGCTAGCTGTGCTACTAGAGATCCTGGTTAGAGTCCAGGCTCTGTCTCAGTGGTCTAAGACACAGCTAGCTGTGCTACTAGAGATCCTGGTTAGAGTCCAGGCTCTGTCTCAGTGGTCTAAGACACAGCTAGCTGTGCTACTAGAGATCCTGGTTAGAGTCCAGGCTCTGTCTCAGTGGTCTAAGACACAGCTAGCTGTGCTACTAGAGATCCTGGTTAGAGTCCAGGCTCTGTCGCAGCCGGGCCGTGACCGAAAGACCCATGGAGCCTTGAGAGATTATCATTGACTTTATTGCTAGAAATATGCCTACCATTGATTTTTAGGCTAACGAATGCTAACAACTGATAACGAATGCTAACACCTGATAACGAATGCTAACACCTGATAACGAATGCTAACACCTGATAACGAATGCTAACACCTGATAACGAATGCTAACACCTGATAACGAATGCTAACAACTGATAACGAATGCTAACACCTGATAACGAATGCTAACAACTGATAACGAATGCTAACACCTGATAACGAATGCTAACACCTGATAACGAATGCTAACACCTGATAACGAATGCTAACAACTGATAACGAATGCTAACACCTGATAACGAATGCTAACAACTGATAACGAATGCTAACACCTGATAACGAATGCTAACACCTGATAACGAATGCTAACACCTGATAATGAATGCTAACACCTGATAACGAATGCTAACAAGTAAATGTTATCTTTTACATTAAATTTAGCCAAAAGTAGAATGGTGTATGATTCACAGTGGGTTTAGATACGCGGTCAATTGATAAACCACAGCGCTATCCGTGGTACTGAATCTCTGCTACAGCTGATCGGTTTGATTAGTGGAGAATCAGACATGTTCCCTCTGACCAAATCACCACAACAAGAGAAATAAAAATAACTGCCTGATAGCCAGGTGTGCGGAGAGAGAAAAGGACCAAGCTGCATCTTTCAGATAAAGGTAGACTAAAATAAATGGCATTTTCACTAGACTCTAATAACCTCATCATATTTTACTAGTCGGCCAACAGAGGTTCATAGGACTACATTAAAACTAGACAGTACCAGTCAGTCAACAGTGGTTCATAGACCTACATTAAAACTAGACTATACCAGTCAGTGGTTCATAGACCTACATTAAAACTAGACTATACCAGTCAGTGGTTCATAGACCGACATTAAAACTAGTCTATACCAGTCAGTGGTTCATAGACCTACATTAAAACTAGTCTATACCAGTCAGTGGTTCATAGACCTACATTAAAACTAGTCTATACCAGTCAGTGGTTCATAGACCTACATTAAAACTACTCTATACCAGTCAGTGGTTCATAGACCTACATTAAAACTAGACAATACCAGTCAGTGGTTCATAGACCTACATTAAAACTAGAAAATACCAGTCAGTAAACAGTGGTTCATAGACCTACATTAAAACTATCAACCAAATAGTGTGGTGACTTTGATAGAACTTTGAGATTGATTCAATTGCAACCAATGTGTCTATTTCTCCATTTACAGTAGTATAATCATGTGTCTATTTCTCCATTTACAGTAGTATAATCATGTGTCTATTTCTCCATTTACAGTAGTATAATCATGTGTCTATTCCTCCATGTACAGTAGTATAATCATGTGTCTATTCCTCCATTTACAGTAGTATAATCATGTGTCTATTTCTCCATTTACAGTAGTATAATCATGTGTCTATTTCTCCATTTACAGTAGTATAATCATGTGTCTATTTCTCCATTTACAGTAGTATAATCATGTGTCTATTTCTCCATTTACAGTAGTATAATCATGTGTCTATTCTTCCATTTACAGTAGTATAATCATGTCTATTTCTCCATTTACAGTAGTATAATCATGTGTCTATTTCTCCATTTACAGTAGTATAATCATGTGTCTATTCCTCCATTTACAGTAGTATAATCATGTGTCTATTCCTCCATTTACAGTAGTATAATCATGTGTCTATTTCTCCATTTACAGTAGTATAATCATGTGTCTATTTCTCCATTTACAGTAGTATAATCATGTGTCTATTTCTCCATTTACAGTAGTATAATCATGTGTCTATTTCTCCATTTACAGTAGTATAATCATGTCTATTTCTCCATTTACAGTAGTATAATCATGTGTCTATTTCTCCATTTACAGTAGTATAATCATGTGTCTATTCCTCCATTTACAGTAGTATAATCATGTGTCTATTCCTCCATTTACAGTAGTATAATCATGTGTCTATTTCTCCATTTACAGTAGTATAATCATGTGTCTATTTCTCCATTTACAGTAGTATAATCATGTGTCTATTTCTCCATTTACAGTAGTATAATCATGTGTCTATTTCTCCATTTACAGTAGTATAATCATGTCAGATGTGTTTTTGGGCTGATATTATATGCTTTTAAAATAGCACTTCGAGTTTGAACGGGAATACCGGGAAAATTGGTAGAATCTCAGGAAAATATTAAATCCTAACACACACACACACACACACACACACACACACACACACACACGCACACACGCACCTCCTCCAGGCAGCGGGCCTCTTCCTGTGCGTTCTCCCGTGTGAACTCCTCCAGAGGGTACTTCAGTTTAGGGAAGGGAGCGATCGGCCAATCAAATGACGGCACATCCAGCTTGTGGATGGCCTTGGAGTGCGTCGTTGCCAAGCAACCTGAAAACAGATCAGACAAAGTGAGTTGTTGTTTTTAAGGAGTGGGGCAGTCCTATCCTCGTTGGAGCATCCTGATCTCACGAGCTTACATCCTGTTACGCTACCGTAAAACTAAACGAGAGAGCAGGATGCTGGATCTTAACTGACTTGTCTAGTTAAATAAAGGTTCAATAAAAAAATATAAAAAACATCAGGATAGGGAAGTCCTCAGAATGGTGGACCAGGAAGTCCTCAGGATGGTGGACCAGGAAGTCCTCAGGATGGTGGACCAGGATCAGGAAGTCCTCAGAATGGTGGATCAGGAAGTCCTCAGGATGGTGGACCAGGAAGTCCTCAGGATGGTGGACCAGGAAGTCCTCAGGATGGTGGACCAGGAAGTCCTCAGGATGGTGGACCAGGAAGTCCTCAGGATGGTGGATCAGGAAGTCCTCAGGATGGTGGATCAGGAAGTCCTCAGGATGGTGGATCAGGACGTCCTCAGAATGGTGGATCAGGATAGTGCAGTCCTCAGAATGGTGGATCAGGATAGGGCAGTCCTCAGAATGGTGGATCAGGATAGAGCAGTCCTCAGAATGGTGGATCAGGATAGAGCAGTCCTCAGAATGGTGGATCAGGATAGGGCAGTCCTCAGAATGGTGGATCAGGATAGAGCAGTCCTCAGAATGGTGGATCAGGATAGAGCAGTCCTCAGGATGGTGGATCAGGATAGGGCAGTCCTCAGAATGGTGGTTCAGGATAGAGCAGTCCTCAGAATGGTGGATCAGGATAGAGCAGTCCTCAGGATGGTGGATCAGGATAGGGCAGTCCTCAGAATGGTGGATCAGGATAGGGAAGTCCCGCTCCTTTTGTATTCTATTGTATTTTTATTGAACAGACAGGACAGTAGGGTAACAGACAGGACAGTAGGGGAACAGACAGGACAGTAGGGGAACAGACAGGACAGTAGCGGAACAGACAGGACAGTAGCGGAACAGACAGGACAGTAGGGGAACAGACAGGACAGTAGGGGAACAGACAGGACAGTAGGGGAACAGACAGGACAGTAGGGGAACAGACAGGACAGTAGGGGAACAGACAGGACAGTAGCGGAACAGACAGGACAGTAGGGGAACAGACAGGACAGTAGCGGAACAGACAGGACAGTAGGGGAAGAGAAAGGAGGAAGTCAAAGGGCAGTGTGATTCTAATCCATGTCGACTGGCTCACATCTGGGTTATGTGGAGCTGTCAGTCTCTGTCAGGCTTCAGGCTTTTCAGGAGCCTGTTGATGTCCTTGGGGTTTGAATGGGTCTCGGTAGAGCAGCTAGAGGAAAACTCCATACGTGGAGCAAGAGTCTGTTGCATCTTGTAGGTGGCATTTCTGTGCAAAAGCCTCGCAGAACACTTCTTCTTTGTCCCCATGCAGTGATGTGTGTTACGTCGTGGTGTATGATGACAGGGATATCAGAGTTAGCAGCTCTACCAGAGAGGGAGTTGACGAGCCTCCACCATCTCTTGCTGCTTAGGGTGTTATCAGTGAGTACCTTTGTGAGTTTGATATCCCGGTTCCTTCTAGCTTGCTTCTCAGTCTGGTTGAATGTGTCTGACTTGGGCAAACTGCTGCTTGTTGGCGCTAGTTTTTTTCTTAGCTGTTGGGGGGGGGGGGGGGGGGCTACGTTTCTTCGTCCTTGCTGCTCTCCTGGACTTTCGTCAAACCATACTTTCCCCCAGGCTGTCTGGTGACAGTTCTGCTCTCCTGGTCTTTCGTCAAACCATACTTTCCCCCAGGCTGTCTGGTGACAGTTCTGCTCTCCTGGACTTTCGTCAAACCATACTTTCCCCCAGGCTGTCTGGTGACAGTTCTGCTCTCCTGGTCTTTCGTCAAACCATACTTTCCCCCAGGCTGTCTGGTGACAGTTCTGCTCTCCTGGACTTTCGTCAAACCATTCTTTTCCCGCAGGCTGTCTGGTGAGAGTTCTGCTCTCCTGGTCTTTCGTCAAACCATACTTTTCCCGCAGGCTGTCTGGTGAGTTCTGCTCTCCTGGTCTTTCGTCAAACCATACTTTCCCCCAGGCTGTCTGGTGAGAGTTCTGCTGGGGATGAATTGCTCCGTGGCATCATGGGGGATGTCATTGTTCTAGTCATACATCTTCTCCGTATCTTCCTCAGAGAAGACTTTCTGCCAGTCAGTGGATGTGATAAAGCCTGGCATTCCCCAGTAGCTAGCTGTGTTGTATTGTGACACTTTCCTCTTGTAAGGCTTGTCTCTGTATGCAGGCAGAGGAAGCTTTACTAGGACAGGGTTGTGGTCCGAGGTGCCCAGGTTGGCGAGTGTTGTAGACACAGCCGGAAGGTCAGTCATGATGAGGTCCAGGATGTGATCTCCTCTGGTTGCGGTAACCACAATCTGCTGTAGGCCTAAGCAGCTTACAAGCTGTCGGCCCGGCAACCAGCATGACAGTTGTTCGGCTAGCCAGCCAGTCTTCATGGTGGACATTGAAGTCGCCCGCCAGCATGACAGTTCTTCGGCCACCCAGCCAGTCTTCATGGTGGACATTGAAGTCGCCCGCCAGCATGACAGTTGTTCGGCTACCCAGCCAGTCTTCATGGTGGACATTGAAGTCGCCCGCCAGCATGACAGAATGTGCACCAAACTCTGTCATTTTGGGTTCAGTGTCTAGGTCTATAAAACAGCTCCTATGAGCAGCTTCTGGGAGTGTAAGGTGACTAGAAGCCATGTCTTTTGGGTCTTTGTGGGTCTCATGGTGGATGGCGATTTCTTGCAACCAATACACTGCAATGCCACCATCTGATGAGGCAGGTCTGTTATTTTACTTTCATTCAACAAGAAGATGTGTAAAATATTTAACCTCACTGACCCATTGTTCTGCCATGAAATCCACCCATAAATGACAGGATGCTGACGTCTGGACAGCCAGGGCTCTGAGAGAGATAGAACAAGGGAGAGAGGAGAGGAGGGGAGAGAGAATGAGGGAGCGAGTACAGAGGAGAGAGAGAATGAGGGACAGAGAGAGAGAATGAGGGACAGAGAGAGAGAATGAGGGAGGAGAGAGAGAATGAGGGAGGAGAGAGAGAATGAGGGAGGAGAGAGAGAATGAGGGACAGAGAGAGAGAAAGAGGGAGGAGAGAGAGAATGAGGGACAGAGAGAGAGAAAGAGGGAGGAGAGAGAGAATGAGGGAGGAGAGAGAGAATGAGGGAGAGAGAGAGAATGAGAGAGAGAATGAGGGAGAACGAGGGAGAACAAGGGAGAGGAGGGAGAACGAGGGAGAACATGGGAGAGAGAGAGAGAATTAGAGCGTGAGAGTGCTTTTAGTGTGGCTACTAAAGAATAGTCAAGAGGAACACCGGTCATGGCCTGCTCTGATTCACACACACACACACACACACACACACACACACACACACACACACACACACACACACACACACACACACACACACACACACACACACACACACACACACAATACTGCTCAGTTTATACACTGCCCCTCATCCCCTCCTTCCCCAATACATGTAAATACGGGACTATAAATGGTTCATTAAACATTAAAATGTTTATTCTACCGAGACATTTACTTGATGTTCCTATTCGTATCTTTTAAAAGTTCATATTGTTGTTGCGTCGTTCAGAAGGAACCTGCCAGTAAGCATTTGATTGGACGAGGCGTACCATGTGTATCCCGTACATACGACTAATACAACAGATTTCACCCACCTGGTTGATCATACAGGAGCTCACGTCTTCATCAGACGGGATGTTGTGGCCTCTCTCCTTATTCTGAGACAAGACAAGACAAACAGACAGACAGACAGACAGTATACTATGTTTCAATTGTGTCCAGTGGTATACAGTACATTTTGTAAATATATTGACTATATAATGTGGATTGTCTCAGCTGAACATGGTAGTGTTTCATCTATATTGTATATATATTCTCCTTATATTGAGTAGATATTGTGTATATAAATATATACACTGAGTGTACAAAACATTAAGAACACCTTCCTAATATTGAGTTGCCCCCATTTTGCCCTCAGAACAGCCTCAATTCATCAGGGCATTGGATTCTACAAGGTGTTGAAAGCGTTCCACAGGGATCCTGGCCCATGTTGACTCCACAGGGATGCTGGCCCATGTTGACTCCACAGGGATCCTGGCCCATGTTGACTCCACAGGGATGCTGGCCCATGTTGACTCCACAGGGATGCTGGCCCATGTTGACTCCACAGGGATGCTGGCCCATGTTGACTCCACAGGGATGCTGGCCCATGTTGACTCCACAGGGATGCTGGCCCATGTTGACTCCACAGGGATGCTGGCCCATGTTGACTCCACAGGGATTCTGGCCCATGTTGACTCCACAGGGATGTTGGCCCATGTTGACTCCACAGGGATGTTGGCCCATGTTGACTCCACAGGGATTCTGGCCCATGTTGACTCCACAGGGATTCTGGCCCATGTTGACTCCACAGGGATTCTGGCCCATGTTGACTCCACAGGGATTCTGGCCCATGTTGACTCCACAGGGATGCTGGCCCATGTTGACTCCACAGGGATTCTGGCCCATGTTGACTCCACAGGGATCCTGGCCCATGTTGACTCCACAGGGATGCTGGCCCATGTTGACTCCACAGGGATGCTGGCCCATGTTGACTCCACAGGGATTCTGGCCCATGTTGACTCCACAGGGATCCTGGCCCATGTTGACTCCACAGGTATTCTGGCCCATGTTGACTCCACAGGGATGCTGGCCCATGTTGACTCCACAGGGATGCTGGCCCATGTTGACTCCAATGCTTCCCACAGTTGTGTCAAGTTGTCTGGATGTCCTTTGGGTGGTGGACCATTCTTGGTACACACAGAAACTGTTGAGTGTGAAAAACCCAGCAGCGTTGCAGTTCATGACACAAACCGGTTCGCCTGGCACCTACTTACCACACCCTGTTCAAAGGCACTCAAATATTTTGTCTTGCCCATTAACCCTCTGAATGGCACACATACATAATCCATGTCTCAATTGTCTCAAGGCTAAAAAATCCTTCTTTAACCTGTCTCCTCCCCTTCATCTACACTGATTGAAGTGGATTTAACAGGTGACATCAATAAGGGATCACCTGGATTCACCTGGTCAGTCTATGTCATGTATAACACCTGGTCAGTCTATGTCATGTATAACACCTGGTCAGTCTATGTCATGTATAACACCTGGTCAGTCTATGTCATGTATGTCATGTATAACACCTGGTCAGTCTATGTCATGTATAACACCTGGTCAGTCTACGTCATGTATAACACCTGGTCAGTCTTTGTCATGTATAACACCTGGTCAGTCTATGTCATGTATGTCATGTATAACACCTGGTCAGTCTATGTCATGTATAACACCTGGTCAGTCTATGTCATGTATAACACCTGGTCAGTCTATGTCATGTATAACACCTGGTCAGTCTATGTCATGTATAACACCTGGTCAGTGTATGTCATGTATAACACCTGGTCAGTCTATGTCATGTATGTCATGTATAACACCTGGTCAGTCTATGTCATGTATAACACCTGGTCAGTCTATGTCATGTATGTCATGTATAACACCTGGTCAGTCTATGTCATGTATAACACCTGGTCAGTCTATGTCATGTATGTCATGTATAACACCTGGTCAGTCTATGTCATGTATAACACCTGGTCAGTCTATGTCATGTATGTCATGTATAACACCTGGTCAGTCTATGTCATGTATAACACCTGGTCAGTCTATGTCATGTATGTCATGTATAACACCTGGTCAGTCTATGTCATGTACGTCATGTATAACACCTGGTCAGTCTATGTCATGTATAACACCTGGTCAGTCTACGTCATGTATAACACCTGGTCAGTCTTTGTCATGTATAACACCTGGTCAGTCTATGTCATGTATGTCATGTATAACACCTGGTCAGTCTATGTCATGTATAACACCTGGTCAGTCTATGTCATGTATAACACCTGGTCAGTCTATGTCATGTATAACACCTGGTCAGTCTACGTCATGTATAACACCTGGTCAGTCTTTGTCATGTATAACACCTGGTCAGTCTACGTCATGTATAACACCTGGTCAGTCTATGTCATGTATGTCATGTATAACACCTGGTCAGTCTATGTCATGTATAACACCTGGTCAGTCTATGTCATGTATAACACCTGGTCAGTCTACGTCATGTATAACACCTGGTCAGTCTATGTCATGTATAACACCTGGTCAGTCTATGTCATGTATAACACCTGGTCAGTCTATGTCATGTATAACACCCGGTCAGTCTATGTCATGTATAACACCTGGTCAGTCTATGTCATGTATGTCATGTATAACACCTGGTCAGTCTATGTCATGTATAACACCTGGTCAGTCTATGTCATGTATGTCATGTATAACACCTGGTCAGTCTATGTCATGTATGTCATGTATAACACCTGGTCAGTCTATGTCATGTATAACACCTGGTCAGTCTATGTCATGTATAACACCTGGTCAGTCTATGTCATGTATAACACCTGGTCAGTCTATGTCATGTATAACACCTGGTCAGTCTATGTCATGTATAACACCTGGTCAGTCTATGTCATGTATAGCACCTGGTCAGTGTATGTCATGTATAACACCTGGTCAGTCTATGTCATGTATAACACCGGGTCAGTCTGTCATGTATAACACCGGGTCAGTCTGTCATGTATAACACCTGGTCAGTCTATGTCATGTATAACACCGGGTCAGTCTGTCATGTATAACACCTGTTCAGTCTTTGTCATGTATAACACCTGGTCAGTCTATGTCATGTATGTCATGTATAACACCTGGTCAGTCTATGTCATGTATAACACCTGGTCAGTCTATGTCATGTATAACACCTGGTCAGTCTATGTCATGTATAACACCTGGTCAGTCTATGTCATGTATAAACACTTTGTGACATCGGCTGATGTAAAAAAGAGCTTTAGAAATACATTTGACTGAAAGAGCAGGTGTTCTTAATGTTTTGTCCACTCAGTGTATGTACTCACTCTGTACCAGATGAACAGGGATTTGTATGTACTCACTCTGTACCAGATGAACAAGGCTTTGTATGTACTCACTCTGTACCAGATGAACAGGGCTTTGTATGTACTCACTCTGTACCAGATGAACAGGGCTTTGTATGTACTCACTCTGTACCAGATGAACAGGGCTTTGTATGTACTCACTCTGTACCAGATGAACAGGGCTTTGTATGTACTCACTCTGTACCAGATGAACAGGGCTTTGTATGTACTCACTCTGTACCAGATGAACAGGGCTTTGTATGTACTCACTCTGTACCAGATGAACAGGGCTTTGTATGTACTCACTCTGTACCAGATGAACAGGGCTTTGTATGTACTCACTCTGTACCAGATGAACAGGGCTTTGTATGTACTCACTCTGTACCAGATGAACAGGGCTTTGTATGTACTCACTCTGTACCAGATGAACATGGCTTTATATGCATTCTCATTGGAGCAGGATCCACAGGCCATGGTCTGAACACGGCTCATACCACTAGGAGCAACCTGGACAGAGGAGAGGAGATGTGGGGAGGAGAGAGAAGGAGCATTTTGGATGGTATCCAGTCAGAAGGATTGCACAATCCACAAAATGGAGGAAGTCAGTCTATAGTAGTGGGGTCCAGCTAGAATCCATCACTAGTTAGTTTCTGGTCTTTTTAAATGGAGGAATTCAGTCTACAGTAGTGGGGTCCAGCTAGAATCCATCACTAGTTAGTTTCTGGTCTTTTTAAATGGAGGAAGTCAGTCTACAGTAGTGGGGTCCAGCTAGAATCCATCACTAGTTAGTTTCTGGTCTTTTTAAATGGAGGAAGTCAGTCTACAGTAGTGGGGTCCAGCTAGAATCCATCACTAGTTAGTTTCTGGTCTTTTTAAATGGAGGAAGTCAGTCTACAGTAGTGGGGTCCAGCTAGAATCCATCACTAGTTAGTTTCTGGTCTTTTTAAATGGAGGAAGTCAGTCTATAGTAGTGGGGTCCAGCTAGAATCCATCACTAGTTAGTTTCTGGTCTTTTTAAATGGAGGAAGTCAGTCTACAGTAGTGGGGTCCAGCTAGAATCCATCACTAGTTAGTTTCTGGTCTTTTTAAATGGAGGAAGTCAGTCTACAGTAGTGGGGTCCAGCTAGAATCCACCACTAGTTAGTTTCAGTAAAGAATCCAGTGTATTCAACGTGTGTGTGTGTGTGTGTGTGTGTGTTGTTTGTGTGTTGTGTGTGTGTGTGTGTGTTGTGTGTGTGGCACTCACTGAGAGAAGGCTTTCCGCCAGCTTTTCCGGAAAGTTCTCGGGTGGCATGATCCCAAGAGCTGGCCTGTTCACAAACGCACTCTGAGAGGAAGGGAGAAAGAGGTAAACATGGGGAACTAAGCAGGACTGTCAGATAAACCTGGGGAGAGATGTTCAACTCCAATGTCTTCTGATTGGTTTTCAATAACAGTTAGTGCTGAGAGATTCCATTTCGTTAGGTTTTTTCTGTGAGCTCATAGAGAGCAGTTACTTCACAAGGTATCTCTACCTGAAAATACATGATCTAAGTGATTGATAGTTGGTATTCAGCAAGTCTTGTTTACTTTGAAGAACTACTAAAATAGTGATTTTGTCAGACAGCAGAGGCAACAGCTCTATAGTGATGAGATGATGACTTGGAATGAAACAATAAAGTCATTAAATTAAACTAATGTAACATACACAACAACTGACATATTGTGTTAAAGTAAAGTGAATAAGGGATGGTTAAAAAGTGATAAGCAGTAATGAACAGTCACTAGCATCATGGGACTTTTATAACAAAATATATTCTGTGTTACAGCATTCAACCCACATAACGCCCTCCCTCCCTCCCTCCCTCCCTCCCTCCCTCCCTCCCTACCATATTGTTGGGGTTGGACATCACTTTAATGAGTGAGGGATGGTTGTATCCTGAAAGAGAAAATAAAGAGAAATATTACAATTCGTGTCACCACTTCATTATAACTAAACCATTTCAACCCAATGGAGTCAAATACAAGCTATAACCTAACCAACTATTGTAGTGTAGAAGACTGATTCCCACTGATGTAGCACATGAAACACTACAGTGTTTGACCGTCAGCCTTATATAAAGACCTGCATAGCAGTTCCAGTTCCCGCCACTAGGGGGCAGTACAAGAAGAGGGAACCGCTCAGACACCAGGGAACGTTTCCACAAAGAGTCTCAAAGTAGAAGTGCTGATCTAGGATCTGTCTATCTCAGGGCTCTCCAACTCTGTTCCTGGAGAGATAGCCTACTGTATCCTCTACAGTAACAGATACCCTCCTGTAACCTCTCCAGGAACAGATACCCTCCTGTATCTCTCCAGGAACAGATACCCTCCTGTAACCTCTCCAGGAACAGATACCCTCCTGTATCCTCTCCAGGAACAGATACCCTCCTGTAACCTCTCCAGGAACAGATAACCTCCTGTAACCTCTCCAGGAACAGATAACCTCCTGTAATCTCCACAGGAACAGATACCCTCCTGAAACCTCTCCAGGAACAGATACCCTCCTGTAAACTCTCCAGGAACAGATACCCTCCTGTAACCTCTCCAGGAACAGATACCCTCCTGTATCCTCTACAGGAACAGATACCCTCCTGTATTGTATCCTCTACAGG
>NC_092086.1:12056340-12126340 GCF_045679555.1 Salvelinus alpinus
CCCTGTAGATCACTGTCCTGTCTGACTGGACCACAACACTATCACTAACCATAACCAGTGGGGTAGTGGAGGGTAAACATTTCATACATTTTTAATTTTGAGCAAGCAGTTACTCACCTACAGCAGAAAAATGCATTGAAAATATACAGGGTGTTACTTGATTTACCATGAATGGCGATCAGAGTTGACCGAATATATGTTTACTACATCACTGGCTTCAACCTGCTAACTCCTACTGCACGTAATCTGGTCCTTAACCTGCTAACTCCTACTGCATGTAATCTGGTCCTTAACATGCTAACTCCTACTGCATGTAATCTGGTCCTTAACCTGCTAACTCCTACTGCATGTAATCTGGTCCTCAACCTGCTAACTCTACTGCATGTAATCTGGTCCTTAACATGCTAACTCCTACTGCATGTAATCTGGTCCTCAACCTGCTAACTCCTACTGCATGTAATCTGGTCCTTAACCTGCTAACTCCTACTGCATGTAATCTGGTCCTTAACCTGCTAACTCCTACTGCATGTAATCTGGTCCTTAACCTGCTACCTCCCACTGCATGTAATCTGGTCCTTAACCTGCTAACTCCTACTGCATGTAATCTGGTCCTTAACCTGCTAACTCCTACTGCATGTAATCTGGTCCTTAACCTGCTAACTCCTACTGCATGTAATCTGGTCCTTAACCTGCTAACTCCTACTGCATGTAATCTGGTCCTTAACCTGCTAACTCCTACTGCATGTAATCTGGTCCTTAACCTGCTAACTCCTACTGCATGTAATCTGGTCCTTAACATGCTAACTCCTACTGCATGTAATCTGGTCCTTAACCTGCTAACTCCTACTGCATGTAATCTGGTCCTTAACCTGCTAACTCCTACTGCATGTAATCTGGTCCTTAACCTGCTAAATCCTACTGCATGTAATCTGGTCCTCAACCTGCTAACTCCTACTGCATGTAATCTGGTCCTCAACCTGCTAACTCCTACTGCATGTAATCTGGTCCTCAACCTGCCAACTCCTACTGTATGTAATCTGGTCCTTAACCGGCTAACTCCTACTGCATGTAATCTGGTCCTTAACCTGCTAACTCCTACTGCATGTAATCTGGTCCTTAACCTGCTAACTCCTACTGCATGTAATCTGGTCCTTAACCTGCTAACTCCTACTGCATGTAATCTGGTCCTTAACCTGCTAACTCATACTGCATGTAATCTGGTCCTCAACCTGCTAACTCCTACTGCATGTAATCTGGTCCTTAACCTGCTAACTCCTACTGCATGTAATCTGGTCCTTAACCTGCTAACTTCTACTGCATGTAATCTGGTCCTTAACCTGCTAACTCCTACTGCATGTAATCTGGTCCTTAACCTGCTAACTCATACTGCATGTAATCTGGTCCTTAACCTGCTAACTCCTACTGCATGTAATCTGGTCCTTAACCTGCTAACTCCTACTGCATGTAATCTGGTCCTTAACCTGCTAACTCCTACTGCATGTAATCTGGTCCTTAACCTGCTAACTCCTACTGCATGTAATCTGGTCTTTAACCTGCTAACTCCTACTGCATGTAATCTGATCCTTAACCTGCTAACTCCTACTGCATGTAATCTGGTCCTTAACCTGCTAACTCCTACTGCATGTAATCTGGTCCTTAACCTGCTAACTCCTACTGCATGTAATCTGGTCTTTAACCTGCTAACTCCTACTGCATGTAATCTGGTCCTTAACCTGCTAACTCCTACTGCATGTAATCTGGTCCTTAACCTGCTAACTCCTACTGCATGTAATCTGGTCCTTAACCTGCTAACTCCTACTGCATGTAATCTGGTCCTTAACCTGCTAACTCCTACTGCATGTAATCTGGTCCTTAACCTGCTAACTCCTACTGCATGTAATCTGGTCCTTAACCTGCTAACTCCTACTGCATGTAATCTGGTCCTTAACCTGCTAACTCCTACTGCATGTAATCTGGTCCTTAACCTGCTACCTCCTACTGCATGTAATCTGGTCCTTAACCTGCTAACTCCTACTGCATGTAATCTGGTCCTTAACCTGCTAACTCCTACTGCATGTAATCTGGTCCTTAACCTGCTAACTCCTACTGCATGTAATCTGGTCCTTAACCTGCTAACTCCTACTGCATGTAATCTGGTCCTTAACCTGCTAACTCCTACTGCATGTAATCTGGTCCTTAACCTGCTAACTCCTACTGCATGTAATCTGGTCCTTAACCTGCTAACTCCTACTGCATGTAATCTGGTCTTTAACCTGCTAACTCCTACTGCATGTAATCTGATCCTTAACCTGCTAACTTCTACTGCATGTAATCTGGTCCTTAACCTGCTAACTCCTACTGCATGTAATCTGGTCCTTAACCTGCTAACTTCTACTGCATGTAATCTGGTCTTTAACCTGCTAACTCCTACTGCATGTAATCTGGTCCTTAACCTGCTAACTCCTACTGCATGTAATCTGGTCCTTAACCTGCTAACTCCTACTGCATGTAATCTGGTCCTTAACCTGCTAACTCCTACTGCATGTAATCTGGTCCTTAACCTGCTAACTCCTACTGCATGTAATCTGGTCCTTAACCTGCTAACTCCTACTGCATCTATTGATATCTGTATTGAGCCAATGTTGCCGTTAGTTATATGTTAACTATATATCTCCTTTAAATCTTAATCCACCTTCTCTCTGGGTAGAACCTTTAAATCTTAATCCACCTTCTCTCTGGGTAGAACCTTTAAATCTTAATCCACCTTCTCTCTGGGTAGAACCTTTAAATCTTAATCCACCTTCTCTCTGGGTAGAACCTTTAAATCTTAATCCACCTTCTCTCTGGGTAGAACCTTTAAATCTTAATCCACCTCTCTGGGTAGAACCTTTAAATCTTAGTCCACCTCTCTCTGGGTAGAACCTTTAAATCTTAATCCACCTTCTCTCTGGGTAGAACCTTTAAATCTTAGTCCACCTTCTCTCTGGGTAGAACCTTTAAATCTTAATCCACCTTCTCTCTGGGTAGAACCTTTAAATCTTAACCCACCTTCTCTCTGGGTAGAACCTTTAAATCTTAATCCACCTTCTCTCTGGGTAGAACCTTTAAATCTTAATCCACCTTCTCTCTGGGTAGAATCTACCTCTCCTGTTCTATTATAGTCCTAGTCAGAGAGATTCTCCACTAGAATAGCTACATTGTGTCCTTCCTCCACTTCCCGACAGTTCCATTAGAACATTCTACAGTGATGTTATGAAACCTAAGTTAATAGGAGACATACTGTAGATACACATTTACATCATTAATGACTGCATGGAAACCCATCAGGAAAAAGTCAAATATGCCGCACACACACTTATCCTCATAAACCAGATAGGACATGAATAAGTCAGTCCCTGAACAGATGGCTTCTCTCTCAGTCTCAGATAGGATGTCCAGAGTCCTAGAAACACCCCACACGCCCTAAATGGCTCCCTATTCCCTACATAGAGCTCTGGTCAAAAGTAGTGCACTATAAATGGCTCCCTATTCCCTACATAGCGCTCTGGTCAAAAGTAGTGCACTATAAATGGCTCCCTATTCCCTACATAGAGCTCTGGTCAAAAGTAGTGCACTATAAATGGCTCCCTATTCCCTACATAGCGCTCTGGTCAAAAGTAGTGCACTATAAATGGCTCCCTATTCCCTACATAGCGCTCTGGTCAAAAGTAGTGCACTATAAATGGCTCCCTATTCCCTACATAGCGCTCTGGTCAAAAGTAGTGCACTATAAATGGCTCCCTATGCCCTACATAGCGCTCTGGTCAAAAGTAGTGCACTATAAAGGGAAAAGGGAGCCATTTGGGACACAAACACTGTGAATCCATTGAAGTGCAGAGCAGGGTCCAGTATTTAGAAGCTTTATCATTAACAGAACAGAGAGCGTCAGCTACTCTGTCAGGTCACGACCCAGATGCTTCATGGCTAATGAGTAGCGGCAGTATACACACAGTAACTTCAGAAGTATTTAGACCCCTTGACCTTTCCACATTTTGTTACGTTACAGCCTTATTCTAAAATGGATTAAATTGTTTTCTCCCCCGTCATCAATCTACGCACAATACCCCATAATGACAAAGCAAAAACTGTTATTTTTTTTTGCTAATTTATTACAAATAAAAACTGGAAATATCACATTTATATAAGTATTCAGACCCTTTACTCAGGACTTTGTTGAAGCACCTTTGGCAGCGATTACAGCCTTGAGTCTTCTTGGGTATGACGCTACAAGCTTGGCACACCTGTATTTGGGGAGTTTCTCCCATTCTTCTCTGCAGATCCTCTCAAGCTCTGTCAGGTTGGATGGGGAGCGTTGCTACACAGCTATTTTCAGGTCTCTCCAGAGATGTTCGATCGGGTTTAAGTCGGGGCTCTGGCTGGGCCACTCAAGAACATTCAGAGATCTTTCCCTTGATCCTGACTAGTCTCCCAGTCCCTGCTGCTAAAAAACCTCCCCACAGCATGATGCTGCCACCACCATGCTTCACCGTAGGGATGGTGCCAGGTTTTCCCCCAGACGGGAAGCTTGGCATTCAGGCCAAAGAGTTCAATCTTGGCTTCATCAGACCAGAGAATCTTGTTTCTCATGGTCTGAGAGTCCTTTAGGTGCCTTTTGGCAAAGTCCAAACGGGCTGTCATGTGCCTTTTACTGAGGAGTGGCTTCTGTCTGGCCACTACTATAAAAGGCCTGATTGGTGGAGTGCTGCAGAGATGGTTCCCCCATCTCCACAGAGGAACTCTGGAGAGGTCTGTCAGTGACCATCGGGTTCTTGGTCACCTCGCTGACCAAGGCCCTTTTCCCCCAATTGCTCAGTTTGGCCAGGCAGACAGCTTGGTGGTTCCGAACTTCTTCCACTTAAGAATGATCGAGGCCACTGTGATCTTGGGGAGCTTCAATGCTGCATAAATGTTTCGGTACCCTTCCCCAGATCTGGGCCTCCACACACTCCTGTCTCGGAGCTCTACGGACAATTCCTTCGACCTCATGGCTTGGTTTTTGCTCTGACATGCACTGTCAACTGTGGGACCTTATATAGACAGGTGGGTGCCTTTCCAAATCATGTCCAATCAATTGAATTTACCACAGGTGGACTCCAATTAAGTTGTAGAAACATCTCAAGGATGATTAATGGAAACAGGATGCACCGAGGCTCAAATTCGAGTCTTATAGCAAAGGGTCGGAATACTTATGTAAATAAGGTTCTGTTCTAAAATGTTTATACATTTGTCAACGAATCACTTTGTCATTATGGGGTATTGTGATGTCATTATGGGGTATTGTGATGTCATTATGGGGTATTCTGATGTCATTAAGTGGTATTGTATGTAGATTGCTGAGGATTTTTATTTATTTAATCAATTAATAGAATAAAGGCTGTAACGTAACAAAATGTGGAAAAAGTCAAGGGGTTTGAATACTTTCCAAATGCACTGTATATACACACACACCATGTTTTTAACCTATATTTTAACAGGGAAACATGCTGAGAGCTAGGGTCTTTTTTACAAATGTGCCCTGAATATACAACATACAGTCACTACACACATTAGACCCAAACATATAGAACATTTAAATACTAAAACACAGTCATGGGAAGGACAAATAAAACATCACAAATCACCCCGAAAAACTGTTACATTCCTCTACAAATTGTCCCCAATCAATACTTTAACTTTACATAGCTGAGAGGAAGTTGTGTAAAGACAAGGTAATCATTAACTGCCTTATCTGGCCTAGACCTCATCATAACTAACACATGAGGACAAGGTCATCATTAACTGCTGTATGTGGCCTAGACCTCATCATAACTAACACATGAGGACAAGGTCATCATTAACTGCACTATCGGTCCTAGACCTCATCATAACACATGAGGACAAGGTCATCATTAACTGCTGTATGTGGCCTAGACCTCATCATAACTAACACATGAGGACAAGGTCATCATTAACTGCTGTATGTGGCCTAGACCTCATCATAACTAACACATGAGGACAAGGTCATCATTAACTGCCTAGACCTCATCATAACACATGAGGACAAGGTCATCATTAACTGCTGTATGTGGCCTAGACCTCATCATAACTAAACACATGAAGACAAGGTCATCATTAACTGCTGTATGTGGCCTAGACCTCATCATAACTAACACATGAGGACAAGGTCATCATTAACTGCTGTATGTGGCCTAGACCTCATCATAACTAAACACATGAGGACAAGGTCATCATTAACTGCTGTATGTGGCCTAGACCTCATCATAACTAACACATGAGGACAAGGTCATCATTAACTGCTGTATGTGGCCTAGACCTCATCATAACTAAACACATGAGGACAAGGTCATCATTAACTGCTGTATGTGGCCTAGACCTCATCATAACTAAACACATGAGGACAAGGTCATCATTAACTGCTGTATGTGGCCTAGACCTCATCATAACTAACACATGAGGACAAGGTCATCATTAACTGCCTAGACCTCATCATAACTAACACATGAGGACAAGGTCATCATTAACTGCACTATCGGTCCTAGACCTCATCATAACACATGAGGACAAGGTCATCATTGACTGCTGTATGTGGCCTAGACCTCATCATAACTAACACATGAGGACAAGGTCATCATTAACTGCTGTATGTGGCCTAGACCTCATCATAACTAAACACATGAGGACAAGGTCATCATTAACTGCCTAGACCTCATCATAACTAAACACATGAGGACAAGGTCATCATTAACTGCTGTATGTGGCCTAGACCTCATCATAACTAAACACATGAGGACAAGGTCATCATTAACTGCTGTATGTGGCCTGGACCTCATCATAACTAACACATGAGGACAAGGTCATCATTAACTGCCTAGACCTCATCATAACTAAACACATGAGGACAAGGTCATCATTAACTGCCTAGACCTCATCATAACTAACACATGAGGACAAGGTCATCATTAACTGCTGTATGTGGCCTAGACCTCATCATAACTAACACATGAGGACAAGGTCATCATTAACTGCTGTATGTGGCCTAGACCTCATCATAACTAACACATGAGGACAAGGTCATCATTAACTGCCTAGACCTCATCATAACTAACACATGAGGACAAGGTCATCATTAACTGCACTATCGGTCCTAGACCTCATCATAACACATGAGGACAAGGTCATCATTGACTGCTGTATGTGGCCTAGACCTCATCATAACTAACACATGAGGACAAGGTCATCATTAACTGCTGTATGTGGCCTAGACCTCATCATAACTAAACACATGAGGACAAGGTCATCATTAACTGCTGTATGTGGCCTGGACCTCATCATAACTAACACATGAGGACAAGGTCATCATTAACTGCCTAGACCTCATCATAACTAACACATGAGGACAAGGTCATCATTAACTGCTGTATGTGGCCTAGACCTCATCATAACTAACACATGAGGACAAGGTCATCATTAACTGCACTATCGGTCCTAGACCTCATCATAACACATGAGGACAAGGTCATCATTAACTGCTGTATGTGGCCTGGACCTCATCATAACTAACACATGAGGACAAGGTCATCATTAACTGCTGTATGTGGCCTAGACCTCATCATAACTAAACACATGAGGACAAGGTCATCATTAACTGCTGTATGTGGCCTACACCTCATCATAACTAACACATGAGGACAAGGTCATCATTAACTGCACTATCGGTCCTAGACCTCATCATAACACATGAGGACAAGGTCATCATTAACTGCTGTATGTGTCTTAGACCTCATCATAACTAACACATGAGGACAAGGTCATCATTAACTCCCTAGACCTCATCATAACACATGAGGACAAGGTCCTCATTAACTGCCTAGACCTCATCATAACACATGAGGACAAGGTCCTCATTAACTGCCTAGACCTCATCATAACTAACACATGAGGACAAGGTCATCATTAACTGCTGTATGAGGCCTAGACCTCATCATAACTAACACATGAGGACAAGGTCATCATTAACTCCCTAGACCTCATCACAACTAACACATGAGGACAAGGTCATCATTAACTGCTGTATGTGGCCTAGACCTCATCATAACTAACACATGAGGACAAGGTCATCATTAACTGCTGTATGTGTCCTAGACCTCATCATAACTAACACATGAGGACAAGGTCATCATTAACTGCTGTATGTGGCCTAGACCTCATCATAACTAAACACATGAGGACAAGGTCATCATTAACTGCCTAGACCTCATCACAACTAACACATGAGGACAAGGTCATCATTAACTGCTGTATGTGTCCTAGACCTCATCATAACTAACACATGAGGACAAGGTCATCATTAACTGCCTAGACCTCATCACAACTAACACATGAGGACAAGGTCATCATTAACTGCTGTATGTGTCCTAGACCTCATCATAACTAACACATGAGGACAAGGTCATCATTAACTGCCTAGACCTCATCACAACTAACACATGAGGACAAGGTCATCATTAACTGCCTAGACCTCATCACAACTAACACATGAGGACAAGGTCATCATTAACTGCTGTATGTGTCCTAGACCTCATCATAACTAACACATGAGGACAAGGTCATCATTAACTGCTGTATGTGTCCTAGACCTCATCATAACTAACACATGAGGACAAGGTCATCATTAACTGCTGTATGTGGCCTAGACCTCATCATAACTAACACATGAGGACAAGGTCATCATTAACTGCTGTATGTGGCCTAGACCTCATCATTAACTGCTGTATGTGGCCTAGCCCTCATCATTAACTGCTGTATGTGGCCTAGACCTCATCATTAACTGCTGTATGTGGCCTAGACCTCATCATTAACTGCTGTATGTGGCCTAGACCTCATCATTAACTGCTGTATGTGGCCTAGACCTCATCATTAACTGCTGTATGTGGCCTAGACCTCATCATTAACTGCTGTATGTGGCCTAGACCTCATCATTAACTGCTGTATGTGGCCTAGACCTCATCATTAACTGCTGTATGTGGCCTAGACCTCATCATTAACTGCTGTATGTGGCCTAGACCTCATCATTAACTGCTGTATGTGGCCTAGACCTCATCATTAACTGCTGTATGTGGCCTAGACCTCATCATTAACTGCTGTATGTGGCCTAGACCTCATCATAACACATGAGGACAAGGTCATCATTAACTGCTGTATGTGGCCTAGACCTCATCATTAACTGCTGTATGTGGCCTAGACCTCATCATTAACTGCTGTATGTGTCCTAGCCCTCATCATTAACTGCTGTATGTGGCCTAGACCTCATCATTAACTGCTGTATGTGGCCTAGACCTCATCATTAACTGCTGTATGTGGCCTAGACCTCATCATTAACTGCTGTATGTGTCCTAGCCCTCATCATTAACTGCTGTATGTGGCCTAGACCTCATCATTAACTGCTGTATGTGGCCTAGACCTCATCATTAACTGCTGTATGTGGCCTAGACCTCATCATTAACTGCTGTATGTGGCCTAGACCTCATCATTAACTGCTGTATGTGTCCTAGCCCTCATCATTAACTGCTGTATGTGTCCTAGCCCTCATCATTAACTGCTGTATGTGGCCTAGACCTCATCATTAACTGCTGTATGTGGCCTAGACCTCATCATTAACTGCTGTATGTGGCCTAGACCTCATCATTAACTGCTGTATGTGGCCTAGACCTCATCATTAACTGCTGTATGTGGCCTAGACCTCATCATTAACTGCTGTATGTGGCCTAGACCTCATCATAACACATGAGGACAAGGTCATCATTAACTGCTGTATGTGGCCTAGACCTCATCATTAACTGCTGTATGTGGCCTAGACCTCATCATTAACTGCTGTATGTGTCCTAGCCCTCATCATTAACTGCTGTATGTGGCCTAGACCTCATCATTAACTGCTGTATGAGGCCTAGACCTCATCATTAACTGCTGTATGTGGCCTAGACCTCATCATTAACTGCTGTATGAGGCCTAGACCTCATCATTAACTGCTGTATGAGGCCTAGACCTCATCATTAACTGCTGTATGAGGCCTAGACCTCATCATTAACTGCTGTATGTGGCCTAGACCTCATCATTAACTGCTGTATGAGGCCTAGACCTCATCATTAACTGCTGTATGAGGCCTAGACCTCATCATTAACTGCTGTATGTGGCCTAGACCTCATCATTAACTGCTGTATGTGGCCTAGCCCTCATCATTAACTGCTGTATGAGGCCTAGACCTCATCATTAACTGCTGTATGTGGCCTAGACCTCATCATTAACTGCTGTATGTGGCCTAGACCTCATCATTAACTGCTGTATGTGGCCTAGACCTCATCATTAACTGCTGTATGTGGCCTAGACCTCATCATTAACTGCTGTATGAGGCCTAGACCTCATCATTAACTGCTGTATGTGGCCTAGACCTCATCATTAACTGCTGTATGAGGCCTAGACCTCATCATTAACTGCTGTATGAGGCCTAGACCTCATCATTAACTGCTGTATGTGGCCTAGCCCTCATCATTAACTGCTGTATGTGGCCTAGACCTCATCATTAACTGCTGTATGAGGCCTAGACCTCATCATTAACTGCTGTATGTGGCCTAGCCCTCATCATTAACTGCTGTATGTGTCCTAGACCTCATCATTAACTGCTGTATGAGGCCTAGACCTCATCATTAACTGCTGTATGTGGCCTAGACCTCATCATTAACTGCTGTATGAGGCCTAGACCTCATCATTAACTGCTGTATGTGGCCTAGCCCTCATCATTAACTGCTGTATGTGGCCTAGCCCTCATCATTAACTGCTGTATGTGGCCTAGACCTCATCATTAACTGCTGTATGAGGCCTAGACCTCATCATTAACTGCTGTATGTGTCCTAGACCTCATCATTAACTGCTGTATGTGGCCTAGACCTCATCATTAACTGCTGTATGTGTCCTAGCCCTCATCATTAACTGCTGTATGTGGCCTAGACCTCATCATTAACTGCTGTATGTGGCCTAGACCTCATCATTAACTGCTGTATGTGGCCTAGACCTCATCATTAACTGCTGTATGTGGCCTAGACCTCATCATTAACTGCTGTATGTGGCCTAGACCTCATCATTAACTGCTGTATGTGTCCTAGCCCTCATCATTAACTGCTGTATGTGTCCTAGCCCTCATCATTAACTGCTGTATGTGGCCTAGCCCTCATCATTAACTGCTGTATGTGTCCTAGCCCTCATCATTAACTGCTGTATGTGGCCTAGCCCTCATCATTAACTGCTGTATGTGGCCTAGCCCTCATCATTAACTGCTGTATGTGGCCTAGACCTCATCATTAACTGCTGTATGTGGCCCTAAACCACTGTAATGTAATGTAAGTCTCTGGCCTCCAGCTGCTTTCTGTGTTGCAATGTCAGGCTAAAAACACACGGTCCTCTCAGGTATGTAGCTTTTGGTTTGCAGCGTTCTATAATATAGTAATATAACATAGTAACATAATAATATCATAATATAGTAATTTAACATAGTAAAATAATCTCATAACATAATAATATAGTAATATAATATAGTAATATAACATAGTAAAATAATCTCATAACATAATAATATAGTAATATAACATAGTAAAATAATAATATCATAATATAGTAATTTAACATAGTAAAATAATCTCATAACATAATAATATAGTAATATAATATAGTAATATAACATAGTAACATAATAATATCATAATATAGTAATATAACATTGTAATATAATATCATAACATAATAATGGAGAAGATGTGTGTACTGACCAATAAGGATGGAGGAGATGTGTGCACTGACCAATAAGGATGGAGGAGATGTGCGTACTGCCAAATAAGGATGGAGGAGATGTGTGTACTGACAAATAAGGATGGAGGAGATGTGTGTGCTAACCACTAGGGATGGAGGAGATGTGTGTACTAACCAATAGGGATGGAGGAGATGTGTGTACTAACCAATAGGGATGGAGGAGATCTGTGTGTACTAACCAATAGGGATGGAGGAGATGTGTGTACTAACCAATAGGGATGGAGGAGATCTGTGTGTACTAACCAATATGGATGGAGGAGATGTGTGTACTAACCAATAGGGATGGAGGAGATGTGTGTACTAACCAATAGGAATAGAGGAGATCTGTGTGTAGACGTCCAGCATGCGGTTTCCGTCCACGTCCACCAGGTAGTTTCCTCTGCTCTCCTCATAGTTACAGAAGAAATTGATTGCTCCCACATTCTGGGGGGAGGGAGAGAGGGAGAGGGAGAGATGGACAGAGAGAGATGGAAAGAGAGAGAGAGAGAGAGACAGAGAGACAGAGAGAGAGGGACAGAGATGGAGAGAGAGAGAGAGAGAGACAGAGACAGAGACAGAGACAGAGAGAGAGAGAGAGAGAGAGAGAGAGAGAGAGAGAGAGAGAGAGAGAGAGAGAGAGAAAGGGACAGAGAGAGAGAGATAAGGTAGTCATTCAGTTAACTCAGTCTAGACAGAGAGAGACTGTGTGTCTGTGTGTGTGTGTCTGCATTGTGTGTGTGTGTGTGTGTGTGTGTGTGTGTGTGTGTGTGTCTGTGTGTGTCTACGTTGTGTGTGCACGCATACAAGTGTGTGACCCAATAATGCATTGATTTATTCCATCATCAAAACAGCCTCACACACACACACTCTCTTGGCATACCTGCATCTCTCCCAACCGTTTGGTCAGCTCCTGGTGGGGGAGGAGAGAGGAGGAGGGAAGAGGGAGGAGAGGAGGAGAGGAAGAGAGAGAGAGATGTCAGGTCAGGGTGGTTCCTCAACAGTATGTTAATGCAGTCTATTCCCTCCATAGTACCCTGGTCTAATGCAGTCTATTCCCTCCATAGTACCCTGGTCTAATGCAGTCTGTTCCCTCCATAGTGTCCTGGTCTAATGCAGTCTATTCCCTCCATACTGCCCTGGTCTAATGCAGTCTATTCCCTCCATAGTGCCCTGGTCTAATGCAGTCTATTCCCTCCATAGTGTCCTGGTCTAATGCAGTCTATTCCCTCCATAGTGCCCTGGTCTAATGCAGTCTATTCCCTCCATAGTGTCCTGGTCTAATGCAGTCTATTCCCTCCATAGTGCCCTGGTCTAATGCAGTCTATTCCCTCCATAGTGTCCTGGTCTAATGCAGTCTATTCCCTCCATAGTGTCCTGGTCTAATACAGTCTATTCCCTCCATAGTGCCCTGGTCTAATGCAGTCTATTCCCTCCATAGTGCCCTGGTCTAATGCAGTCTATTCCCTCCATAGTGTCCTGGTCTAATGCAGTCTATTCCCTCCATAGTGCCCTGGTCTAATGCAGTCTATTCCCTCCATAGTGTCCTGGTCTAATGCAGTCTATTCCCTCCATAGTGTCCTGGTCTAATGCAGTCTATTCCCTCCATAGTGCCCTGGTCTAGTGCAGTCTATTCCCTCCATAGTGTCCTGGTCTAATGCAGTCTATTCCCTCCATAGTGTCCTGGTCTAATGCAGTCTATTCCCTCCATAGTACCCTGGTCTAATGCAGTCTATTCCCTCCATAGTGTCCTGGTCTAATGCAGTCTATTCCCTCCATAGTGTCCTGGTCTAATGCAGTCTATTCCCTCCATAGTGTCCTGGTCTAATGCAGTCTATTCCCTCCATAGTGCCCTGGTCTAATGCAGTCTATTCCCTCCATAGTGCCCTGGTCTAATGAGGTCTATTCCCTCCACAGTGTCCTGGTCTAATGCAGTCTGTTCCCTCCATAGTGTCCTGGTCTAATGCAGTCTATTCCCTCCATAGTGCCCTGGTCTAAGGCAGTCTATTCCCTCCATAGTGTCCTGGTCTAATGCAGTCTATTCCCTCCATAGTGTCCTGGTCTAATGCAGTCTATTCCCTCCATAGTGTCCTGGTCTAATGCAGTCTATTCCCTCCATAGTGTCCTGGTCTAATGCAGTCTATCCCCTCCATAGTGTCCTGGTCTAATGCAGTCTATTCCCTCCATAGTGTCCTGGTCTAATGCAGTCTATTCCCTCCATAGTGCCCTGGTCTAATGCAGTCTATTCCCTCCATAGTGCCCTGGTCTAATGCAGTCTATTCCCTCCATAGTGTCCTGGTCTAATGCAGTCTATTCCCTCCATAGTGCCCTGGTCTAATGCAGTCTATTCCCTCCATAGTGTCCTGGTCTAATGCAGTCTATTCCCTCCATAGTGCCCTGGTCTAATGCAGTCTATTCCCTCCATAGTGCCCTGGTCTAATGCAGTCTATTCCCTCCATAGTGTCCTGGTCTAATGCAGTCTATTCCCTCCATAGTGCCCTGGTCTAATGCAGTCTATTCCCTCCATAGTGTCCTGGTCTAATGCAGTCTATTCCCTCCATAGTACCCTGGTCTAATGCAGTCTATTCCCTCCATAGTACCCTGGTCTAATACAGTCTATTCCCTCCATAGTACCCTGGTCTAATGCAGTCCATTCCCTCCATAGTACCCTGGTCTAATACAGTCTATTCCCTCCATAGTACCCTGGTCTAATGCAGTCTATTCCCTCCATAGTGCCCTGGTCTAATGCAGTCTATTCCCTCCATAGTGTCCTGGTCTAATACAGTCTATTCCCTCCATAGTACCCTGGTCTAATACAGTCTATTCCCTCCATAGTGCCCTGGTCTAATACAGTCTATTCCCTCCATAGTGTCCTGGTCTAATGCAGTCTATTCCCTCCATAGTGTCCTGGTCTAATGCAGTCTATTCCCTCCATAGTGTCCTGGTCTAATGCAGTCTATTCCCTCCATAGTGTCCTGGTCTAATGCAGTCTATTCCCTCCATAGTGTCCTGGTCTAATGCAGTCTATTCCCTCCATAGTGTCCTGGTCTAATGCAGTCTATTCCCTCCATAGTACCCTGGTCTAATGCAGTCTATTCCCTCCATAGTACCCTGGTCTAATACAGTCTATTCCCTCCATAGTACCCTGGTCTAATGCAGTCTATTCCCTCCATAGTACCCTGGTCTAATACAGTCTATTCCCTCCATAGTACCCTGGTCTAATGCAGTCTATTCCCTCCATAGTGCCCTGGTCTAATGCAGTCTATTCCCTCCATAGTGTCCTGGTCTAATACAGTCTATTCCCTCCATAGTACCCTGGTCTAATACAGTCTATTCCCTCCATAGTGCCCTGGTCTAATACAGTCTATTCCCTCCATAGTGTCCTGGTCTAATGCAGTCTATTCCCTCCATAGTGTCCTGGTCTAATGCAGTCTATTCCCTCCATAGTGTCCTGGTCTAATGCAGTCTATTCCCTCCATAGTGTCCTGGTCTAATGCAGTCTATTCCCTCCATAGTGTCCTGGTCTAATGCAGTCTATTCCCTCCATAGTGTCCTGGTCTAATGCAGTCTATTCCCTCCATAGTGTCCTGGTCTAATGCAGTCTATTCCCTCCATAGTGTCCTGGTCTAATGCAGTCTATTCCCTCCATAGTGTCCTGGTCTAATGCAGTATATTCCCTCCATAGTGTCCTGGTCTAATGCAGTCTATTCCCTCCATAATGCCCTGGTCTAATGCAGTCTATTCCCTCCATAGTGTCCTGGTCTAATGCAGTCTATTCCCTCCATAGTACCCTGGTCTAATGCAGTCTATTCCCTCCATAGTGTCCTGGTCTAATGCAGTCTATTCCCTCCATAGTACCCTGGTCTAATGCAGTCTATTCCCTCCATAGTGTCCTGGTCTAATGCAGTCTATTCCCTCCATAGTGTCCTGGTCTAATGCAGTCTATTCCCTCCATAGTGCCCTGGTCTAATGCAGTCTATTCCCTCCATAGTGCCCTGGTCTAATGCAGTCTATTCCCTCCATAGTGTCCTGGTCTAATGCAGTCTATTCCCTCCATAGTGTCCTGGTCTAATGCAGTCTATTCCCTCCATAGTGTCCTGGTCTAATGCAGTCTATTCCCTCCATAGTACCCTGGTCTAATGCAGTCTATTCCCTCCATAGTGTCCTGGTCTAATGTAGTCTATTCCCTCCATAGTGCCCTGGTCTAATACAGTCTATTCCCTCCATAGTGTCCTGGTCTAATACAGTCTATTCCCTCCATAGTACCCTGGTCTAATGCAGTCTATTCCCTCCATAGTGTCCTGGTCTAATGCAGTCTATTCCCTCCATAGTGCCCTGGTCTAATGCAGTCTATTCCCTCCATAGTGTCCTGGTCTAATGCAGTCTATTCCCTCCATAGTGCCCTGGTCTAATGCAGTCTATTCCCTCCATAGTGTCCTGGTCTAATGCAGTCTATTCCCTCCATAGTACCCTGGTCTAATGCAGTCTATTCCCTCCATAGTACCCTGGTCTAATACAGTCTATTCCCTCCATAGTACCCTGGTCTAATGCAGTCCATTCCCTCCATAGTACCCTGGTCTAATACAGTCTATTCCCTCCATAGTACCCTGGTCTAATGCAGTCTATTCCCTCCATAGTGCCCTGGTCTAATGCAGTCTATTCCCTCCATAGTGTCCTGGTCTAATACAGTCTATTCCCTCCATAGTACCCTGGTCTAATACAGTCTATTCCCTCCATAGTGCCCTGGTCTAATACAGTCTATTCCCTCCATAGTGTCCTGGTCTAATGCAGTCTATTCCCTCCATAGTGTCCTGGTCTAATGCAGTCTATTCCCTCCATAGTGTCCTGGTCTAATGCAGTCTATTCCCTCCATAGTGTCCTGGTCTAATGCAGTCTATTCCCTCCATAGTGTCCTGGTCTAATGCAGTCTATTCCCTCCATAGTGTCCTGGTCTAATGCAGTCTATTCCCTCCATAGTGTCCTGGTCTAATGCAGTCTATTCCCTCCATAGTGTCCTGGTCTAATGCAGTCTATTCCCTCCATAGTGTCCTGGTCTAATGCAGTATATTCCCTCCATAGTGTCCTGGTCTAATGCAGTCTATTCCCTCCATAATGCCCTGGTCTAATGCAGTCTATTCCCTCCATAGTGTCCTGGTCTAATGCAGTCTATTCCCTCCATAGTACCCTGGTCTAATGCAGTCTATTCCCTCCATAGTGTCCTGGTCTAATGCAGTCTATTCCCTCCATAGTACCCTGGTCTAATGCAGTCTATTCCCTCCATAGTGTCCTGGTCTAATGCAGTCTATTCCCTCCATAGTGTCCTGGTCTAATGCAGTCTATTCCCTCCATAGTGCCCTGGTCTAATGCAGTCTATTCCCTCCATAGTGCCCTGGTCTAATGCAGTCTATTCCCTCCATAGTGTCCTGGTCTAATGCAGTCTATTCCCTCCATAGTGTCCTGGTCTAATGCAGTCTATTCCCTCCATAGTGTCCTGGTCTAATGCAGTCTATTCCCTCCATAGTACCCTGGTCTAATGCAGTCTATTCCCTCCATAGTGTCCTGGTCTAATGCAGTCTATTCCCTCCATAGTGCCCTGGTCTAATACAGTCTATTCCCTCCATAGTGTCCTGGTCTAATACGGTCTATTCCCTCCATAGTACCCTGGTCTAATGCAGTCTATTCCCTCCATAGTGTCCTGGTCTAATGCAGTCTATTCCCTCCATAGTGTCCTGGTCTAATGCAGTCTATTCCCTCCATAGTGTCCTGGTCTAATACAGTCTATTCCCTCCATAGTGCCCTGGTCTAATGCAGTCTATTCCCTCCATAGTGTCCTGGTCTAATGCAGTCTATTCCCTCCATAGTGTCCTGGTCTAATGCAGTCTATTCCCTCCATAGTGTCCTGGTCTAATGCAGTCTATTCCCTCCATAGTGCCCTGGTCTAATACAGTCTATTCCCTCCATAGTGTCCTGGTCTAATGCAGTCTATTCCCTCCATAGTACCCTGGTCTAATGCAGTCTATTCCCTCCATAGTGTCCTGGTCTAATGCAGTCTATTCCCTCCATAGTGTCCTGGTCTAATGCAGTCTATTCCCTCCATAGTGTCCTGGTCTAATACAGTCTATTCCCTCCATAGTGCCCTGGTCTAATGCAGTCTATTCCCTCCATAGTGTCCTGGTCTAATGCAGTCTATTCCCTCCATAGTGTCCTGGTCTAATGCAGTCTATTCCCTCCATAGTGTCCTGGTCTAATGCAGTATATTCCCTCCATAGTGTCCTGGTCTAATGCAGTCTATTCCCTCCATAATGCCCTGGTCTAATGCAGTCTATTCCCTCCATAGTGTCCTGGTCTAATGCAGTCTATTCCCTCCATAGTACCCTGGTCTAATGCAGTCTATTCCCTCCATAGTGTCCTGGTCTAATGCAGTCTATTCCCTCCATAGTACCCTGGTCTAATGCAGTCTATTCCCTCCATAGTGTCCTGGTCTAATGCAGTCTATTCCCTCCATAGTGTCCTGGTCTAATGCAGTCTATTCCCTCCATAGTGCCCTGGTCTAATGCAGTCTATTCCCTCCATAGTGCCCTGGTCTAATGCAGTCTATTCCCTCCATAGTGTCCTGGTCTAATGCAGTCTATTCCCTCCATAGTGTCCTGGTCTAATGCAGTCTATTCCCTCCATAGTGTCCTGGTCTAATGCAGTCTATTCCCTCCATAGTACCCTGGTCTAGTGCAGTCTATTCCCTCCATAGTGCCCTGGTCTAGTGCAGTCTATTCCCTCCATAGTGCCCTGGTCTAATACAGTCTATTCCCTCCATAGTGTCCTGGTCTAATACAGTCTATTCCCTCCATAGTACCCTGGTCTAATGCAGTCTATTCCCTCCATAGTGTCCTGGTCTAATGCAGTCTATTCCCTCCATAGTACCCTGGTCTAATGCAGTCTATTCCCTCCATAGTGTCCTGGTCTAATGCAGTCTATTCCCTCCATAGTGCCCTGGTCTAATACAGTCTATTCCCTCCATAGTGTCCTGGTCTAATACAGTCTATTCCCTCCATAGTACCCTGGTCTAATGCAGTCTATTCCCTCCATAGTGTCCTGGTCTAATGCAGTCTATTCCCTCCATAGTGTCCTGGTCTAATGCAGTCTATTCCCTCCATAGTGTCCTGGTCTAATACAGTCTATTCCCTCCATAGTGCCCTGGTCTAATGCAGTCTATTCCCTCCATAGTGTCCTGGTCTAATGCAGTCTATTCCCTCCATAGTGTCCTGGTCTAATGCAGTCTATTCCCTCCATAGTGTCCTGGTCTAATGCAGTCTATTCCCTCCATAGTGCCCTGGTCTAATACAGTCTATTCCCTCCATAGTGTCCTGGTCTAATGCAGTCTATTCCCTCCATAGTACCCTGGTCTAATGCAGTCTATTCCCTCCATAGTGTCCTGGTCTAATGCAGTCTATTCCCTCCATAGTGTCCTGGTCTAATGCAGTCTATTCCCTCCATAGTGTCCTGGTCTAATACAGTCTATTCCCTCCATAGTGCCCTGGTCTAATGCAGTCTATTCCCTCCATAGTGTCCTGGTCTAATGCAGTCTATTCCCTCCATAGTGTCCTGGTCTAATGCAGTCTATTCCCTCCATAGTGTCCTGGTCTAATGCAGTATATTCCCTCCATAGTGTCCTGGTCTAATGCAGTCTATTCCCTCCATAATGCCCTGGTCTAATGCAGTCTATTCCCTCCATAGTGTCCTGGTCTAATGCAGTCTATTCCCTCCATAGTACCCTGGTCTAATGCAGTCTATTCCCTCCATAGTGTCCTGGTCTAATGCAGTCTATTCCCTCCATAGTACCCTGGTCTAATGCAGTCTATTCCCTCCATAGTGTCCTGGTCTAATGCAGTCTATTCCCTCCATAGTGTCCTGGTCTAATGCAGTCTATTCCCTCCATAGTGCCCTGGTCTAATGCAGTCTATTCCCTCCATAGTGCCCTGGTCTAATGCAGTCTATTCCCTCCATAGTGTCCTGGTCTAATGCAGTCTATTCCCTCCATAGTGTCCTGGTCTAATGCAGTCTATTCCCTCCATAGTGTCCTGGTCTAATGCAGTCTATTCCCTCCATAGTACCCTGGTCTAGTGCAGTCTATTCCCTCCATAGTGCCCTGGTCTAGTGCAGTCTATTCCCTCCATAGTGCCCTGGTCTAATACAGTCTATTCCCTCCATAGTGTCCTGGTCTAATACAGTCTATTCCCTCCATAGTACCCTGGTCTAATGCAGTCTATTCCCTCCATAGTGTCCTGGTCTAATGCAGTCTATTCCCTCCATAGTGTCCTGGTCTAATGCAGTCTATTCCCTCCATAGTGTCCTGGTCTAATACAGTCTATTCCCTCCATAGTGCCCTGGTCTAATGCAGTCTATTCCCTCCATAGTGTCCTGGTCTAATGCAGTCTATTCCCTCCATAGTGTCCTGGTCTAATGCAGTCTATTCCCTCCATAGTGTCCTGGTCTAATGCAGTCTATTCCCTCCATAGTGCCCTGGTCTAATACAGTCTATTCCCTCCATAGTGTCCTGGTCTAATGCAGTCTATTCCCTCCATAGTACCCTGGTCTAATGCAGTCTATTCCCTCCATAGTGTCCTGGTCTAATGCAGTCTATTCCCTCCATAGTGTCCTGGTCTAATGCAGTCTATTCCCTCCATAGTGCCCTGGTCTAATGCAGTCTATTCCCTCCATAGTGCCCTGGTCTAGTGCAGTCTATTCCCTCCATAGTGCCCTGGTCTAGTGCAGTCTATTCCCTCCATAGTGTCCTGGTCTAATACAGTCTATTCCCTCCATAGTACCCTGGTCTAATGCAGTCTATTCCCTCCATAGTGTCCTGGTCTAATGCAGTCTATTCCCTCCATAGTGCCCTGGTCTAATGCAGTCTATTCCCTCCATAGTGTCCTGGTCTAATACAGTCTATTCCCTCCATAGTACCCTGGTCTAATGCAGTCTATTCCCTCCATAGTACCCTGGTCTAATGCAGTCTATTCCCTCCATAGTGTCCTGGTCTAATGCAGTCTATTCCCTCCATAGTGCCCTGGTCTAATGCAGTCTATTCCCTCCATAGTGTCCTGGTCTAATGCAGTCTATTCCCTCCATAGTGTCCTGGTCTAATGCAGTCTATTCCCTCCATAGTACCCTGGTCTAATGCAGTCTATTCCCTCCATAGTGTCCTGGTCTAATGCAGTCTATTCCCTCCATAGTGTCCTGGTCTAATGCAGTCTATTCCCTCCATAGTGTCCTGGTCTAATGCAGTCTATTCCCTACATAGTGTCCTGGTCTAATGCAGTCTATTCCCTCCATAGTACCCTGGTCTAATGCAGTCTATTCCCTCCATAGGGTCCTGGTCTAATGCAGTCTATTCCCTCCATAGGGTCCTGGTCTAATGCAGTCTATTCCCTCCATAGGGTCCTGGTCTAATGCAGTATATTCCCTCCATAGGGTCCTGGTCTAATGCAGTCTATTCCCTCCATAGTACCCTGGTCTAATGCAGTCTATTCCCTCCATAGTACCCTGGTCTAATGCAGTCTATTCCCTCCATAGTACCCTGGTCTAATGCAGTCTATTCCCTCCATAGTGTCCTGGTCTAATGCAGTCTATTCCCTCCATAGTGTCCTGGTCTAATGCAGTCTATTCCCTCCATAGTGTCCTGGTTTAATGCAGTCTATTCCCTCCATAGTGCCCTGGTCTAATGCAGTCTATTCCCTCCATAGTACCCTGGTCTAATGCAGTCTATTCCCTCCATAGTGTCCTGGTCTAATGCAGTCTATTCCCTCCATAGTGTCCTGGTCTAGTGCAGTCTATTCCCTCCATAGTACCCTGGTCTAATGCAGTCTATTCCCTCCATAGTACCCTGGTCTAATGCAGTCTATTCCCTCCATAGTGTCCTGGTCTAGTGCAGTCTATTCCCTCCATAGTGTCCTGGTCTAATACAGTCTATTCCCTCCATAGTGCCCTGGTCTAATACAGTCTATTCCCTCCATAGTGCCCTGGTCTAATGCAGTCTATTCCCTCCATAGTGCCCTGGTCTAATGCAGTCTATTCCCTCCATAGTGTCCTGGTCTAATGCAGTCTATTCCCTCCATAGTACCCTGGTCTAATGCAGTCTATTCCCTCCATAGGGTCCTGGTCTAATGCAGTCTATTCCCTCCATAGGGTCCTGGTCTAATGCAGTATATTCCCTCCATAGGGTCCTGGTCTAATGCAGTCTATTCCCTCCATAGTACCCTGGTCTAATGCAGTCTATTCCCTCCATAGTACCCTGGTCTAATGCAGTCTATTCCCTCCATAGTACCCTGGTCTAATGCAGTCTATTCCCTCCATAGTGTCCTGGTCTAGTGCAGTCTATTCCCTCCATAGTGTCCTGGTCTAATACAGTCTATTCCCTCCATAGTGCCCTGGTCTAATACAGTCTATTCCCTCCATAGTGCCCTGGTCTAATGCAGTCTATTCCCTCCATAGTGCCCTGGTCTAATGCAGTCTATTCCCTCCATAGTGCCCTGGTCTAATGCAGTATATTCCCTCCATAGGGTCCTGGTCTAATGCAGTCTATTCCCTCCATAGTACCCTGGTCTAATGCAGTCTATTCCCTCCATAGTACCCTGGTCTAATGCAGTCTATTCCCTCCATAGTACCCTGGTCTAATGCAGTCTATTCCCTCCATAGTGTCCTGGTCTAATGCAGTCTATTCCCTCCATAGTGTCCTGGTCTAATGCAGTCTATTCCCTCCATAGTGTCCTGGTTTAATGCAGTCTATTCCCTCCATAGTGCCCTGGTCTAATGCAGTCTATTCCCTCCATAGTACCCTGGTCTAATGCAGTCTATTCCCTCCATAGTGTCCTGGTCTAATGCAGTCTTCCCTCCATAGTGTCCTGGTCTAGTGCAGTCTATTCCCTCCATAGTACCCTGGTCTAATGCAGTCTATTCCCTCCATAGTACCCTGGTCTAATGCAGTCTATTCCCTCCATAGTGTCCTGGTCTAGTGCAGTCTATTCCCTCCATAGTGTCCTGGTCTAATACAGTCTATTCCCTCCATAGTGCCCTGGTCTAATACAGTCTATTCCCTCCATAGTGCCCTGGTCTAATGCAGTCTATTCCCTCCATAGTGTCCTGGTCTAGTGCAGTCTATTCCCTCCATAGTACCCTGGTCTAGTGCAGTCTATTCCCTCCATAGTGTCCTGGTCTAATACAGTCTATTCCCTCCATAGTGCCCTGGTCTAATACAGTCTATTCCCTCCATAGTGCCCTGGTCTAATGCAGTCTATTCCCTCCATAGTGCCCTGGTCTAATGCAGTCTATTCCCTCCATAGTGCCCTGGTCTAATGCAGTCTATTCCCTCCATAGTACCCTGCCCTATGGGCCCTGGTCTAATGCAGTCTATTCCCTCCATAGTGCCCTGGTCTAATACAGTCTATTCCCTCCATAGTGCCCTGGTCTAATGCAGTCTATTCCCTCCATAGTGCCCTGGTCTAATGCAGTCTATTCCCTCCATAGTGCCCTGGTCTAATGCAGTCTATTCCCTCCATAGGGTTCTGTTTGGGACGAAGCCTGTGTGCAACAGAGTGTTCAGGATGGGTGTGTACAGTCCACTGTTCCCATCACAGGGTCACACAGAGGTCACCATTGAACATGACCAAAGTCAAACAGAACGAGCCTTCTAACAGATAGCTATGGTTCTTACTGGTTCCTTGTGCTGTTAGTGACGTACAGGGAATCAGGCCCACTGTGTGTTTCAGTACCTTGGAACGGGGTCCTGGGACCTCAGTCTTCATGGAAGGCCCATCGTATTCAAACTCCATCTGAGTCTTCGCTGCTGCCTTACTCACATACCTGCAGCCTGTACACACACAACACACACACACACACACACACACACACACACACACACACACACACACACACACACACACACACACACACACACACACACACACACACACACACACACACACACACACACACACACACACACACACACAGAGACAGTGTTAAGGCAATGCTGTGTTGCTGACTTGTCCTGCAGAAGATCCTTCAACTTAACCTTGGACACGGACAAGCCCTCCGTTCATTATGTCATCCTGTATACGCCTCAGTTCCTGTCTGTCTGGCCACAGGGTATGTAGGGTGATATCATTAGTCTGTCTGGCCACAGGGTATGTAGGGTGATATCATTAGTCTGTCTGGCCACAGGGTATGTAGGGTGATATCATTAGTCTGTCTGGCCACAGGGTATGTAGGGTGATATCATTAGGCTGTCTGGCCACAGGGTATGTAGGGTGATATCATTAGGCTGTCTGGCCACAGGGTATGTAGGGTGATATCATTAGTCTGTCTGGCCACAGGGTATGTAGGGTGATACCATTAGGCTGTCTGGCCACAGGGTATGTAGGGTGATACCATTAGGCTGTCTGGCCACAGGGCATGTAGGGTGATACCATTAGGCTGTCTGGCCACAGGGTATGTAGGGTGATACCATTAGGCTGTCTGGCCACAGGGCATGTAGGGTGATACCATTAGGCTGTCTGGCCACAGGGTATGTAGGGTGATACCATTAGGCTGTCTGGCCACAGGGTATGTAGGGTGATACCATTAGGCTGTCTGGCCACAGGGTATGTAGGGTGATACCATTAGGCTGTCTGGCCACAGGGCATGTAGGGTGATACCATTAGGCTGTCTGGCCACAGGGCATGTAGGGTGATACCATTAGGCTGTCTGGCCACAGGGCATGTAGGGTGATACCATTAGGCTGTCTGGCCACAGGGTATGTAGGGTGATACCATTAGGCTGTCTGGCCACAGGTACACACCAACAACCTAGAAAAAAACTACAAACAGTGATGTGGCCAGACAGACTAATGATATCACCCTACATACCCTGTGGCCAGACAGACTAATGATATCACCCTACATGTGTATACCAAACAGTGATATACCTGGTATAGAGCATTTGCTGATTGCATATAGATATTATCTCTAACAGACATAACCTCTACACTCTCCTGCTCCTACTACCTCTATGTGTGTGTGAGTGGTGTGTGTGAGCGACGTGTGTGAGCGGTGTGTACCTGGTGCAGTGAGCCTGAGGTTCTGCTGGAGGGAGAGGGCCAGCTGCCTGCTGAGCAGAGAGGACGCCATGACTCAGATCAACAGAATGAGAAAGACAGTCCTCAACACCTGCCTTCACGCCACCTGCAGACAGAGGGAGAAATGTCAGTAATATACAATCAGAGGACACACACACAGAGACACAGAGACAGAGACAGAGAGACAGAGATACAGAGACAGAGCCACAGAGACAGAGATACAGAGAGACAGAGAGACAGAGAGACAGAGAGACAGAGAGACAGAGAGACAGAGACAGAGAGACAGAGACACAGAGACAGAGACATAGAGACAGAGAGACAGAGACACAGAGACAGAGACACAGAGACAGAGACAGAGAGACAGAGACAGAGATACAGAGACAGAGAGACAGAGACAGAGACAGGACTAAGGCATAGGTACAGTTCTCAGAGCAGTGGGTTTAAACTGAGAATCTATCCTACAGCACCACAACAAGTCTGACAGACAGTGTAGAGGTTAGCAGGTCAGAGACAGACAGTGTAGAGGTTAGCAGGTCAGTGACAGACAGTGTAGAGGTTAGCAGGTCAGTGACAGACAGTGTAGAGGTTAGCAGGTCAGAGACAGACAGTGTAGAGGTTAGCAGGTCAGTGACAGACAGTGTAGAGGTTAGCAGGTCAGAGACAGACAGTGTAGAGGTTAGCAGGTCAGAGACAGACAGTGTAGAGGTTAGCAGGTCAGAGACAGACAGTGTAGAGGTTAGCAGGTCAGAGACAGACAGTGTAGAGGTTAGCAGGTCAGAGACAGACAGTGTAGAGGTTAGCAGGTCAGAGACAGACAGTGTAGAGGTTAGCAGGTCAGAGACAGACAGTGTAGAGGTTAGCAGGTCAGAGACAGACAGTGTAGAGGTTAGCAGGTCAGAGACAGACAGTGTAGAGGTTAGCAGGTCAGTGACAGACAGTGTAGAGGTTAGCAGGTCAGTGACAGACAGTGTAGAGGTTAGCAGGTCAGAGACAGACAGTGTAGAGGTTAGCAGGTCAGAGACAGACAGTGTAGAGGTTAGCAGGTCAGAGACAGACAGTGTAGAGGTTAGCAGGTCAGTGACAGACAGTGTAGAGGTTAGCAGGTCAGAGACAGACAGTGTAGAGGTTAGCAGGTCAGAGACAGACAGTGTAGAGGTTAGCAGGTCAGAGACAGACAGTGTAGAGGTTAGCAGGTCAGAGACAGACAGTGTAGAGGTTAGCAGGTCAGAGACAGACAGTGTAGAGGATAGCAGGTCAGAGACAGACAGTGTAGAGGTTAGCAGGTCAGAGACAGACAGTGTAGAGGTTAGCAGGTCAGAGACAGACAGTGTAGAGGTTAGCAGGTCAGAGACAGACAGTGTAGAGGTTAGCAGGTCAGAGACAGACAGTGTAGAGGTTAGCAGGTCAGAGACAGACAGTGTAGAGGTTAGCAGGTCAGAGACAGACAGTGTAGAGGTTGGCAGGTCAGAGACAGACAGTGTAGAGGTTAGCAGGTCAGAGACAGACAGTGTAGAGGTTAGCAGGTCAGAGACAGACAGTGTAGAGGTTAGCAGGTCAGAGACAGACAGTGTAGAGGTTAGCAGGTCAGAGACAGACAGTGTAGAGGTTAGCAGCACAGTGACAGACAGTGTAGAGGTTAGCAGGTCAGAGACAGACAGTGTAGAGGTTAGCAGGTCAGAGACAGACAGTGTAGAGGTTAGCAGGTCAGTGACAGACAGTGTAGAGGTTAGCAGGTCAGAGACAGACAGTGTAGAGGTTAGCAGCACAGTGACAGACAGTGTAGAGGTTAGCAGGTCAGAGACAGACAGTGTAGAGGTTGGCAGGTCAGAGACAGACAGTGTAGAGGTTGGCAGGTCAGAGACAGACAGTGTAGAGGTTAGCAGGTCAGTGACAGACAGTGTAGAGGTTAGCAGGTCAGAGACAGACAGTGTAGAGGTTAGCAGCACAGTGACAGACAGTGTAGAGGTTAGCAGGTCAGTGACAGACAGTGTAGAGGTTAGCAGGTCAGAGACAGACAGTGTAGAGGTGTGTGTGTGTGTGTGTGTGGGGGGGGGTTTATGGTAACTAAAAGGCAGTACTGTTATGTAGTCAGACGACTGATACTCTGGTACAGCCATACAGTACTGTTAACTGTATAAATCCCCAGGTTGTATAAACTGTATAAATCCCCAGGTTGTATAAACGATATAATAAACTATATAAATCCACAGGTTGTATAAACTATATAATAAACTATATAAATCCCTAGGTTGTATAAACTATATAAATCCCCAGGTTGTATAAATCCCCAGGTTGTATAAAAGGTATAAATCCCCAGGTTGTATAAACTATATAATAAACTATATAAATCCACAGGTTGTATAAACTATATAATAAACTATATAAATCCCCAGGTTGTATAAACTATATAAATCCCCAGGTTGTATAAATCCCCAGGTTGTATAAACTATATAAATCCCCAGGTTGTATAAATCCCCAGGTTGTATAAACTATATAAATCCCCAGGTTGTATAAACTAAATAAATCCTCAGGTTGTATAAACTATATAAATCCCCAGGTTGTATAAACTATATAAATCCCCAGGTTGTATAAACTATATAAATCCCCAGGTTGTATAAATCCCCAGGTTGTATAAACTATATAAATCCCCAGGTAGTATAAACTATATAAATCCCCAGGTTGTATAAATCCCCAGGTTGTATAAACTATATAAATCCTCAGGTTGTATAAACTATATAAATCCCCAGGTTGTATAAACTATATAAATCCCCAGGTTGTATAAACTGTATAAATCCCCAGGTTGTATAAATCCCCAGGTTGTATAAATCCTCAGGTTGTATAAACTATATAAATCCACAGGTTGTATAAATCCCCAGGTTGTATAAATCCCCAGGTTGTATAAATCCCCAGGTTGTATAAATCCCCAGGTTGTATAAATCCCCAGGTTGTATAAATCCCCAGGTTGTATAAACTATATAAATCCCCAGGTTGTATAAACTATATAAATCCCCAGGTTGTATAAACTATATAAATCCTCAGGTTGTATAAACTATATAAATCCCCAGGTTGTATAAATAAATCCCCAGGTTGTATAAATCCCCAGGTTGTATAAACTATATAAATCCCCAGGTTGTATAAACTGTATAAATCCTATATAAATCCCCAGGTTGTATAAACTGTATAAATCCCCAGGTTGTATAAACTGTATAAATCCCCAGGTTGTATAAACTATATAAATCCCCAGGTTGTATAAACTGTATAAATCCCCAGGTTGTATAAATCCCCAGGTTGTATAAACTCCCCAGGTTGTATAAACTATATAAATCCTCAGGTTGTATAAACTATATAAATCCACAGGTTGTATAAACTATATAAATCCTCAGGTTGTATAAACTGTATAAATCCTCAGGTTGTATAAATCCCCAGGTTGTATAAACTATATAAATCCCCAGGTTGTATAAACTGTATAAATCCCCAGGTTGTATAAATCCCCAGGTTGTATAAACTATATAAATCCCCAGGTTGTATAAACTGTATAAATCCCCAGGTTGTATAAACTGTATAAATCCCCAGGTTGTATAAATCCCCAGGTTGTATAAACTGTATAAATCCCCAGGTTGTATAAATCCCCAGGTTGTATAAACTAAATCCCCAGGTTGTATAAACTATATAAATCCCCAGGTTGTATAAATCCCCAGGTTGTATAAATCCCCAGGTTGTATAAACTATATAAATCCCCAGGTTGTATAAATCCCCAGGTTGTATAAATCCCCAGGTTGTATAAATCCCCAGGTTGTATAAACTATATAAATCCCCAGGTTGTATAAACTATATAAATCCCCAGGTTGTATAAACTATATAAATCCCCAGGTTGTATAAACTATATAAATCCCCAGGTTGTATAAACTATATAAATCCCCAGGTTGTATAAATCCCCAGGTTGTATAAATCCCCAGGTTGTATAAATCCCCAGGTTGTATAAACTATATAAATCCCCAGGTTGTATAAATCCCCAGGTTGTATAAATCCTCAGGTTGTATAAATCCCCAGGTTGTATAAATCCCCAGGTTGTATAAACTATATAAATCCCCAGGTTGTATAAATCCCCAGGTTGTATAAATCCTCAGGTTGTATAAATCCCCAGGTTGTATAAATCCCCAGGTTGTATAAATCCCCAGGTTGTATAAATCCCCAGGTTGTATAAATCCCCAGGTTGTATAAATCCCCAGGTTGTATAAATCCCCAGGTTGTATAAACTATATAAATCTCTGGAAGTGCACTGCCAGAGCCCTGCAAAATGACCTCCAGCAGACCACAAATGTGCATGTGTCAGCATATGGTCTCACAAGGGGTCTGAGGATCTCATCTCGGTACCTAATGGCAGTCAGGCTACCTCTGGCGAGCACATGGAGGGCTGTGCGGCCCCACAAAGAAATGCCACCCCACACCATGACTGACCCACCGCCAAACCGGTCATGCTGGAGGATGTTGCAGGCAGCAGAACATTCTCCACGGCGTCTCCAGACTCTGTCACGTCTGTCACATGTGCTCATGTGCTCAGTGTGAACCTGCTTTCATCTGTGAAGAGCACAGGGCGCCAGTGGCGAATTTGCCAATCTTGGTGTTCTCTGGCAAATGCCAAACGTCCTGCACGGTGCTGGGCTGTGAGCACAACCCCCACCTGTGGATGTCGGGCCCTCATGCCACCCTCATGGAGTCTGTTTCTGACCGTTTGAGCAGACACATGCACATTTGTGGCCTGCTGGAGGTCATTTTGCAGGGCTCTGGCAGTGCACCTCCTTGCACAAAGGCGGAGGTAGCGGTCCTGCTGCTGGGTTGTTGCCCTCCTACGGCCTCCTCCACGTCTCCTGATGTACTGGCCTGTCTCCTGGTAGCGCCTCCATGCTCTGGACACTACGCTGACAGACACAGCAAACCTTTTTGCCACAGCTCGCATTGATGTGCCATCCTGGATGAACTGCAGTACCTGAGCCACTTGTGTGGGTTGTAGACTCCGTCTCATGCTACCACTAGAGTGAGAGCACCGCCAGCATTCAAAAGTGACCAAAACATCAGCCAGGAAGCATAGGAATGAGAAGTTGTCTGTGGTCACCACCTGCAGAATCACTCCTTTTTTGGGGGTGTCTTGCTAATTGCCTATAATTTCCACCTTTTGTCTATTCCATTTGCACAACAGCATGTGAAATTTATTGTCAATCAGTGTTGCTTCCTAAGTGGACAGTTTGATTTCATAGAAGTGTGATTGACTTGGAGTTACATTGTGTTGTTTAAGTGTTCCCTTTATTTTTTTGAGCAGTGTATATATACTGATATACTGACTGGTTTATCTGGTACACCTGCATCCTTCATCTGGACAGAGACAGCAAGGAATCCCCCACTTAAACATCTCACTAACACACAGGAGAACCCTGGGACTTAGGTCTGTCTGGGCACATCATGTAACAACATACACACACTACGTCAACTATAGTGAGGGATGGAGAGAGGCAGACAGAGAGACTACGTCAACTATAGTGAGGCATGGAGAGGCAGACAGAGAGACTACGTCAACTATAGTGAGGGATGGAGAGAGGCAGACAGAGAGACTACGTCAACTATAGTGATGGATGGAGAGAGGCAGACAGAGAGACTACGTCAACTATAGTGAGGGACGGAGAGGCAGACAGAGAGACTACGTCAACTATAGTGAGGGATGGAGAGAGGCAGACAGAGAACTACGTCAACTATAATGAGGGATGGAGAGAGGCAGACAGAGAGACTATGTCAACTATAGTGAGGGATGGAGAGAGGCAGACAGAGAGACTACGTCAACTATAGTGAGGGATGGAGAGGCAGACAGAGAGACTACGTCAACTATAGTGAGGGATGGAGAGGCAGACAGAGAGACTACGTCAACTATAGTGAGGGATGGAGAGAGGCAGACAGAGAGACTACGTCAACTATAATGAGGGATGGAGAGGCAGACAGAGAGACTACGTCAACTATAGTGAGGGATGGAGAGGCAGACAGAGAGACTACGTCAACTATAGTGAGGGATGGAGAGAGGCAGACAGAGAGACTACGTCAACTATAGTGAGGGATGGAGAGGCAGACAGAGAGACTACGTCAACTATAGTGAGGGATGGAGAGAGGCAGACAGAGAGACTACGTCAACTATAATGAGGGATGGAGAGAGGCAGACAGAGAGACTACGTCAACTATAGTGAGGGATGGAGAGAGGCAGACAGAGAGACTACGTCAACTATAGTGAGGGACGGAGAGAGGCAGACAGAGAGACTACGTCAACTATAGTGAGGGACGGAGAGAGGCAGACAGAGAGACTACGTCAACTATAGTGAGGGATGGAGAGGCAGACAGAGAGACTACGTCAACTATAGTGAGGGATGGAGAGGCAGACAGAGAGACTACGTCAACTATAGTGAGGGATGGAGAGAGGCAGACAGAAAGACTACGTCAACTATAGTGAGGGATGGAGAGGCAGACAGAGAGACTACGTCAACTATAATGAGGGATGGAGAGGCAGACAGAGAGACTACGTCAACTATAATGAGGGACGGAGAGAGGCAGACAGAGAGACTACGTCAACTATATCTTTCCTCTCTCATCTCTCCATGTTAACAGAGAATCCAGTCTCCAGGTCTTTCCTCTCTCACCTCTCCATGTTAACAGAGAATCCAGTCTCAAGGTCTTTACTCTCTCATCTCTCCATGTTAACAGAGAATCCAGTCTCCAGGTCTTTCCTCTCTCATCTCTCCATGTTAACAGAGAATCCAGTCTCCAGGTCTTTACTCTCTCACCTCTCCATGTTAACAGAGAATCCAGTCTCCAGGTCTTTACTCTCTCACCTCTCCATGTTAACAGAGAATCCAGTCTCCAGGTCTTTACTCTCTCCATGTTAACAGAGAATCCAGTCTCCAGGTCTTTCCTCTCTCACCTCTCCATGTTAACAGAGAATCCAGTCTCCAGGTCTTTCCTCTCTCATCTCTCCATGTTAACAGAGAATCCAGTCTCCAGGTCTTTACTCTCTCATCTCTCCATGTTAACAGAGAATCCAGTCTCCAGGTCTTTCCTCTCTCACCTCTCCATGTTAACAGAGAATCCAGTCTCCAGGTCTTTCCTCTCTCACCTCTCCATGTTAACAGAGAATCCAGTCTCCAGGTCTTTCCTCTCTCATCTCTCCATGTTAACAGAGAATCCAGTCTCCAGGTCTTTACTCTCTCATCTCTCCATGTTAACAGAGAATCCAGTCTCCAGGTCTTTACTCTCTCACCTCTCCATGTTAACAGAGAATCCAGTCTCCAGGTCTTTACTCTCTCATCTCTCCATGTTAACAGAGAATCCAGTCTCCAGGTCTTTACTCTCTCACCTCTCCATGTTAACAGAGAATCCAGTCTCCAGGTCTTTACTCTCTCATCTCTCCATGTTAACAGAGAATCCAGTCTCCAGGTCTTTACTCTCTCATCTCTCCATGTTAACAGAGAATCCAGTCTCCAGGTCTTTACTCTCTCATCTCTCCATGTTAACAGAGAATCCAGTCTCCAGGTCTTTACTCTCTCACCTCTCCATGTTAACAGAGAATCCAGTCTCCAGGTCTTTACTCTCTCATCTCTCCATGTTAACAGAGAATCCAGTCTCCAGGTCTTTACTCTCTCATCTCTCCATGTTAACAGAGAATCCAGTCTCCAGGTCTTTCCTCTCTCACCTCTCCATGTTAACAGAGAATCCAGTCTCCAGGTCTTTACTCTCTCATCTCTCCATGTTAACAGAGAATCCAGTCTCCAGGTCTTTACTCTCTCACCTCTCCATGTTAACAGAGAATCCAGTCTCCAGGTCTTTACTCTCTCATCTCTCCATGTTAACAGAGAATCCAGTCTCCAGGTCTTTACTCTCTCATCTCTCCATGTTAACAGAGAATCCAGTCTCCAGGTCTTTACTCTCTCACCTCTCCATGTTAACAGAGAATCCAGTCTCCAGGTCTTTACTCTCTCATCTCTCCATGTTAACAGAGAATCCAGTCTCCAGGTCTTTACTCTCTCATCTCTCCATGTTAACAGAGAATCCAGTCTCCAGGTCTTTCCTCTCTCACCTCTCCATGTTAACAGAGAATCCAGTCTCCAGGTCTTTACTCTCTCATCTCTCCATGTTAACAGAGAATCCAGTCTCCAGGTCTTTACTCTCTCACCTCTCCATGTTAACAGAGAATCCAGTCTCCAGGTCTTTACTCTCTCATCTCTCCATGTTAACAGAGAATCCAGTCTCCAGGTCTTTACTCTCTCATCTCTCCATGTTAACAGAGAATCCAGTCTCCAGGTCTTTACTCTCTCACCTCTCCATGTTAACAGAGAATCCAGTCTCCAGGTCTTTACTCTCTCATCTCTCCATGTTAACAGAGAATCCAGTCTCCAGGTCTTTACTCTCTCATCTCTCCATGTTAACAGAGAATCCAGTCTCCAGGTCTTTCCTCTCTCACCTCTCCATGTTAACAGAGAATCCAGTCTCCAGGTCTTTCCTCTCTCACCTCTCCATGTTAACAGAGAATCCAGTCTCCAGGTCTTTACTCTCTCATCTCTCCATGTTAACAGAGAATCCAGTCTCCAGGTCTTTACTCTCTCATCTCTCCATGTTAACAGAGAATCCAGTCTCCAGGTCTTTACTCTCTCATCTCTCCATGTTAACAGAGAATCCAGTCTCCAGGTCTTTCCTCTCTCACCTCTCCATGTTAACAGAGAATCCAGTCTCCAGGTCTTTCCTCTCTCACCTCTCCATGTTAACAGAGAATCCAGTCTCCAGGTCTTTACTCTCTCCATGTTAACAGAGAATCCAGTCTCCAGGTCTTTACTCTCTCATCTCTCCATGTTAACAGAGAATCCAGTCTCCAGGTCTTTACTCTCTCATCTCTCCATGTTAACAGAGAATCCAGTCTCCAGGTCTTTACTCTCTCATCTCTCCATGTTAACAGAGAATCCAGTCTCCAGGTCTTTACTCTCTCCGTTATAAAACTGAACTGATCATTATTCATCAGGGGTCTCTACTTCATTCTGTCACTGAGCAGAGGGCTCACACACACACACACACACACACACACACACACACACACACACACACACACACACACACACACACACACACACACACACAGGCTCGGTTCTCACTCAGTCAGAGAATCCAGTGTTTAGCCAGAATGGAGAATGAATGACACACAACAGCAGAAAGACATTCATGAATGAATCTGGCTTGTACACCTGTGTCCTCTATCTGTCGTGTTATAACACGAGGACGTAACCTGGGTGTCGTGTTATAACACGAGGACGTAACCTGGGTGTCGTGTTATAACATGACAACGTAACCTGGGTGTCGTGTTATAACACGAGGACGTAACCTGGGTGTCGTATTACAACATGAGGACGTAACCTGGGTGTCGTGTTATAACACGAGGACGTAACCTGGGTGTCGTATTATAACACGAGGACGTAACCTGGGTGTCGTGTTATAACACGAGGACGTAACCTGGGTGTCGTGTTATAACACGAGGACGTAACCTGGGTGTCGTGTTATAACACGAGGACGTAACCTGGGTGTCGTGTTATAACACGAGGACGTAACCTGGGTGTCGTGTTATAACACGAGGACGTAACCTGGGTGTCGTGTTATAACACGAGGACGTAACCTGGGTGTCGTGTTATAACACGAGGACGTAACCTGGGTGTCGTGTTATAACACGAGGACGTAACCTGGGTGTCGTGTTATAACACGAGGACGTAACCTGGGTGTCGTGTTATAACATGACAACGTAACCTGGGTGTCGTGTTATAACACGAGGACGTACCCTTAATCCCTGGGTGACAACGTAACCTGGGTGTCGTGTTATAACACGATGACGTAACCTGGGTGTCGTGTTATAACATGACAACGTAACCTGGATGTCGTGTTATAACACGAGGACGTAACCTGGGTGTCGTGTTATAACACGAGGACGTAACCTGGGTGTCGTGTTATAACACGAGGACGTAACCTGGGTGTCGTGTTATAACATGACAACGTAACCTGGGTGTCGTGTTATAACACGAGGACGTAACCTGGGTGTCGTATTACAACACGAGGACGTAACCTGGGTGTCGTGTTATAACACGAGGACGTAACCTGGGTGTCGTATTATAACACGAGGACGTAACCTGGGTGTCGTGTTATAACACGAGGACGTAACCTGGGTGTCGTGTTATAACACGAGGACGTAACCTGGGTGTCGTATTATAACACGAGGACGTAACCTGGGTGTCGTGTTATAACACGAGGACGTAACCTGGGTGTCGTGTTATAACACGAGGACGTAACCTGGGTGTCGTGTTATAACACGAGGACGTAACCTGGGTGTCGTGTTATAACACGAGGACGTAACCTGGGTGTCGTGTTATAACACGAGGACGTAACCTGGGTGTCGTGTTATAACACGAGGACGTAACCTGGGTGTCGTGTTATAACACGAGGACGTAACCTGGGTGTCGTGTTATAACACGAGGACGTAACCTGGGTGTCGTGTTATAACATGACAACGTAACCTGGGTGTCGTGTTATAACACGAGGACGTACCCTTAATCCCTGGGTGACAACGTAACCTGGGTGTCGTGTTATAACACGATGACGTAACCTGGGTGTCGTGTTATAACACGAGGACGTAACCTGGGTGTCGTGTTATAACACGATGACGTAACCTGGGTGTCGTGTTATAACACGAGGACGTAACCTGGGTGTCGTGTTATAACACGATGACGTAACCTGGGTGTCGTATTATAACACGAGGACGTAACCTGGGTATCGTGTTATAACACGATGACGTAACCTGGGTGTCGTGTTATAACACGAGGACGTAACCTGGGTGTCGTATTATAACACGAGGACGTAACCTGGGTGTCGTGTTATAACACGAGGACGTAACCTGGGTGTCGTGTTATAACACGAGGACGTAACCTGGGTGTCGTGTTATAACACGAGGACGTAACCTGGGTGTCGTGTTATAACACGAGGACGTAACCTGGGTGTCGTGTTATAACACGAGGACGTACCCTTAATCCCTGGGTGACAACGTAACCTGGGTGTCGTGTTATAACACGATGACGTAACCTGGGTGTCGTGTTATAACATGAGGACGTAACCTGGGTGTCGTATTATAACACGATGACGTAACCTGGGTGTCGTGTTATAACACGAGGACGTAACCTGGGTGTCGTGTTATAACACGATGACGTAACCTGGGTGTCGTGTTATAACACGAGGACGTAACCTGGGTGTCGTGTTATAACACGAGGACGTAACCTGGGTGTCGTGTTATAACACGAGGACGTAACCTGGGTGTCGTGTTATAACACGAGGACGTAACCTGGGTGTCGTGTTATAACATGACAACGTAACCTGGGTGTCGTGTTATAACACGAGGACGTAACCTGGGTGTCGTGTTATAACATGACAACGTAACCTGGGTGTCGTGTTATAACACGAGGACGTAACCTGGGTGTCGTATTATAACACGAGGACGTAACCTGGGTGTCGTGTTATAACACGAGGACGTAACCTGGGTGTCGTGTTATAACATGACAACGTAACCTGGGTGTCGTGTTATAACACGAGGACGTAACCTGGGTGTCGTATTACAACACGAGGACGTAACCTGGGTGTCGTGTTATAACACGAGGACGTAACCTGGGTGTCGTGTTATAACATGACAACGTAACCTGGGTGTCGTGTTATAACACGAGGACGTACCCTTAATCCCTGGGTGACAACGTAACCTGGGTGTCGTGTTATAACACGAGGACGTACCCTTAATCCCTGGGTGACAACGTAACCTGGGTGTCGTGTTATAACATGACAACGTAACCATCGCAGAGAATGTTTTGCAATTAGAAAGACCCTGTATAAATGTAACCGAACAATTACAATTTGGCTTAACTTATTTTACTCTGTCATAACTCAAATGTACAATTTTAAATATACATCATAAAAGCCCCACTGAAATGTTACACCAGGAGTGTAGTATCAATATTGTGGGTGTGCACATATACTGCCCCAAACCTAGTCTGTAGGACAGAACCTGGGAGATTCCCCCTAGTACAGATTCAGAATATCCAGAATATTATCATCGCACTGTAATCCAGAATATTATCATCGCACTGTAATCCAGAATATTATTCACCGCACTGTAATCCAGAATATTATCATCGCACTTGTAATCCAGAATATTATCATCGCACTGTAATCCAGAATATTATCATCGCACTTGTAATCCAGAATATTATCATCGCACTTGTAATCCAGAATATTATCATCGCACTGTAATCCAGAATATTATCATCGCACTGTAATCCAGAATATTATCATCGCACTTGTAATCCAGAATATTATCATCGCACTGTAATCCAGAATATTATCATCACACTGTAATCCAGAATATTATCATCGCACTGTAATCCAGAATATTATCATCGCACTGTAATCCAGAATATTATCATCGCACTGTAATCCAGAATATTATCATCGCACTTGTAATCCAGAATATTATCATCGCACTGTAATCCAGAATATTATCATCGCACTGTCATCCAGAATATTATCATCGCACTGTAATCCAGAATATTATCATCGCACTGTAATCCAGAATATTATCATCGCACTGTAATCCATAATATTATCATCGCACTGTAATCCAGAATATTATCATCGCACTGTAATCCAGAATATCATCATCACACTGTAATCCAGAATATTATCATCACACTGTAATCCAGAATATTATCATCACACGGTAATCCAGAATACATATGTTATTGTCTTGTGAAGGCTGTCTGAATTCTGGCCAACAGTATGTTGTTTCATCTCCCATCTCCCTGTTTCTGTCTGTTTAGAAATGTTGATCCTGGAGATTTATCAGAAGAAACGGTGTCACCAAGCAGAAGAAAAGCCTTTAAATGGAAGGTTGTTTCTCCTCTCACAATGTCACAATGGATTGTGGGAATGTCAAGTTATATATCACTAGATTTGATTAAGGGTATACTGTGATTACGGGTATACTGTGATTACGGGTATACTGTGATTACGGGTATACTGTGATTAAGGGTATACTGTGATTAAGGGTATACTGTGATTAAGGGTATACTGTGATTAAGGGTATACTGTGATTAAGGGTATACTGTGATTAAGGGTATACTATGATTAAGGGTATACTGTGATTAAGGGTATACTGTGCAACTATCATAAATTCTGGATGCCTTATATGGAATACTATACAACAAAAGGTGTCTATATTGAAAACATGCCCACGTCAGGGGAGAGATATCTATTAGGGCTATTTCTATCTGCTGGGCTGCTCAGTCCTGGCCCTGGGGCGTCTGCTGTACTGCTGTCACTCTGGCCACCTGAAACCAACAATGAATGTTTCACTAAGATCCCAAAGCTGAGTGGGGTGTGTTGGGGCGCTGCAGGGCCGTCCCCTAGGGGCAGGACGGGGCGATCCAGCTACAGTGTGTGAGAGTACAAAGAGCTCTACAGTACTATTAGACCTATGGTATGGATTACAGCCCTCCAAAAAGTTATACTGTTGACCCATCTGTCCACAGAACATTCTTCCACGAGTCTTGACGTTCATCCAGGTGTTTTTTGGGGGCAAACTTGAGTTAACTTTTTGGATGACATGGGTCTCAAACACTGCATTCCACAGTAAGAACCTCACACCAACGGTCCAGCATGGTGCTGGTAGTGGGATGGTTTGGAGAAGCTTTGCTGCCTCAGGACCTGGACCACTTGCCTTAATAGGAAGGAACCATGAATTCTGCTCTGTGTCAGAGAATTCTGCTCTGTGTCAGAGAATTCTGCTCTGTGTCAGAGAATTCTGCTCTGTGTCAGAGAATTCAGCTCTGTGTCAGAGAATTCTGCTCTGCTCTGTGTCAGAGAATTCTGCTCTGTGTCAGAGAATTCTGCTCTGTGTCAGAGAATTCTGCTCTGTGTCAGAGAATTCTGCAGGAGAATGTCAGGCCAGCTGTCTTTGAGCTGAAGCTGAAGCTGGTTGATGCAGCAAGTCAATGATCCGAAACACAATCAAGTCTACTGCTGTAACTCAGACTGACCTTGTGCAAGAGATGGAATGCAAAAGGATGCAAATGAGGCCACACACAGATGTTTCTGGGTTGAGGCTTTTCCTTGTAAAACACCAGCGGTGATGAGAAGAGCTGCTGTTGAGGTTAGTTCTCTCCAATTCTTTCAACTAGCTAAACGACACGCCACAGGACCCCACCACTCCACCCAATCCCCTGTGGTGGTGATTAACACAACAACCACCTGTTAAGCACTTTGTGATAAAGGGCTTTATAAAAAAAATTTGATTCATTGGACAACAACAGCCTGTAACTATAGGAACGGTCCTGGGAGAGGACACTGTAGCTACAGAACCGGTCCTGGGAGAGGTCACTGTAGCTATGGGAACGGTCCTGGGAGAGGTCTCTGTATCTATAGGAACGGTCCTGGGAGAGGTCACTGTAACTATAGGAACGGTCCTGAGAGAGGTCTCTGTATCTATAGGAACGGTCCTGGGAGAGGCCACTGTCTCTAAAGGAACGGTCCTGGGAGAGATCACTGTATCTATAGGAACGATCCTGGGAGAGGTCACTGTATCTATGGGAACGGTCCTGGGAGAGGTCACTGTATCTATGGGAAATGTCCTGGGAGAGGTCACTGTATCTATAGGAACGGTCCTGGGAGAGGTCACTGTATCTATAGGAACGGTCCTGGGAGAGGCCACTGTATCTATAGGAACGGTCCTGGGAGAGGCCACTGTATCTATAGGAACGGTCCTGGGAGAGGTCACTGTATCTATGGGAACGGTCCTGGGAGAGGTCACTGTATCTATGGGAACGGTCCTGGGAGAGGTCACTGTATCTATAGGAACGGTCCTGGGAGAGGTCACTGTATCTATAGGAACGGTCCTGGGAGAGGACACTGTATCTATAGGAACGGTCCTGGGAGAGGCCACTGTAGCTATGGGAACGGTCCTGGGAGAGGTCTCTGTATCTATAGGAACGGTCCTGGGAGAGGTCACTGTATCTAAAGGAACGGTCCTGGGAGAGGTCACTGTAACTATAGGAACGGTCCTGGGAGAGGTCACTGTATCTAAAGGAACGGTCCTGGGAGAGGCCACTGTATCTAAAGGAACGGTCCTGGGAGAGGTCACTGTATCTATAGGAACGGTCCTGGGATAGGTCACTGTAACTATAGGAACGGTCCTGGGAGAGGTCACTGTAGCTATAGGAACGGTCCTGGGAGAGGTCACTGTAACTATAGGAACGGTCCTGGGAGAGGTCTCTGTATCTATAGGAACGGTCCTGGGAGAGGTCACTGTATCTATAGGAACGGTCCTGGGAGAGGTCACTGTATCTATAGGAACGGTCCTGGGAGAGGTCACTGTATCTATAGGAACGGTCCTGGGAGAGGTCACTGTAGCTATAGGAACGGCCCTGGGAGAGGCCACTGACACAGTAGCTCTAGTGTTGTGTAATCACTGCTACAGTGGGGTGGGGGTTATTATTATGGAACACTGCAGATAGTAATACTGAACAGAAAGGTTTGACAACACACAGAGAGAGAGGTCTTCATAACCTGTGATACTGAACAGAGAGGTTTGACAACGCACGCACGCACGCACGCACGCACGCACGCACGCACACAGAGAGAGAAGTCTTCATAACCTGTGTATATATTTTCTACTTGTTTATGAAGGATGCAGCGGTACGGCAAGCAGCTACAGAGCCCCAGAAACAGGAAGAGGTAACATCAAAGCTCTGAGATAAACACAGCTAAAATCCAGAAAACATCCCTTACCCCAGGATACTTCAACTGGTGACTATCATCCCTTACCCCAGGATACTTCAACTGGTGACTATCATCCCTTACCCCAGGATACTTCAACTGGTGACTATCATCCCTTAACCCAGGATACTACAACTGGTAACTATCATCCCTTACCCCAGGATACTTCAACTGGTGACTATCATCCCTTACCCCAGGATACTTCAACTGGTGACTATCATCCCTTACCCCAGGATACTTCAACTGGTGACTATCATCCCTTAACCCAGGATACTACAACTGGTAACTATCATCCCTTACCCCAGGATACTACAACTGGTAACTACCATCCCTTACCCCAGGATACTTCAACTGGTGACTATCATCCCTTACCCCAGGATACTACAACTGGTAACTATCATCCCTTACCCCAGGATACTTCAACTGGTGACTATCATTCCTTACCCCAGGATACTTCAACTGGTGACTATCATTCCTTACCCCAGGATACTTCAACTGGTAACTATCATCCCTTACCCCATGATACTTCAACTGGTGACTATCATCCCTTACCCCAGGATACTTCAACTGGTGACTATCATCCCTTACCCCAGGATACTTACACTGGTAACTATCATCCCTTACCCCAGGATACTTCAACTGGTGACTATCATCCCTTACCCCAGGATACTTCAACTGGTGACTATCATCCCTTACCCCAGGATACTTCAACTGGTGACTATCATCCCTTACCCCAGGATACTTCAACTGGTGACTATCATCCCTTACCCCAGGATACTTCAACTGGTGACTATCATCCCTTACCCCAGGATACTTCAACTGGTAACTATCAACCCTTAACCCAGGATACTTCAACTGGTGACTATCATCCCTTACCCCAGGATACTTCAACTGGTGACTATCATCCCTTACCCCAGGATACTTCAACTGGTGACTATCATCCCTTACCCCAGGATACTTCAACTGGTGACTATCATCCCTTACCCCAGGATACTTCAACTGGTAACTATCATGCCTTACCCCAGGATACTTCAACTGGTGACTATGCTGGAAAATGAAGAAAAAGGAGCTCTCTGTGTCAATCTGATAGATATTTCATTGAAACTGAAGCCTGTATACGGTATACCTCCCCCCCCCCCATAAAGACAGAGCTCTCAGTCCCCCCATAAAGACAGAGCTCTCAGTCCCCCCATAAAGACAGAGCTCTCAGTCCCCCCATAAAGACAGAGCTCTCAGTCCCCCCATAAAGACAGGGCTCTCAGTTCCCCCAGAAAGATAGAGCTCTCAGAGTCCCCCCATAAAGACAGAGCTCTCAGTCCCCCATAAAGACAGAGCTCTCAGAGTCCCCCATAAAGACAGAGCTCTCAGTCCCCCCATAAAGACAGAGCTCTCAGAGTCCCCCCATAAAGACAGAGCTCTCAGAGTCCCCCATAAAGACAGAGCTCTCAGAGTCCCCCATAAAGACAGAGCTCTCAGAGTCCCCCATAAAGACAGAGCTCTCAGAGTCCCCCATAAAGACAGAGCTCTCAGAGTCCCCCATAAAGACAGAGCTCTCAGAGTCCCCCCATAAAGACAGAGCTCTCAGAGTGCCCCCATAAAGACAGAGCTCTCAGAGTCCCCCCATAAAGACAGAGCTCTCAGAGTCCCCCCATAAAGACAGAGCTCTCAGAGTGCCCCCATAAAGACAGAGCTCTCAGAGTCCCCCATAAAGACAGAGCTCTCAGTGCCCCCATAGACAGAGCTCTCAGAGTCCCCCCATAAAGACAGAGCTCTCAGTGCCCCCATAAAGACAGAGCTCTCAGAGTGCCCCCATAAAGACAGAGCTCTCAGAGTCCCCCCATAAAGACAGAGCTCTCAGAGTCCCCCCATAAAGACAGAGCTCTCAGAGTGCCCCCATAAAGACAGAGCTCTCAGAGTCCCCCCATAAAGACAGAGCTCTCAGAGTCCCCCCATAAAGACAGAGCTCTCAGAGTCCCCCCATAAAGACAGAGCTCTCAGTGCCCCCATAAAGACAGAGCTCTCAGAGTCCCCCCATAAAGACAGAGCTCTCAGTGCCCCCATAAAGACAGAGCTCTCAGAGTGCCCCCATAGACAGAGCTCTCAGAGTGCCCCCATAAAGACAGAGCTCTCAGAGTGCCCCCATAAAGACAGAGCTCTCAGTGCCCCCATAGACAGAGCTCTCAGAGTGCCCCCATAAAGACAGAGCTCTCAGTGCCCCCATAGACAGAGCTCTCAGAGTGCCCCCATAAAGACAGAGCTCTCAGTGCCCCCATAGACAGAGCTCTCAGAGTGCCCCCATAAAGACAGAGCTCTCAGAGTGCCCCCATAAAGATAGAGCTCTCAGAGTGCCCCCATAAAGACAGAGCTCTCAGAGTGCCCCCATAAAGACAGAGCTCTCAGAGTGCCCCCATAAAGACAGAGCTCTCAGAGTCCCCCCATAAAGACAGAGCTCTCAGAGTCCCCCATAAAGACAGAGCTCTCAGAGTCCCCCCATAAAGACAGAGCTCTCAGTCCCCCCATAAAGACAGAGCTCTCAGAGTGCCCCCATAAAGACAGAGCTCTCAGAGTCCCCCATAAAGACAGAGCTCTCAGAGTCCCCATAAAGACAGAGCTCTCAGAGTGCCCCCATAAAGACAGAGCTCTCAGAGAGCCCCCATAAAGACAGAGCTCTCAGAGTCCCCCCATAAAGACAGAGCTCTCAGAGTCCCCCCATAAAGACAGAGCTCTCAGTGCCCCCATAAAGACAGAGCTCTCAGAGTTCCCCCATAAAGACAGAGCTCTCAGAGTGCCCCCATAAAGACAGAGCTCTCAGAGAGCCCCCATAAAGACAGAGCTCTCAGAGTCCCCCCATAAAGACAGAGCTCTCAGAGTCCCCCCATAAAGACAGAGCTCTCAGTGCCCCCATAAAGACAGAGCTCTCAGAGTCCCCCCATAAAGACAGAGCTCTCAGTCCCCCCATAAAGACAGAGCTCTCAGAGTCCCCCCATAAAGACAGAGCTCTCAGAGTCCCCCCATAAAGACAGAGCTCTCAGTGCCCCCATAAAGACAGAGCTCTCAGAGTCCCCCATAAAGACAGAGCTCTCAGTGCCCCCATAAAGACAGAGCTCTCAGAGTGCCCCCATAAAGACAGAGCTCTCAGAGTCCCCCATAAAGACAGAGCTCTCAGAGTCCCCCCATAAAGACAGAGCTCTCAGAGTCCCCCCATAAAGACAGAGCTCTCAGAGTCCCCCCATAAAGACAGAGCTCTCAGAGTGCCCCCATAAAGACAGAGCTCTCAGAGTCCCCCCATAAAGACAGAGCTCTCAGTGCCCCCATAAAGACAGAGCTCTCAGAGTCCCCCCATAAAGACAGAGCTCTCAGAGTGCCCCCATAAAGACAGAGCTCTCAGAGTGCCCCCATAAAGACAGAGCTCTCAGAGTCCCCCCATAAAGACAGAGCTCTCAGAGTGCCCCCATAAAGACAGAGCTCTCAGTCCCCCCATAAAGACAGAGCTCTCAGAGTGCCCCCATAAAGACAGAGCTCTCAGTCCCCCCATAAAGACAGAGCTCTCAGAGTGCCCCCATAAAGACAGAGCTCTCAGAGTCCCCCCATAAAGACAGAGCTCTCAGAGTGCCCCCATAAAGACAGAGCTCTCAGAGTGCCCCATAAAGACAGAGCTCTCAGAGTGCCCCCATAAAGACAGAGCTCTCAGAGTGCCCCCCATAAAGACAGAGCTCTCAGAGTGCCCCATAAAGACAGAGCTCTCAGAGTCCCCCCATGAAGACAGAACTCTCAGAGTCCCCCCCATAAAGACAGAGCTCTCAGAGTGCCCCCATAAAGACAGAGCTCTCAGAGTCCCCCCATAAAGACAGAGCTCTCAGAGTCCCCCCATAAAGACAGAGCTCTCAGAGTCCCCCCATAAAGACAGAGCTCTCAGAGTCCCCCCATAAAGACAGAGCTCTCAGAGTCCCCCCATAAAGACAGAGCTCTCAGTGCCCCCATAAAGACAGAGCTCTCAGAGTCCCCCCCATAAAGACAGAGCTCTCAGAGTCCCCCCCATAAAGACAGAGCTCTCAGAGTGCCCCCATAAAGACAGAGCTCTCAGTCCCCCCATAAAGACAGAGCTCTCAGTCCCCCCATAAAGACAGAGCTCTCAGTCCCCCCATAAAGACAGAGCTCTCAGAGTGTCCCCATAAAGACAGAGCTCTCAGTGTCCCCATAAAGACAGAGCTCTCAGAGTCCCCCCATAAAGACAGAGCTCTCAGTGCCCCCATAAAGACAGAGCTCTCAGAGTGCCCCCATAAAGACAGAGCTCTCAGCCCCCCCATAAAGACAGAGCTCTCAGAGTCCCCCCATAAAGACAGAGCTCTCAGTCCCCCCATAAAGACAGAGCTCTCAGTGCCCCCATAAAGACAGAGCTCTCAGCCCCCCCATAAAGACAGAGCTCTCAGAGTCCCCCCATAAAGACAGAGCTCTCAGTGCCCCCATAAAGACAGAGCTCTCAGAGTCCCCCCATAAAGACAGAGCTCTCAGAGTCCCCCCATAAAGACAGAGCTCTCAGAGTCCCCCCCATAAAGACAGAGCTCTCAGAGTCCCCCCATAAAGACAGAGCTCTCAGAGTCCCCCCATAAAGACAGAGCTCTCAGAGTCCCCCCATAAAGACAGAGCTCTCAGAGTGCCCCCATAAAGACAGAGCTCTCAGAGTCCCCCCATAAAGACAGAGCTCTCAGAGTCCCCCATAAAGACAGAGCTCTCAGAGTCCCCCCATAAAGACAGAGCTCTCAGAGTGCCCCCCATAAAGACAGAGCTCTCAGAGTGCCCCCCATAAAGACAGAGCTCTCAGAGTGCCCCCATAAAGACAGAGCTCTCAGAGTCCCCCCATAAAGACAGAGCTCTCAGAGTCCCCCATAAAGACAGAGCTCTCAGAGTGCCCCCCATAAAGACAGAGCTCTCAGAGTCCCCCCATAAAGACAGAGCTCTCAGAGTGCCCCCATAAAGACAGAGCTCTCAGAGTCCCCCCATAAAGACAGAGCTCTCAGAGTCCCCCATAAAGACAGAGCTCTCAGAGTCCCCCCATAAAGACAGAGCTCTCAGAGTCCCCCCATAAAGACAGAGCTCTCAGAGTCCCCCCATAAAGACAGAGCTCTCAGAGTCCCCCCATAAAGACAGAGCTCTCAGAGTGCCCCCATAAAGACAGAGCTCTCAGAGTCCCCCCATAAAGACAGAGCTCTCAGAGTGGTGTCTACGGTGTTGTGATCATTGTGTAACATCAAAATGAGACGTTACATGACTCTGTAAAAGGTGTAACATCAAAGAGAGACGTTACATGACTCTGTAAAAGGTGTAACATCAAAGAGAGACGTTACATGACTCTCTGTAAAAGGTGTAACATCAAAGAGAGACGTTACATGACTCTGTAAAAGGTGTAACATCAAAGAGAGACGTTACATGACTGTCTGTAAAAGGTGTAACATAAAAGAGAGACGTTACATGACTCTGTAAAAGGTGTAACATCAAAGAGAGACGTTACATGACTCTGTAAAAGGTGTAACATCAAAGAGAGACGTTACATGACTCTGTAAAAGGTGTAACATCAAAGAGAGACGTTACATGACTCTGTAAAAGGTGCTCGATCAACAGCACTGCAATACAGGTTCAATTCAGTTCATCCACCCCTGGGATGTTCAGTTTCCTCTATTCGAGCCTTCCCACACGTCATCCCAGTCTGTCCCCGTCTGTCTCTGTAGGGACTTGGAGAATGCTGGTCAATGTGTAAGAGATATGGGGCTGCATCCCAAATGGCACCCTATTCCCTATATAGTGCACTACTTTTGACCAGGGCCTATGAGGCTAAAGTAGTGCACTAAATACGGAATAGGCAAGGTGCCATTTGGGAACACATCCATGCTGTCAGAAGTTGAAGTGGATCTGTACTGGCTGTACTGAAGTCTTCGTGGAGCCAGTGATCCCACAACAACATTCCCACCCACATGTTCTAGGCTGTGACCTACAGTAACCTGACAGGCTCAAAAAACATCCCTAATGACACCTGTGCCCTGTCTAAAGCACTACTTGTCCTATTGACATCCTTACGACGCATTGTAACCACATTATGATTCATTACACAGAGATCCTATACAAGTAGTTCTTGTTATTCATTATATGGGATTATACCTGCAAACTCTGGACTAAGAGATAATAGATAACCTTAAAGTAAAAGTGTTACCGGGCTTTTGTTATGCAAATCAATCCTCGCCGCTTTTAGAACCAGAATAAACTGCCTGCCACTGGGCGCTATCAGAAGAGCACTGCGCTGTTGCACAACAACTGTAGTGCCTCATGAACCGGTTCCGACTGGATCCGTCTGGATCCCTTCCGCAGAGAAGAGGCAAGAAGAATCGAGTCTGCCTGTCTGCAGCAGACTACTAGAGCGCAGAGTAAAAGCGACACAATGCGAAATGACCATATTTTCTCTAGGCTGCATAGGACAGCAGCGCTGCAGTGTAGTGACGTTATAGACTAGTAGCTATCTGGCAGCGCAGTTGACCTATTCACTAACTAGAAAGCCTACCTACTCTACTCTATTGTATTGGTAACTAGGATATAGGCAAAAGCGCGCACGTCAAGACAGAAAGTGTCCAGAGTCATTGCTAACTAAGTGCAGATGTGTCTTGCAAAGACGATTGAAAAGCGGCTTTATGAGCCATACAACAGCTAGCGCAGTAGCGCGGTGGGTTCGACATGTCACCTGTCTGTGCGTCCTAGTGTGTGCAGAGTTATTTGGTGGTGTGTGTGTGTGTGTGTGTGTGAGAGAGAGAGAGAGAGAGAGAGAGAGCGAGAGACACAGACAGGTGACAGTGCATAGGGGAACTCACCGAGGATTCACCCGGTACCGCTGGGAGCTTGGTGTCCGCTTGGGTCGTGCGGTAAGACTAGCTGGCTGAAACACTTTATGTAAAAACGGTGGAGACGCGAACTGGAAGGATGAACAGAAAGACTGCCTTTAAATTATCAATCAGAATCTGTCCGTTTTGCTGGGAGGAGGCGGGTCCACGGGCAGGCTGACTGCGGCTCAGCCAATAGCAGAAGCCGAAGTAGTCAAAAGGAACTAATACTGACCAATGAGCGACGTGGCTTCCCAGTTCAGCGGAACTCCAGACGATCCATCGAAGCGAATCATGTCATCTACGTTCACGAAGTATCAGTTTCACAGAACAGTGTCAATGTAGCGGACTGGCTAAACATGAACCAGTCAATGCTACAACTAGGAAACGTTATATTGGACTCATAAACGGATTTTGTCTTGTTATGTCAGAGTCTCAGAGAGCATGCCGTATAACAACCTAGTTTAAATGACTGATAGGCATGGATAAAATGTAGACCTATGTGATTGACATACCTTTGCTCCTAGTCAATCATTCACGACGCGTATCAACATTTGCCTAACTGGTTACTGGCTACAGTAGCCTATTGACAGCTTTTCAGATGACACCCTAGGCTTCACTCTCCCGATATCTACTGCAGCCCTCATCCTCCACATACAACATCCGTTCTGCCAGTCACAGTCTGTTAAAGGTCCCTGGGTCGCACACACATCCCTGGGTCGCTCCTCTTTTCAGTTCTCTGCAGCTAGCGACTGGAACGAGCTGCAACAAACACTCAAACGGGACAGTTTTATCTCAACACTCTTACTGACAGTTGTGGCTGCTATACTTGATGTATTGTTGTCTCTACCTTCTTGGCCTTTGTGTTGTCTGTGCCCAATAATGTTTGTACCCTGTTTTGTGCTGCTGCCATGTTGTTGTCATGTGTTGCTGCCATGCTATGTTGTCGTCGTAGGTCTCTCTTTATGTAGTGTTGTGTTGTCTCTCTTGTCGTGATGTGTGTTTTGTCTTATATTTAATTACATTTATTTTTAATCTCAGCCCATCCCCGCAGAAGGCCTTTTGCCTTTTGGTAGGCCGTCATTGTAAATAAGAATTTGTTCTTAACTGACTTGCCTCATTAAATTAAGGTTAAATAAATACAAATAAAATTCTGATCTATCGGAACATAACATGAAACGGGACATTTCTATGTAACTGTTGGTGAATGCACATTGTCAGCAACACACATGCACAGACAATCAAAACACATCTGGTCACACACAACACACATGCACAGACAATCAAAACACATCTGGTCACACACAACACACATGCACAGACAATCAAAACACATCTGGTCACACACAACACACATGCACAGACAATCAAAACACATCTGGTCACACACAACACACATGCACAGACAATCAAAACACATCTGGTCACACACAACACACATGCACAGACAATCAAAACACATCTGGTCACACACAACACACATGCACAGACAATCAAAACACATCTGGTCACACACAACACACATGCACAGACAATCAAAACACATCTGGTACACACAACAAGCTCAAACAACCAGTGGTGGAAAAAGTACCCAATTGTCATACTTGAGTTAAAGTAAAGATACTTTAATAGAAAATGACTCAAGTAAAAGTAACCCAGTAAAATACTACTTGAGTAAAAGTCTAAAAGTATTTGGTTTTAAATATACTTAAGTATCAAAAGTAAAAATCTTTACAAATTCCTTATATTAAGCAAACCAGACGGCACCATTTTCTTGTTATTTAAATTTACGGACAGCCAGGGGCACATTACATCACTCAGACACTCAGACTTCATTTACAAACAAAGCATGTGTTCAGTGAGTCCGCCAGATCAGAGGCAGTAGAGATGACCAGGGGTGTTCTCTGTTTAGTGAGTCCACCAGATCAGAGGCAGTAGGGATGACCAGGGATGTTCTCTGTTTAGTGAGTCCACCAGATCAGAGGCAGTAGGGATGACCAGGGATGTTCTCTGTTTAGTGAGTCCTCCAGATCAGAGGCAGTAGGGATGACCAGGGATGTTCTCTGTTTAGTGAGTGCCAGATCAGAGGCAGTAGGGATGACCAGGGATGTTCTCTGTTTAGTGAGTCTGCCAGATCAGAGGCAGTAGGGATGACCAGGGATGTTCTCTGTTTAGTGAGTCTGCCAGATAAGAGGCAGTAGGGATGACCAGGGATGTTCTCTGTTTAGTGAGTCTGTCAGATCAGAGGCAGTAGGGATGACCAGGGATGTTCTCTGTTTAGTGAGTCCACCAGATCAGAGGCAGTAGGGATGACCAGGGATGTTCTCTGTTTAGTGAGTGCGCCAGATCAGAGGCAGTAGGGATGACCAGGGATGTTCTCTGTTTAGTGAGTCTGCCAGATCAGAGGCAGTAGGGATGACCAGGGATGTTCTCTGTTTAGTGAGTCCTCCAGATCAGAGGCAGTAGGGATGTCCAGGGATGTTCTCTGTTTAGTGAGTCTACCAGATCAGAGGCAGTAGGGATGACCAGGGATGTTCTCTTGATAAGTGTGTGAATTAGACCATTTTCCCATCCTGTTAACCATTCAAATGTAAGGAGTACTATTGGATGTCAGGGAAAATATATGGAGTAAAACGTTTTTAAAAAACTTTAGGAATGTAGTGAAATAAAATTAAAAGTTGTTCAAAATATAAATAGTAAAGTACAGATACCCCAAAACTACTTAAGTATTACTTTCAAGTAGTTGTACTTAAGTACTTTACAACACTGCAAACAACCAACCATTTCATTTCCATTTGACATGTTATCTAAGACCTAAAATCAGTAAAATGTCATCACCTGATAGGCTGCTCTGACTGTAGAGGACAACACCTGATAGGCTGCTCTGACTGTAGAGGACAACACCTGATAGGCTGCTCTGACTGTAGAGGACAACACCTGATAGGCTGCTCTGACTGCAGAGAACAACACCTGATAGGCTGCTCTGACAACACCTGATAGGCTGTTCTGACTGTAGAGGACAACACCTGATAGGCTGCTCTGACTGTAGAGGACAACACCTGATAGGCTGCTCTGACTGTACAGGACAACACCTGCCTGACATTGTTCTGACTGTAGAGGACAACACCTGATAGGCTGCTCTGACTGTAGAGGACAACACCTGATAGGCTGCTCTGACTGTAGAGGACAACACCTGATAGGCTGCTCTGACTGTAGAGGACAACACCTGATAGGCTGCTCTGACTGTAGAGGACAACACCTGCCTGACATTGTTCTGACTGTAGAGGACAACACCTGATAGGCTGCTCTGACTGTAGAGGACAACACCTGATAGGCTGCTCTGACTGTAGAGGACAACACCTGATAGGCTGCTCTGACTGTAGAGGACAACACCTGATAGGCTGCTCTGACTGTAGAGGACAACACCTGATAGGCTGCTCTGACTGTAGAGGACAACACCTGATAGGCTGCTCTGACTGTAGAGGACAACACCTGATAGGCTGCTCTGACTGTAGAGGCCCTACTGCATAACACAAACCCACTGTTCTCTACAGCCCTACTGCATAACACAACCCCACTGTTCTCTACAGCCCTACTGCATAACACAAACCCACTGTTCTCTACAGCCCTACTGCATAACACAACCCCACTGTTCTCTACAGCCCTACTGCATAACACAACCCCACTGTTCTCTACAGCCCTACTGCATAACACAAACCCACTGTTCTCTACAGCCCTACTGCATAACACAACCCCACTGTTCTCTACAGCCCTACTGCATAACACAACCCCACTGTTCTCTACAGCCCTACTGCATAACACAACCCCACTGTTCTCTACTGCATAACACAACCCCACTGTTCTCTACAGCCCTACTGCATAACACAACCCCACTGTTCTCTACAGCCCTACTGCATAACACAAACCCACTGTTCTCTACAGCCCTACTGCATAACACAACCCCACTGTTCTCTACTGCATAACACAACCCCACTGTTCTCTACAGCCCTACTGCATAACACAACCCCACTGTTCTCTACAGCCCTACTGCATAACACAACCCCACTGTTCTCTACAGCCCTACTGCATAACACAAACCCACTGTTCTCTACAGCCCTACTGCATAACACAACCCCACTGTTCTCTACAGCCCTACTGCATAACACAACCCCACTGTTCTCTACAGCCCTACTGCATAACACAAACCCACTGTTCTCTACAGCCCTACTGCATAACACAAACCACCTGTTCTCTACAGCCCTACTGCATAACACAACCCCACTGTTCTCTACAGCCCTACTGCATAACACAACCCCACTGTTCTCTACAGCCCTACTGCATAACACAACCCCACTGTTCTCTACAGCCCTACTGCATAACACAACCCCACTGTTCTCTACAGCCCTACTGCATAACACAAACCCACTGTTCTCTACAGCCCTACTGCATAACACAAACCACCTGTTCTCTACAGCCCTACTGCATAACACAACCCCACTGTTCTCTACAGCCCTACTGCATAACACAACCCCACTGTTCTCTACAGCCCTACTGCATAACACAACCCCACTGTTCTCTACAGCCCTACTGCATAACACAACCCCACTGTTCTCTACAGCCCTACTGCATAACACAAACCCACTGTTCTCTACTGCATAACACAAACCCACTGTTCTCTACAGCCCTACTGCATAACACAAACCCACTGTTCTCTACTGCATAACACAAACCCACTGTTCTCTACAGTCCTACTGCATAACACAAACCCACTGTTCTCTACAGCCCTACTGCATAACACAAACCCACTGTTCTCTACAGCCCTACTGCATAACACAAACCCACTGTTCTCTACTGCATAACACAAACCCACTGTTCTCTACAGCCCTACTGCATAACACAAACCCACTGTTCTCTAACACATCAACTCACCCTCATCAAAGCCAACGAGCACAATGAAGGAAAGCAACACAGGAGGGTACACAGAGTGACAGCCTGACATTAATGACATGCATGTCAATCTCTCATGGCTCAAAGTGGAAGAGAGATTGACTTCCTCATTACTTGTTTTTTTTGTAAGAGGTGTTGACAAGCTGAAGGTCCCGAGCTGTCTGTTTAAAATACAATCACACAGCTCGGACGCCCACGCATACCCCACAAGACATGCCACCAGAGGTCTCTTCACAGTCCCCAAGTCCAGAACAGACAATGGGAGGCGGACAGTACTACATAGAGCCATGACTACATGGAACTCTATCCCACATCAAGTAACTGATGCAGCAGTAGAATCAGATTGAAAAAGCAGCTAAAATCAAATCAAAGTTTACTTGTCACATGCACCTTAGAGTGAAATGCTTACTTACAGCCTCTAACCAACAGTGCAAAAAAAGGTATTAGGTGAACAATAGGTAAGTAAAGAAATAAAAACAACAGTAAAAAGACAGTGAAAAATAACAGTAGCAATACACCTTATGGAACAGCGGGTCTGTGAAGTAACACACACACATGATAACATACGCACTATACACACACACATGGTAACATACACACTATACACACACACATGGTAACATACACACTATACACACACACATGGTAACATACACACTATACACACACACATGATAACATACGCACTATACACAAACACATGATAACATACGCACTATACACACACACATGGTAACATACACACTATACACACACACATGATAACATACGCACTATACACACACACATGGTAACATACACACTATACACACACACATGATAACATACGCACTATACACACACACATGATAACATACGCACTATACACACACACATGATAACATACGCACTATACACACACACATGATAACATACGCACTATACACACACACATGATAACATACGCACTATACACACACACACGATAACATACGCACTATACACACACACACATGATAACATACGCACTATACACACACACATGATAACATACACACTATACACACACACACATGATAACATACGCACTATACACACACACACATGATAACATACGCACTATACACACACACATGATAACATACGCACTATACACACACATGATAACATACGCACTATACACACACACATGATAACATACGCACTATACACACACATGATAACATACGCACTATACACACACACATGATAACATACGCACTATACACACACACACATGATAACATACACACTATACACACACACATGATAACATACGCACTATACACACACATGATAACATACGCACTATACACACACACATGATAACATACGCATTATACACACACACATGATAACATACGCACTATACACACACACATGATAACATACGCACTACACACACACATGATAACATACGCACTACACACACACATGATAACATACGCACTACACACACACATGATAACATACGCACTACACACACACATGATAACATACGCACTACACACACACATGATAACATACGCACTACACACACACGATAACATACGCACTACACACACACATGATAACATACGCACTACACACACACATGATAACATACGCACTACACACACACACATGATAACATACGCACTATACACACACATGATAACATACGCACTATACACACACATGATAACATACGCACTATACACACACACATGATAACATACGCACTACACACACACATGATAACATACGCACTATACACACACATGATAACATACGCACTATACACACACACGATAACATACGCACTATACACACACACATGATAACATACGCACTATACACACACACATGATAACATACGCACTATACACACACACATGATAACATACGCACTATACACACACATGATAACATACGCACTACACACACACATGGTAACATACGCACTATACACACACATGATAACATACGCACTACACACACACATGATAACATACGCACTATACACACACATGATAACATACGCACTATACACACACATGATAACATACGCACTACACACACACATGATAACATACGCACTACACACACACATGATAACATACGCACTACACACACACATGGTAACATACGCACTACACACACACATGATAACATACGCACTACACACACACATGATAACATACGCACTACACACACACATGATAACATACGCACTATACACACACATGATAACATACGCACTATACACACACACATGATAACATACGCACTATACACACACATGATAACATACGCACTACACACACACATGATAACATACGCACTACACACACACATGATAACATACGCACTACACACACACATGATAACATACGCACTATACACACACATGATAACATACGCACTATACACACACACATGATAACATACGCACTATACACACACACATGATAACATACGCACTATACACACACACACATGATAACATACGCACTATACACACACACATGATAACATACGCACTATACACACACACATGATAACATACGCACTATACACACACACATGATAACATACGCACTATACACACACACATGATAACATACGCACTATACACACACACACATGATAACATACGCACTATACACACACACATGATAACATACGCACTATACACACACACATGGTAACATACGCACTATACACACACACATGGTAACATACGCACTATACACACACACACACATGATAACATACGCACTACACACACACATGATAACATACGCACTATACACACACACATGATAACATACGCACTATACACACACACATGATAACATACGCACTACACACACACATGATAACATACGCACTATACACACACACATGATAACATACGCACTATACACACACACATGATAACATACGCACTATACACACACACATGGTAACATACGCACTATACACACACACATGATAACATACGCACTATACACACACACATGGTAACATACGCACTATACACACACACATGATAACATACGCACTATACACACACACACATGATAACATACGCACTATACACACACACATGATAACATACGCACTATACACACACACATGATAACATACGCACTATAAACACACACACATGATAACATACGCACTATACACACACACATGGTAACATACGCACTATACACACACACATGATAACATACGCACTATACACACACACATGGTAACATACGCACTATACACACACACATGATAACATACGCACTATACACACACACATGGTAACATACGCACTATACACACACACATGATAACATACGCACTATACACACACACACATGATAACATACGCACTACACACACACACATGATAACATACGCACTATACACACACACATGATAACATACGCACTACACACACACACATGATAACATACGCACTATACACACACACACATGATAACATACGCACTATACACACACACATGATAACATACGCACTATACACACACACACATGATAACATACGCACTATACACACACACATGATAACATACGCACTATACAAACACATGATAACATACGCACTATACACACACACACATGATAACATACGCACTATACACACACACACATGATAACATACGCACTATACACACACACATGATAACATACGCACTATACACACACACATGATAACATACGCACTATACACAAACACATGATAACATACGCACTATACACACACACACATGATAACATACGCACTATACACACACACACATGATAACATACGCACTATACACACACACATGATAACATACGCACTATACACACACACATGATAACATACGCACTATACACACACACATGATAACATACGCACTATACACACACACATGATAACATACGCACTATACACACACACATGGTAACATACGCACTATACACACACACATGATAACATACGCACTATACACACACACATGATAACATACGCACTATACACACACACATGGTAACATACGCACTATACACACACACATGATAACATACGCACTATACACACACACATGATAACATACGCACTATACACACACACATGGTAACATACGCACTATACACACACACATGATAACATACGCACTATACACACACACATGGTAACATACGCACTATACACACACACATGGTAACATACGCACTATACACACACACATGGTAACATACGCACTATACACACACACATGATAACATACGCACTATACACACACACATGGTAACATACGCACTATACACACACACATGATAACATACGCACTATACACACACACATGATAACATACGCACTATACACACACACATGGTAACATACGCACTATACACACACACATGGTAACATACGCACTATACACACACACATGATAACATACGCACTATACACACACACATGATAACATACGCACTATACACACACACATGATAACATACGCACTATACACACACACATGATAACATACGCACTATACACACACACATGATAACATACGCACTATACACACACACATGATAACATACGCACTATACACACACACACACATGATAACATACGCACTATACACACACATGATAACATACGCACTATACACACACACATGATAACATACGCACTATACACACACACATGATAACATACGCACTATACACACACACATGATAACATACGCACTATACACACACACATGATAACATACGCACTATACACACACATGATAACATACGCACTATACACACACATGATAACATACGCACTATACACACACACATGATAACATACGCACTATACACACACATGATAACATACGCACTATACACACACATGATAACATACGCACTATACACACACACATGATAACATACGCACTATACACACACACATGATAACATACGCACTATACACACACACATGATAACATACGCACTATACACACACACATGGTAACATACGCACTATACACACACACATGATAACATACGCACTATACACACACACATGATAACATACGCACTATACACACACACATGATAACATACGCACTATACACACACACATGATAACATACGCACTATACACACACACACACATGATAACATACGCACTATACACACACATGATAACATACGCACTATACACACACACATGATAACATACGCACTATACACACACATGATAACATACGCACTATACACACACACATGATAACATACGCACTATACACACACACATGATAACATACGCACTATACACACACACATGATAACATACGCACTATACACACACATGATAACATACGCACTATACACACACACATGATAACATACGCACTATACACACACATGATAACATACGCACTATACACACACATGATAACATACGCACTATACACACACACATGATAACATACGCACTATACACACACACATGATAACATACGCACTATACACACACACATGATAACATACGCACTATACACACACACATGATAACATACGCACTATACACACACACATGATAACATACGCACTATACACACACACATGATAACATACGCACTATACACACACACATGATAACATACGCACTATACACACACACATGATAACATACGCACTATACACACACACATGATAACATACGCACTATACACACACACATGATAACATACGCACTATACACACACACATGATAACATACGCACTATACACACACACATGATAACATACGCACTATACACACACACATGATAACATACGCACTATACACACACACATGATAACATACGCACTATACACACACACATGATAACATACGCACTATACACACACATGATAACATACGCACTATACACACACACATGGTAACATACGCACTATACACACACACATGATAACATACGCACTATACACACACACATGATAACATACGCACTATACACACACACATGGTAACATACGCACTATACACACACACATGGTAACATACGCACTATACACACACACATGATAACATACGCACTATACACACACACATGATAACATACGCACTATACACACACACATGATAACATACGCACTATACACACACACATGATAACATACGCACTATACACACACACATGATAACATACGCACTATACACACACACACACATGATAACATACGCACTATACACACACATGATAACATACGCACTATACACACACACATGATAACATACGCACTATACACACACACATGATAACATACGCACTATACACACACACATGATAACATACGCACTATACACACACACATGATAACATACGCACTATACACACACATGATAACATACGCACTATACACACACATGATAACATACGCACTATACACACACACATGATAACATACGCACTATACACACACATGATAACATACGCACTATACACACACATGATAACATACGCACTATACACACACACATGATAACATACGCACTATACACACACACATGATAACATACGCACTATACACACACACATGATAACATACGCACTATACACACACACATGGTAACATACGCACTATACACACACACATGATAACATACGCACTATACACACACACATGATAACATACGCACTATACACACACACATGATAACATACGCACTATACACACACACATGATAACATACGCACTATACACACACACACACATGATAACATACGCACTATACACACACATGATAACATACGCACTATACACACACACATGATAACATACGCACTATACACACACATGATAACATACGCACTATACACACACACATGATAACATACGCACTATACACACACACATGATAACATACGCACTATACACACACACATGATAACATACGCACTATACACACACATGATAACATACGCACTATACACACACACATGATAACATACGCACTATACACACACATGATAACATACGCACTATACACACACATGATAACATACGCACTATACACACACACATGATAACATACGCACTATACACACACACATGATAACATACGCACTATACACACACACATGATAACATACGCACTATACACACACACATGATAACATACGCACTATACACACACACATGATAACATACGCACTATACACACACACATGATAACATACGCACTATACACACACACATGATAACATACGCACTATACACACACACATGATAACATACGCACTATACACACACACATGATAACATACGCACTATACACACACACATGATAACATACGCACTATACACACACACATGATAACATACGCACTATACACACACACATGATAACATACGCACTATACACACACACATGATAACATACGCACTATACACACACACATGATAACATACGCACTATACACACACACACATGATAACATACGCACTATACACACACACACATGGGTTTAGGGTTGTAGATATGTGGTAGTGGAGTAGGGTCCTGAGAACACACCCTTAGTGTGTTGTAGATATGTGGTAGTGAAGTAGGGGCCTGAGGACACACCCTTAGTCTGTTGTAGATATGTGGTAGTGGAGTAGGGGCCTGAGGACACACCCTTAGTGTGTTGTAGATATGTGGTAGTGGAGTAGGGTCCTGAGGACACACCCTTAGTGTGTTGTAGATATGTGGTAGTGGAGTAGGGGCCTGAGGACACACCTTTAGTGTGTTGTAGATATGTGGTAGTGGAGTAGGGTCCTGAGGGCACACCCTTAGTGTGCCCTCAGGGGGATCTATAATAAACCCCAGGAAGAGTAGCTGCTGCCTTGGCAGGAACTAATGGGGATCCATAATAAACCCCAGGAAGAGTAGCTGCTGCCTTGGCAGGAACTAATGGGGATCCATAATAAACCCCAGGAAGAGTAGCTGCTGCCTTGACAGGAACTAATGGGGATCCATAATAAACCCCAGGAAGAGTAGCTGCTGCCTTGGCAGGAACTAATGGGGATCCATAATAAACCCCAGGAAGAGTAGCTGCTGCCTTGGCAGGAACTAATGGGGATCCATAATAAACCCCAGGAAGAGTAGCTGCTGCCTTGACAGGAACTAATGGGGATCCATAATAAATCCCAGGAAGAGTAGCTGCTGCCTTGGCAGGAACTAATGGGGATCCATAATAAACCCCAGGAAGAGTAGCTGCTGCCTTGGCAGGAAGTAATGGGGATCCATAATAAACCCCAGGAAGAGTAGCTGCTGCCTTGGCAGGAACTAATGGGGATCCATAATAAACCCCAGGAAGAGTAGCTGCTGCCTTGGCAGGAACTAATGGGGATCCATAATAAACCCCAGGAAGAGTAGCTGCTGCCTTGACAGGAACTAATGGGGATCCATAATAAACCCCAGGAAGAGTAACTGCTGCCTTGGCAGGAACTAATGGGGATCCATAATAAATACACCCTCAGAGGAATAGACAGCCTGCCCACATCAACTATAACGTATAAAAGAGGAACACAGAGCTCCCTCTGCTGGTCACTCTGGGGCATGGCACTGGCTCATCTCTGTACAGAACACAGAGCTCCCCCTGCTGGTCACTCTGGGGTATGGCACTGTTTCATCTCTGTACAGAACACAGAGCTCCCCCTGCTGGTCACTCTGGGCATGGCACTGTTTAATCTCTGTACAGATCACACAGAGCTGGGGGGTATGATACGTATGTCTCCAACTTTCCCACTCATCATTATTCATGGTTCATTCAGGATGATCTGTAACCATGGTAACATCCACATTCATGTAGAAGTGTTCAGTAACAGTCTGTTTGTATTTAGGGATTTACAAGCGTGATGTGGTCACTGCGTGTTATGAATATGGGCCCAAATACTTCACTCTTTAAATACACCAGTGAATTTGTCCCAATACTTTCCGTCCCTTAAAATGGGGGGGGGGGGGGACTATTTACAACAAGAGCTGTAATATCTAAATGGTTCACCTGATACGGATGAAAATACCCTCAAATTAAAGCTGACAGTCTGTACTTCCTCATAGTCATCGTACCATTTCAAAGTGCTGGAGTACAGAGCCAGAACAACAAAACATGTGTAACTGTCCCGATACTTCTGGAGCGTACTGTATATATTGATGGATAAAACTTATAAAATGACTCATGAGCTTCATTAAACCGTCTTACCGGATCACAACCCAAAACATAATCTTGTTATACTCCACTGTGTGTAAAGAACGTCATTGTAAACAAACACTGCATAGCCTCAAAACACGGTTAAAACCTTCATTCTGATCTCATAGATGGTCAGTCGTTGCAGCCGTAGCTCCGTCTATGAATTTCAGAGCGGTTCCATTCCTCAGCTGTTTACATAAAAAGTGGCAGGGTGGCGGCTTGGTTGTTGTTTCAATCCCAGATTGCTCCTTTAAGACAGCATGAATCAAAGTTCACAAGTTCTAATAAAGATATTTTTTTGTTGAAATAAATCAATAACTTGTATTTTATTTAGTAATTTTAATCAAAAGATGACTGTATAATTGTGAAAGAAACAGTGCCATGGTTTTGTATCAATATACACACTTTATTAACACTATATGTCTGCTTATTAAGCTCTTATAAACATTATTAGGTAGTTTATTTTAATAAATATATGAACTTATAAATACTGATTGATAAACAGTTTATTTACTAAATTGTTAACAAGCTATTTAATAATGTCTTATAAGTTATAAACAGACATTAAGGTAGTGTCCCATAGGGCTCTAGTCCAGGGTCCACAGGGCTCTAGACCAGGGTCCACAGGGCTCTAGTCCAGGGTCCACAGGGCTCTAGACCAGGGTCCACAGGGCTCTAGACCAGGGTCCACAGGGCTCTAGACCAGGGTCCACAGGGCTCTAGTCCAGGGTCCACAGGGCTCTAGACCAGGGTCCACAGGGCTCTAGACCAGGGTCCACAGGGCTCTAGTCCAGGGTCCACAGGGCTCTAGACCAGGGTCCACAGGGCTCTAGTCCAGGGTCCACAGGGCTCTAGACCAGGGTCCACAGGGCTCTAGTCCAGGGTCCACAGGGCTCTAGACCAGGGTCCACAGGGCTCTAGACCAGGGTCCACAGGGCTCTAGTCCAGGGTCCACAGGGCTCTAGACCAGGGTTCACAGGGCTCTAGTCCAGGGTCCACAGGGCTCTAGACCAGGGTCCACAGGGCTCTAGACCAGGGTCCACAGGGCTCTAGACCAGGGTCCACAGGGCTCTAGACCAGGGTCCACAGGGCTCTAGACCAGGGTCCACAGGGCTCTAGACCAGGGTCCACAGGGCTCTAGACCAGGGTCCACAGGGCTCTAGACCAGGGTCCACAGGGCTCTAGTCCAGGGTCCACAGGGCTCTAGACCAGGGTCCACAGGGCTCTAGACCAGGGTCCACAGGGCTCTAGTCCAGGGTCCACAGGGCTCTAGACCAGGGTCCACAGGGCTCTAGTCCAGGGTCCACAGGGCTCTAGACCAGGGTCCACAGGGCTCTAGTCCAGGGTCCACAGGGCTCTAGACCAGGGTCCACAGGGCTCTAGACCAGGGTCCACAGGGCTCTAGACCAGGGTCCACAGGGCTCTAGTCCAGGGTCCACAGGGCTCTAGACCAGGGTTCACAGGGCTCTAGTCCAGGGTCCACAGGGCTCTAGACCAGGGTCCACAGGGCTCTAGACCAGGGTCCATAGGGCTCTAGACCAGGGTCCACAGGGCTCTAGACCAGGGTCCACAGGGCTCTAGACCAGGGTCCACAGGGCTCTAGACCAGGGTCCACAGGGCTCTAGACCAGGGTCCATAGGGCTCTAGACCAGGGTCCACAGGGCTCTAGTCCAGGGTCCACAGGGCTCTAGACCAGGGTTCACAGGGCTCTAGTCCAGGGTCCACAGGGCTCTAGACCAGGGTCCACAGGGCTCTAGTCCAGGGTCCACAGGGCTCTAGACCAGGGTCCATAGGGCTCTAGACCAGGGTCCATAGGGCTCTAGACCAGGGTCCACAGGGCTCTAGACCAGGGTCCATAGGGCTCTAGACCAGGGTCCACAGGGCTCTAGACCAGGGTCCATAGGGCTCTAGACCAGGGTCCATAGGGCTCTAGACCAGGGTCCACAGGGCTCTAGACCAGGGTCCATAGGGCTCTAGACCAGGGTCCATAGGGCTCTAGACCAGGGTCCACAGGGCTCTAGACCAGGGTCCACAGGGCTCTAGTCCAGGGTCCACAGGGCTCTAGTCCATAGGGCTCTAGACCAGGGTCCACAGGGCTCTAGTCCAGGGTCCACAGGGCTCTAGACCATAGGGCTCTAGTCCAGGGTCCATAGGGCTCTAGACCATAGGGCTCTAGTCCAGGGTCCATAGGGCTCTAGTCCAGGGTCCATAGGGCTCTAGACCAGGGTCCACAGGGCTCTAGTCCAGGGTCCACAGGGCTCTAGACCATAGGGCTCTAGTCCAGGGTCCACAGGGCTCTAGACCAGGGTCCACAGGGCTCTAGACCAGGGTCCACAGGGCTCTAGTCCAGGGTCCACAGGGCTCTAGTCCAGGGTCCATAGGGCTCTAGACCAGGGTCCACAGGGCCCTAGACCAGGGTCCATAGGGCTCTAGACCAGGGTCCATAGGGCTCTAGACCAGGGTCCACAGGGCTCTAGTCCAGGGTCCATAGGGCTCTAGACCAGGGTCCACAGGGCTCTATTCCAGGGTCCACAGGGCTCTAGACCAGGGTCCACAGGGCTCTAGACCAGGGTCCATAGGGCTCTAGACCAGGGTCCATAGGGCTCTAGACCAGGGTCCACAGGGCTCTAGACCATAGGGCTCTAGACCAGGGTCCATAGGGCTCTAGACCAGGGTCCATAGGGCTCTAGACCAGGGTCCACAGGGCTCTAGACCAGGGTCCACAGGGCTCTAGTCCAGGGTCCACAGGGCTCTAGTCCAGGGTCCATAGGGCTCTAGACCAGGGTCCATAGGGCTCTAGACCAGGGTCCATAGGGCTCTAGACCAGGGTCCATAGGGCTCTAGACCAGGGTCCACAGGGCTCTAGACCATAGGGCTCTAGACCAGGGTCCACAGGGCTCTAGACCAGGGTCCATAGGGCTCTGGTCTAAAGTAGTGCACTACCCTCCATAGGGCTCTGGTCTAAAGTAGTGCACTATATTGAGGATAGGATAGGATTTGGGATGCATCCTAGGTCAGTGTTTACCTGATCACTCATCATTTACATAGGAACACAACATTCAGAGGCTATGGGGCTGTCCCATTTCATCGGTTCACTTCAATCTAACAGCAAGTAAATGAGGATATACTGAATATCTATATCACAACCCCCTGGTCTGAGATTAAAAACATCTTATTTAACAAGTGTGTTCATTTACAGAGATCATTCCTTGTGCCTTTGTTCACCGCTGTCCAGCTGCCCTGATTGAAATGACTGCTATTAGTTCACTAAATAATCCATATATTTTATCAATACCTTCTTCTCAACACTGACCACAAGAGGTTCAAAAAACACTAGGTCAAAGATCAGAAAACTCCATGTCTCAGGTCTAGGAGCAGGTCTAGGAGCAGGTCTAGGAGCAGGTCTAGGAGCAGGTCTAGGAGGAGGTCGAGGAGCAGGTCTAGGAGGAGGTCAAGGAGCAGGTCTAGGAGCAGGTCTAGGAGCAGGTCTAGGAGCAGGTCTAGGAGCAGGTCAAGGAGCAGGTCAAGGAGCAGGTCTAGGAGCAGGTCAAAGATCAGAAAACTCCATGTCTCAGGTCAAGGAGCAGGTCTAGGAGCAGGTCTAGGAGCAGGTCAAGGAGCAGGTCAAGGAGCACGTCTAGGAGCACGTCTAGGAGCAGGTCTAGGAGCAGGTCAAGGAGCAGGTCAAGGAGCAGGTCAAGGAGCAGGTCTAGGAGCAGGTCAGCTCCTCAGAGAGTTAGACAGGCACCGCTGTCACTTTCCACAACTCCTGAAAAAGAGAAAGTCTGACATCGGAATTGGAGTTGATGACAACACAATATATAAAAGACTGTAAATACCCAGCTTGAAGAAACCACATATTTAGCCATGGAGCATGTTCTGATTGGCCAGTGAGGGGGTCATGCCTCAACACACCTACAACTTATTCATTAAAACCCAACCCTTTCACGCCACCGCCCGCTCTTGCGTTCATAATTCCGGCTGTGAAAATAGCTAAAATATTTCCACCCTGGACCTATAGTGCTTCCCCCAGCGCTAAGATGTACCATTGTGTTAAGCTTTGTAGATGTACCATTGTGTTAAGCTTTGAAGATTTACCATTGTGTTAGCTCTGTAGATTTACCACTGTGTTAGCTCTGTAGATTTACCATTGTGTTAGCTGAGTATATTTACCATTGTGTTAGCTGAGTATATTTACCACTGTGTTAGCTCTGTAGATTTACCACTGTGTTAGCTGAGTAGATTTACCATTGTGTTAGCTCTGTAGATTTACCACTGTGTTAGCTCTGTAGATTTACCATTGCGTTAGCATTGTAGATTTACCATTGCGTTAGCATTGTAGAGTTACCATTGCGTTAGCATTGTAGATTTACCATTGCGTTAGCATTGTAGAGTTACCATTGCGTTAGCATTGTAGAGTTACCATTGCGTTAGCATTGTAGAGTTACCATTGCGTTAGCATTGTAGAGTTACCATTGCGTTAGCATTGTAGAGTTACCATTGTGTTAGCTCTGTAGATTTACCATTGTGTTAGCTTTGTTAAATAGAGCCCTCAGTCTCACAGTGTAGTGGAAATATAAGGATATAGTACTAGAAACATACTGTTGGGTTTAGGATATAGTACTAGAAACATTCTGTTGGGTTTAGGATATAGTACTAGAAACATTCTGTTGGGTTTAGGATATAGTACCAGAAACATTCTGTTGGGTTTAGGATATAGTACTAGAAACATTCTGTTGGGTTTAGGATATAGTACTAGAAACATTCTGTTGGGTTTAGGATATAGTACTAGAAACATACTGTTGGGTTTAGGATATAGTACTAGAAACATTCTGTTGGGTTTAGGATATAGTACTAGAAACATTCTGTTGGGTTTAGGATATAGTACTAGAAACATACTGTTGGGTTTAGGATATAGTACTAGAAACATACTGTTGGGTTTAGGATATAGTACTAGAAACATACTGTTGGGTTTAGGATATAGTACTAGAAACATACTGTTGGGTTTAGGATATAGTACTAGAAACATTCTGTTGGGTTTAGGATATAGTACTAGAAACATTCTGTTGGGTTTAGGATATAGTACTAGAAACATACTGTTGGGTTTAGGATATAGTACTAGAAACATTCTGTTGGGTTTAGGATATAGTACTAGAAACATACTGTTGGGTTTAGGATATAGTACTAGAAACATACTGTTGGGTTTAGGATATAGTACTAGAAACATACTGTTGGGTTTAGGATATAGTACTAGAAACATACTGTTGGGTTTAGGATATAGTACTAGAAACATTCTGTTGGGTTTAGGATATAGTACTAGAAACATTCTGTTGGGTTTAGGATATAGTACTAGAAACATACTGTTGGGTTTAGGATATAGTACTAGAAACATTCTGTTGGGTTTAGGATATAGTACTAGAAACATTCTGTTGGGTTTAGGATATAGTACTAGAAACATTCTGTTGGGTTTAGGATATAGTACTAGAAACATTCTGTTGGGTTTAGGATATAGTACCAGAAGCATTCTGTTGGGTTTAGGATATAGTACTAGAAACATTCTGTTGGGTTTAGGATATAGTACTAGAAACATTCTGTTGGGTTTAGGATATAGTACCAGAAACATTCTGTTGGGTTTAGGATATAGTACTAGAAGCATTCTGTTGGGTTTAGGATATAGTACTAGAAACATACTGTTGGGTTTAGGATATAGTACTAGAAACATACTGTTGGGCTTAGGATATAGTACTAGAAACATTCTGTTGGGTTTAGGATATAGTACTGGAAACATTCTGTTGGGTTTAGGATATAGTACTAGAAACATTCTGTTGGGTTTAGGATATAGTACTAGAAACATTCTGTTGGGTTTAGGATATAGTACTAGAAACATACTGTTGGGTTTAGGATATAGTACTAGAAACATTCTGTTGGGTTTAGGATATAGTACTAGAAACATTCTGTTGGGTTTAGGATATAGTACTAGAAACATTCTGTTGGGTTTAGGATATAGTACTAGAAACATTCTGTTGGATAGGGTTTAGGATATAGTACCAGAAACTTTGTTGGATAGGGTTTTCTAGGTTCAGTAAAGTGTGTATGTGAAACTGTGTGTGTGTGTGTGTCTCTCACCAGCTGCTCTATGCGCTCATACAGCAGGCACTGTGGGAAAGAGGGTGTGACCTGCTCCACTGTGAAGCATGTCCGTCCGTCCCTTAGCTCCTGCATCTCACACATACAGTGGCGGAAATGGTTGTAGGCCTCGCATGATATGTCCATGTGTCTCAGAGTGAAGTTCAGCCTGGGGAACACACACACACACACACACACACACACACACACACACACACACACACACACACACACACACACACACACACACACACACACACACACACACACACACACACACACACACACACACACACACACACACACACACACACACACACACACACACACACACACACACACACACACACAATGACTGTAATTACAAGATGTGGCACATGAGCTAGATTCATTTTTTACATTTAGCATAAATCTATATATACAAGAACCCGAGGGTCACTCTAACATAGCTCCAGAGTTCCTCTGTGGAGATGGGCGAAACTTCCAGAAGGACAACCATCCCTGCAGCACTCCACCAATCAGGCCTTTATGATAGGGTGGCAGCCAGACGGAAGTCACTCCTCAGTAAAAGGCACATGACAGCCAGCTTGGAGTTTTCCAAGAGGCACCTAAAGACTCTCAGACCATGAGAAACAAGATTCTCTGGTCTGATGAAGCCAAGATTGAACTCTTTGGCCTGAATGCCAAGCATCACGTCTGGAGGAAACCTGGCATCATCCCTACGGTGAAGCATGGTGGTGGCAGCATCATGCTGTGGGAATGTTTTTCAGTGGCAGGGACTGGGAGACTAGTCAGGATTGAGGGAAAGATGAACGGAGCAAAGTACAGAGAGATCCTTGATGAAAACCTGCTCCAGAGCGCTCGGGACCTCAGACTGGGGCGAAGGTCCAACAGGACAATGACCCTAAGCAGGGTCTATAGACAAGTCTCTGAATGTCCTTGAGTGGTCCAGCCAGAGCCCAGACTTGAACCCGATCGAACATCTCTGGAGAGACCTGAAAATAGCTGTGCAGCAATGATCCCCATCCAACCTGACAGAGCTTGAGAGGATCTGCAGAGAAGAATGGGAGAAACTCCCCAAATACAGGTGTGCCAAGCTTGTAGCGTCATACCCCAGAAGACTCAAGGCTGTAATCGCCTAACCAGTTTTTGCTTTGTCATTATTGGTAACTGTGTGTAGATTGCTGAGGAAAAAATAAAATGAAATCAATTTTAGAATAAGGCTGTAATGTAACATATGGAAAAAGTCAAGGGATCTGAATTCTTACCTCTTCTCTATAGACAGGTATGTAGTACAGGTATGTTACCTCTTCTCTATAGACAGGTATGTAGTACAGGTATGTTACCTCTTCTCTATAGACAGGTATGTAGTACAGGTATGTTACCTCTTCTCTATAGACAGGTATGTAGTACAGGTATGTTACCTCTTCTCTATAGACAGGTATGTAGTACAGGTATGTTACCTCTTCTCTATAGACAGGTATGTAGTACAGGTATGTTACCTCTTCTCTATAGACAGGTATGTAGTACAGGTATGTTACCTCTTCTCTATAGACAGGTATGTAGTACAGGTATGTTACCTCTTCTCTATAGACAGGTATGTAGTACAGGTATGTTACCTCTTCTCTATAGACAGGTATGTAGTACAGGTATGTTACCTCTTCTCTATAGACAGGTATGTAGTACAGGTATGTTACCTCTTCTCTATAGACAGGTATGTAGTACAGGTATGTTACCTCTTCTCTATAGACAGGTATGTAGTACAGGTATGTTACCTCTTCTCTATAGACAGGTATGTAGTACAGGTATGTTACCTCTTCTCTATAGACAGGTATGTAGTACAGGTATGTTACCTCTTCTCTATAGACAGGTATGTAGTACAGGTATGTTACCTCTTCTCTATAGACAGGTATGTAGTACAGGTATGTTACCTCTTCTCTATAGACAGGTATGTAGTACAGGTATGTTAC